>NC_048305.1:79253963-79610259 GCF_013100865.1 Trachemys scripta elegans | reverse complement strand
CGAGACTATCCCCGACCCAGAATCCACGAACAAAGGTGGGGTAGTGGTGGCAGCCCCCCCTAGAATTGCATGCAGCTCGGCGTAGTAGCGGCATGTCCGTGGCTCTGACCCGGAGCGACCGTTTGCCTCCTTTGTTTTTTGATAGGCTTGTCTGAGCTCCTTGACCTTCACGCGGCACTGCTCAGAGTCCCTATTGTGGCCTCTCTCCATCATGCCCTTGGAAATTTTTTCAAAAGTTTTTGCATTTCGTCTTTTAGAACGAAGTTCTGCAAGCACTGAATCCTCTCCCCATACAGCGATCAGATCCAGTACCTCCCTCACGGTCCATGCTGGTGCTCTTTTTCGATTATCAGCCTGCATGGTTACCTGTGCTGATAAGGTATCTGTGGTCACCTGTGCTCTCCACGCTGGGCAAACAGGAAATGAAGTTCAAATGTTCGCGGGGCTTTTCCTGTCTACCTGGCCAGTGCATCCGAGTTCGGATTGCTGTCCAGAGCGGTCACAATGATGCACTGTGGGATAGCTCCCGGAGGCCAATACCATCGAATTGCGGCCACACTAACCCTAATTCGAATTGCTAAAATCGATTTTGGCGCTACTCCGCTCGTTGGGGTGGAGTACAGAAATCGATTTAAAGGGCCCTTTACATCGAATTAAATGGCGTCGTTGTGTGGACGGTTACAGGGTTAATTCGAATTAAAGCTGATAAATCCGAATTAAAGTCGTAGTGTAGACCAGGCCACAGAGAAGACAAAATAATTTTCCTCCACACTTATGAAGAAAATGACCCTTTCAGGGAGGGCCAACTTAGACTTATTTCCAAGATCATGGCAACTTTTGTAAGTTGTAATGTTCCCATACTTGAAAAGCTATTCGCTAGGTGAGGCTTGACCTCATCTCCCATGATGCAGCATGATCTCCTCTCAGGTTCAACCACTCAGGTGCATCATAAGAATCTCACAACCATGGTACATCATGTGAAATAGAGGAAAATGGGGACATAAAACACCTGAATTACAACAACTCCACAAGGCAGACAGAAAGAGAAACAGAACATTTTCACATTAACAAACAGTGATTTTGGAGAACTTTCCATTTTACAAAAAACAAAAACACAGACCCAATCCCTACAAATGTTTTGACCTTTTGTTCTGATTTGGGATGAAAACAAATATCAAATATTGGAATTTCTTATGAGATAGAAATTTCAATTTTTGACCAGACCTAGTTTGTGAATTTAAGTTCCCAGGACTAGGTTCTAAAGGCCAAATCCTAAGGTCCCTTTTCAGTATTCATTCACTGTTTATTCAGGCAAACTCCTATTGAAGTAAATTAAAGTTTGCCTGGGTAAAGGCTGAATATAAACTGAGTAATGACATCACAATTTGACTCTATAATTGTGAATTTTAAACATTAGGAGATGGACTGTTTTTAGCTACTGAACTTCATTGTCTGCATAACCTCAGAATATCATGTGATGAGATGAAACGTGCATTGAAGACAACTCTTTCTCCCTTTTAGAGCTAACAGTTCAAAGCAGCCAGTGATTCACTTGCAAAAGATTTGGATTTTGTTACTGTTTGCTATTATGCTGATGTGCTCCTTTTCTTTGTAATTCTATAGCCCTGAGGATAAAACGTATAGCAGCTGACTCCCATATGTATACCTTCCTGAGAGAATAAGTTAACAAGTTCAGTCCAAAATAATACAAAAATGAAATAAAGGTCTACTGAAGATAATGACTAATGCTCCCTTTGCTCCAGATGAAATCTATTTGTAATACTTGAAGCAGATCTTAAGCCGCATCTGAAGGAAACAATAAACTCTGCTTTAAGAGCCTATTTTGGGGATCAACTAAAATAGGCGCATGGCACAAGATTCACCTACAAATAAAATATTATGAATGCATTTGGAAACCTCTTAAAATTCATTTTAATTTCATGCATGTTAAGACATCTCACCTATTCAATCTTGTTATAACTATTATGCAAAAAATACGTTTTGTGTGTTAAAACACTTCTATACAAAGGCTTGCAATTAGTTTTGTGAATAAAATAAATGTCTAGAAAAGGGCCGTTTACATGAACCATTTTAAGAGACATGAAGAGGCTGGACAATATGTCAGCTCTTCAATGGCTCAAAAAAAACTCAGTTTTTTTGAGCCATTGAATGGCCTGCTAAAATGGCCTGCTAAAAATATCTTCTGCTCTCTTAGCAGCAAATACCCTGCAGTGGATTTTGGTTCAGTGGAAGCATACCCAGAAGAAAGGTTGGTCTGATACTGCTCAATCCCCAGACTGAAAAAATGCACTCCCTAGCCAAGGTTCATGGAGCCACCCAGAAAGTGAATGAATATGAGACCCTCTATTCCTGCCCCCCACACTTGTCTCTTATCCTCAGGAACTTTAAGCCACCCACTCATGGCCCTAAAGCAATCAGGAGTTACTAAAACTCTAATCTGAAGTAACTCTGTTGCACAGCTGGAGAGGAAAGACAGATTTGGTGAGTTATTTAAGGCTTGACTGCATATAAAAAGCAAAAATCTGTGTGTGTGTGTGTGTGTGTGTGTGTGTGTGTGTGTGTGTGTGTGTGTGTGTGTGTGTGTGTGAGAGAGAGAGAGAGAGAGAGAGAGAGAGGCCGGGTGGGCCTATTCCTGCTCTTGCATACACCAGGATAAATATTGACTTCGGTGGAGGAATTGCCTGATTTACAACAGTTTACATGAGAGAGGAATCAGGGACTGTACAGGGTTGCTGGAACAATCTGTATAGTGGGGAAGCTGAGAGCCATTGAACCAAACCATAAACCCTGGATATGATGGAAACCACTTTAAGCCAGAGGGTGCTGCCGCAACCCCAGCACATCTAGTTCCAGCACCTGTGGGGCTGTATCACCCCAACTGCTATATCTCACATCTGTCCCAGCTGTGGTTTGAGTTTGAGGATAGATGTGTTCAGAAATCTCAACCAACCATTGCTTGTGAATAAAAGCAGAGACCAGTGTGGGCTGGAACCAGTCTTTATAGGACCTCTTAGAGACTATGTCTACACTGCAGCTGGGAGGTATGTTTCTCAGGGCAGGCAGACAGATTCATGCTGGCTCTGCTCAAGATGGTATGCTAAAAATAGCAGCATGGATGTTGCTGCATGGGCAACAGCTTGGGCTAGCTACCTGAGTCCAAGGCCACCCAACTACTTGGGTCTGAGCTCAGGCAGCTAGCTCATGCCACCACCTGTGCTGCAAGGTCCACACTGCTATTTGGAGTGCCCAAACTTGAGAGGAGCGAGCACGAATCTGAGTGCCAGAACTGGGAATCACACCTCCCAGGTGCAGTGTAGACACACTGTTTGGGGAGGGGGCATGACATGTCTGACCACTTCAATAATGCAGTGGAAGCAGTGAAAGCGCTCCTCCTTAATCTGCCAGCTAGCTTTCTTTGAAGCTTTGAGCAGAAATGCTACCTGAGATGTATTGGCAGGGCATAGCAGGGAAACCTGCACTGCTACTGTCCATACTGTATGTTTACGGTCTAGTTACGTCAAAATAACAACTTGCCAGGGAATTCAGGTCACTTTTAAAAACAAAAATAAGATGGGGAAAATAAAACACAATTCTCATTTTGAAGCAGGGTTTTTGTTTTGTTTTGTTTTGTTTTCTTGCCTTCTACTAGAGAACCTTTGGCATTCACATTCCTCTAAAGATTGTGGAATACAGCTGTCCCGCCCTTATTTGCATCTCATATTTCACCATATGGTGACCATGTTTATAAGTGTTCATTGTACAGACAAAGCTCATTTTATCTCATGTCAACCTGACCAGCATAAGAAAGGCTAAGGGATGCATAACTTTGGAGTGTTAAACGTGGTATTTGTTCAGTCAAATTTTCAAAGACAAACACTTGGTCATTCTACAGTTTTGTTTACATAACAAGACAGACAAAGATTTTCTTCTGAGGGCTCTGATCCCCCAAGCAACAGAAAATGCTAAATTTTTTCAGACAGGAAATGCTTGCTTGCTTGGACACTAATCCCATTAACAATGCGTCTAGAGCATGACGTGGTATACAATATCATGCAGGTATGCATTCTTTTGCATCAAAAGAACTATTACTATCACGAGACGAACTCAAATCCATGACATACTCTATTAATGACATTATATTGAACAAACCAATTCACTTCTTTAAACAACGTCAATCAGGTTCAAAAAGGATTATTTTCTTGCAATATGCAGTCTCTTAATTTAGCATTTTCCCCCACTTTCAGGTGAGATTTCCTTGAACATCACTATGTAAAAAATGGCACCTTCCTACCCCAACAGATCTGTATTTCTATGTACTTAAGGGACAATCTTTGTACCACTTTTAAATCGTCTTAAAACTGCAAAACCAAAACAGCTATGGGAGGTTGTTTTTATTCTACCTTGCTTATCTACAGATTAAAAAAAAAAATCCAAATGCAGGGCCAGATTCTATCTGTATTCACATCTGTACAACTCCACTGAAAACAAGACTTGCATGGGCGTAACTGAAGGCAGAATTTCGTCTATAGAATCTTTACTACTGGTGATGTAGCATGAACCAGAAAGAATCTAACTGAACTTGCAGATTTTAGGCTCACTTTGCAGGACTGGTATTTAGAAAAACAACTTTTTCTTGTAAACTCAAGTACTCAACAAGTTTGTCCTGGAGTCATTGAGAGAGATGGTCAACATGGAACCTCACAATGTAATTTTTAGAGTTACTTTTCAGGGATAACCTAATTTTAAAGAAGTAAAAGAGCCTTCAAGTATAAAATGCAGACTTTTATACAATTTCAGTAAGGATATTTTAACTAAAATCAAACTTCTGAGGAATCTATTTACACAAAATTCCAATGGTATAGAAAGGTCTGATGAAGCAAATGTTAAAGCCTTATCATTTCCCCATAAACTATTAAAGTGAGGAAGACTGTGTCCCCGTATAATATATGATTGAAATTCTACTTATATCTTTGCTACTTTTAGAGAGTTATTTTTAACACAGATACACACAATGTGCTATTGTGATTATCTAATATGATACCAGTAGGTGTTTTATAATATTAGGTTTTGCATTCAAAATTAAAAAGGACAACACTAATAGTAATTTAAAAATTTAAATATATTATAGGCAGAACAGGTACTACCACCTGTTAAGGTTGCTGGATATCCCCATTATAAGATCCCGTTTTCAATTGTTTATAACTTTGCTGAATTTTAGCTATCCAGGCTGACATTCTAGATGCCAGATGTCTGCCTACGGTGGTTTTTTTTTTTTTTTTTTTAATTTCAACAAAAACGGTTCAGCTGTTTCTGAGAATGAGGCTAGTGAAAAATACATTGCTTTGCCCATGTTAAAAAGTCCTGGTGAGTTTTTCTTTGAAAAGCCCACCTTCGCAATGCTTTGAAGCAGGGAGGTGAAATTGGTAGGGGTGGGACCTTGTGCCAGGGAAGTGCATTTTGACATATCTGTGTAAATCTGCCCAAATTCAGTCTTGTTATAATTCTTTGAAAAATTGCTCATCACTTTTAGTAGCTAAAATCTCTGAAGATTCCCTCCTTACCGTGCAAGCTTGAGCCTCTTACAGCTCCTACCGTTGACCAGATTGTTCATATGCCACCGCCACAGAGTGCCTGAGTGTGCTCCATCCCTTCATGGGTCCTATGTTTGACCCTTACTTCAATGGGACTGCTCAGGTGAATGAAGCTACTAATATGCACAAGTGTTTGCAGGATCAGGTCTCATATTAGGGCTAGAAGATAGTGCTATCTGAGATGCTGCAATTATGTAAAAACTGAAAGAAAATATTGACTTTTAAAGGCAGCCTCTGTACTGTTATGAAAAACTAAGTTAAAATGTTCTTAAAATACACTTTCAGTTTACAATTGTAAATGTGTTATTTAAGTTGACAATGATCATTTAATAAACATCATCATTAGCCAGTTGGCATATTTTACAAATATACACACATATTGAAGATTATAAAGATTTTTGAATAAATCTGTTGAAAAAAGTTAGCCGGTTAAGAAAATAATCTGATTGTTGCTTTCTTCTGTCCAGAAAATGGCATGGCTTTCCTATGTAGTCTGAAACATTCAGTCTACATGTCGTGACTCAAGATGCAAATGCCAAAAACACCCAGATGTAACATCTCAAAGATTTAGCTGGATTCCATGTAAACTTCCAGAATATGAAGCAGTTCTAAATCAACTGCTATGCCAAAGTTAAAATTTTAACAATATACAGTGTCCAGACTGTCCAATGTATATACTTTGCAGTCCTCTTAACTACATGTGCTCTGCCCCAAGAGATAAACATAAATATAAAGCCAGTCGTGAACATTTTTGAACGTAAACATGCTGCAGAGTTCATATATGGAAATATGGATTTAAGAATCGCACGTGTTTCATCCTAGCTGCAATGCACAACTGGAATCAACTGAGAACTGATCATGGCTACACATTAGAATGGTGCACATCCAGCAGCATTCAAGGAACAATGTATGTTAATCCTGTGTATTAAAATTATTGTCCAATAGCACCTTATCATATAAAGAAACCTGAACTAATCCATTTGTAAAAGGACATGATTGAAAACCACTTTCTACCCTAAGACTAAACCTTTGAACTGACCAACCGCAAGTTTGCCTTCTAATTTTTGTTTTATGTTCAAAGCACAATTAACATTAAATGTTTCATTTACATCTTTCAAGCAATTTCTTACCTCAGGCCCAGGAGGACCAGATGGTCCCTGGGGTCCCGGATCTCCGATTTTTCCCTAAAATAAAAATCCAAAAATTATAACTTAGATAGCAAATTAAAGCTTTACAAGAAGCAGATTTGTATTAGATTTTTGAAAGCACTACAAACATCAACATATCAAATAAAATATTTAGCTGGATTTTCAGTTAAATAGGATTAATTTTTATACAGCTTCTTTCTCTATTTAATTAAGTCTAGTTATCCATTACTGGAATTTTTAATGAGTCCCTCTTGCAGCTGCAATAATAAAAATATAAGTCATTTATAGATATTTAATAATGACTGGTGGCAGGAATTATATCTAAATTAAATATGTATGTGAGTATTCATATAATGAAAAAATATTTCTTAAACCTGTGTGTGTATTATACACACACAAAGGGAATATGAAGGTTACAAAACTAAGTTCATATAGATACTTTCAATAGGCTTATTTGACTAACCCTGCACCATTAAAATCAATGGGAGTTTTGCCATTGGTAGCAGGATCTGGTCCAACTACATATTTTGGTGGTTCAGCTATACAAGATTTACACACAAATTTTTAAAATTGCATGACCTTATTTTTCTAAATCTTGATCTCCTTTCCCCTATTTCTTTCCCTCTGTTTGTTGCTGCTGCTGAATGCAGTGTGTCTAAAATTTATGGCCTTCATCCTATAAATGTGTTTAATGTCACTGAGGTTTGCAAAGTTAAGCATGTGTTTGCTTCCAATACTTTAATTTAACAAAGTACTTAAACATCTGATTATTTTAAGTTATTCAGCAAAGGGCATAAACACATGCTTAACTTTAAATTTAATGGGACTACCCTCACTGCATAAAGTTAAGCATGTGTGCATAAGTTTTTTGCAAGACCAAGACTCTAGATTATGAGTTCCACAAGGTAAGGAAAAGTGGTGTTTTTTTTTAATTGCTCTGTAAATTACCTACTGCATTATGGGTGCTAAATAGCAATACCATCATCATGATTCAAACTGTGCATAGGAAAGCTCCAACTCCGCTGACAAGTTCTAGTGACATATTAAGTGGGCTGGCGGTGTTTGCCACTATTAATTATACAGAAAGTCAGTCTGGTCATGGGGAAAAAAGAGCAAAAAAGTCTCAAATTTTTGGTAAGGAGAATTCCAAGACCCAACAGTTGCATTATTACAATCAAAATATCCTTTATTCTACTGCTGAAACCAGTTTAAGTGCTGTCCAGTACCAGCCACTGCAATTCTGCAGCATCAGCAGTGCAAAAAGGCAGGTAAAAGACTGGCAATACTACATCCTCTTCAGCGCGGCTTACTTGTCACAGTGTCTTCTAAGGCAGGAGGAGCAGTGTTATGGCAGAGTTGTCAAAAAACAATTGACAAACACACAGGCTTAATCATAAGCCAGCAGAACTTCTAAGACTGAATTCAAGCCTTACTTTATTTGTATTTTGGGGTAAGTGATTTATTATTATGGTGATGATTAAGTGAGCCCTAAATACCCAAGTGACCTTCTACACTTCATGGGAAATCTGAACTAGCAGATTAATGACTGAGCAGCAAAATGCCCTCCTATGGACCAGAATCTGGTCTCAGTTACACCAGTTATATAACTCTCTTGACTCCAACAGCATTAACTCCCAATTTACACCAATGCTAGTGAGATCAGAATTGTTCCATAAAGCATTTGGATTGGCTGAATGATACAAACAACTATCAACCCACATGACACATACTGATGTAACCAGAGTAAACAAAATAAATGTTCAAACCTACAGGAGGCCCTGGCTTTCCTCTGATTCCTGCTGGTCCTGGCAAACCAACAGAACCCTTAAGGGAAAAAAAGGCTATTAAATATTATTGTGGAAAATTATTTATAACATTGCATGTAGTAAAAAACTGGTTACGCTTTCCCACTTGTGCAAAATTAATTAAATATCAGCTCAACACTCAGACCAAATTTCAAATCCATTGAGCGAATCTGAATGAAACTCTTACATTCATGTTACAGCAAAATAATTCAGTTAGTTTATGCTATTTTAATTAGTTGTACTGTCTGCAATAACAACGTATCAGCTTAGAATTTTTATAAAAACAATCCTTTGGGTAATTTAGGAGTTATGGATTACCTACCAAAGAATCCATTACTCAAATAGGTGTGAAAAGCTTGTTTATTAACCATTTTCATTATATTCCAGGGCATCTTGGGCTGTCTGATAACACATTTTTGCCTGGCTGCTGACCACAGTTTTCAGGTTTTTTGGGTCAGATAAAAATGTAGGCTCCACCCCAGGATGCTCCTTGGCTTCTGTTGCAAATGACCTGTATAACAAGCTCTCCGTGAGTTTTGGTGGGAATTAGACTGCTCTGTCCTCCCTCTTACAGCATATTTTCTGACATGCATAAGTGCACTCAAGGCAGCCAGAATTTGGCCCATACATTTTACATGCCTTTGATCATTATTTTCATAAAGAAATTAATTAAAATAATGGAACAGAAAATAAAATAGTGCTGGGGTATTCAACTGAGATTGCCGAATTCCATTTGATTGTAAATTACTTGCTGCAATTTAAAAGAAGAAAAGGCCACTGGGATTATTAGACCAGAAGATATGTCAAAAGGGTGCTGTCTTAATTTACCTTGTCTCCTGGATAGCCCAGCTCTCCCGGCTCTCCTGCAATGCCTTGTTCACCCTAAATAACATATTATTTTAAACAGACATATATATGCAGCTTACATGGTGTATTTTTCAGACTCACAAAAGCAGAAAGATTTAAATCAATGTTCAGTATTTAAAACTATAACATGGTTTTTCGAAGGACAGCGCATGGTGAATCGCTGTAGAACCCAATCCTGCAAACATCACTAACACAGCGCTTGACAGCACTATTCATGGTAGTCAGCGCTATGCTCAGCAGTGTTTGTAGAATCACACACAATAGCTTAATAAAAAGAAAACAAAAGAGGAAAAACATGAAAAAGGGGTGCTTTGCAAAACAGATGTGAGAAAGACTGTCTAAATGTAATATATCTCTATTAGAATGGAAATATTTAGATCACCTTATCACCTTTCATTCCAGGCTGCCCCAGACTCCCTGGAAGACCCTATTAAAAATTAAAAAACAAACAAACAATGTTTGACTATTATTTGAAAAATAGTCGAGGCAATTGGCAAATGGTAATGTGAGTTTTGCTTAACGCCATACCAGAGGCCCAGGAATTCCAGAAGGTCCATTCGGTCCCACAGGCCCAACAACACCCTAAACAACAGAAAATAAGATGTCTGCATTAAACTTTTACTTTCAGGGGGACTACTTCCTGAATGATTCAGGGAACTGGAAATGCCATAAAGTATCTTTTGCCTCTATGTTACTGGTTGCGTTCCAGCCCAGGTTGGCAGTGACTGAAAGGGTTTTCATCTTTTTGCTGTTTGGAGATGCAAATCCACGTACTCATGGACAAGTATCCAGATCACAAAACCTCCACCATTACTGCCATCCTCTATCTCAGCAGCAGCACCATGAACTAAACTACCCCCTCATTCCTAAATGTCATGCACCCAGAACAGGATAGATGCATATTTGGTGGGGGAGTGTGAGAAAGCTTGCACTTGTATTGTAACTGCAGTCTGTACCTGTTCAGTACATAAACATAAAAACTTCAGTCCATGCTGGGACTGCCAAATCCAGCCCTTTTCGGTCAGCACCAAATTTGATTTAAATGAATTATTCTGCTTTGAAACATGACTCTTGTAAAGGAATCTCAGTGATTTCCATATCAAGTATACCCAATATACAAGTGAAAAGATGCGTTTTTCCTAAGTACCAGCTGTGCACATTTAGCCTAAACTCTAGCAGCCAAGCTGAGTTCTTTCATTCTCATGCATCTTCACCAGTAAATAAAGGTTAACTATATCAAATTAATTATTACACTACTCCTCCAGGTGATTTAAACTTGCACTTCCACTACTAGATGCTGCAAGAGGAGAAACAGAGAACAAATTAAAGGTAAAACTAAAAGAATCAACAGTATATTCATGCACGATGGTTAGATGAACTTGAGAAATGATCTGATAATGGCTACAACCATCAATACAGGGAAAAATGCTTTTCTGCTTCCTGCCACTGATTCTACAATTTGAAAAGAAAACGGCAAAATGGTGTGTCCCAGTTGCTGTAGATGCCATCCAAGAATGCAAAGAAAAGTCTGAGGATGAGATCTTTCATCATTTGCGGAAATAACAGAGAAGATGAGAGAGCTTCCCAGGTGCAGCCTCCTGCACTGCTGATATGTTCAGTACTTAGATCAGCCCTAGAGCACATTTTGAAAGTTCAAAAATCCTTCTGCAGCCACCAACAGCCTCATGGTTAGTTGACTGAAAAAGGAAGATTGACGACTCAGCTTCCCAATGATGCCTCCCTGGAAAAGTTATCAGGAAAACTGTCTCTCTACATCTGCATCCAGCTTCCATGAGTGATTAGAAGTGTTGCTTTGCCATGGAAGCTGCTGCCAAGAGGACTGAGCTCTGGACTGAAGTGTGCTGCTTTTGCAGTGGATATTGCACCAAGGCAAACTAATGTAAGCTGCCTTAGTGGTCCTATAAATATTCATTGAGAATAAGAAAGGCCTTGACTGAAAAAGCAGAATTTCACACCAGGGATTCTGCAGAGAGACATCACACTTTCCAAAGCAACAGAAGGAGGTTTCAGATGGGTTTGACAGATTACAGTTTGATGACACCAATGTCACAGTCTCCACGGGAATCTGGCTCGATCTAGTTAACAGCAAAGAACTAGAACTACACAAAAATAAAACAGAAAAATTATTCGGAGAAACTATGGACCCTTTGCATTATTTAGGTACCATGACTGATCCCAAATAAAAAGCTTATAGATTGAGTCTAGAACAGGAAGAAGTAGAAACAGTCTGTTGCAATTTAAATCTGAATTCCTTCCTACTCTTCTAGCACTTAAAATTGAAGATACAGTTTCTTCAACAAAAATATGTTTGCGAAGGAGATTGTCTCAGTTTGTTGTACCAAGATGGTGTGAACCTGTGGAAATAAAATCACAGGTAATAGAACTAAATTAATAATTTTGTCAATTTTTTTAAATTGCCAGCATCAATTGAGTATGTATTAGCACTTACTGGTTGGTTTGGCTGAAACATCATAATAGGTGCTAAATGAGCAAACAGCATATCAATATCAGGCAAAATAAAAAAGAAGTTTAACTACACAGTGGAGTGATGACTCTATTGTGTTCATTTGTTTTACCTACAGAATTGCAAGCTTTTCATTTAAGACAACACATGCACCTTGTGATGCTTGAAGAATAAACATACTTATTATGTGAATCACCTAGTATGTGATTCACATGGTTTATTCCACAAAAAACATTCACTGTGTTTTGGGTTTTTTTTAATGTTGGGTAAATATTATAACTGTCCTAGTCAGTATCACATATGCAGACCAACTGTCTTCAAATTACACCCTCAGTGACACATGCAACCTCATTGACATCAGTAGGTTTGCATAGGTGTAGCTGAATGGAACTTCATAAAGAGTTCTGATGGGGATGCACAAGTAGGCATAAAAACTCACTCTTGGTGTGTTGGCTCCAGAGAGCTAACAGAAGTGAAAAAGCAAATACAAACTTATTTTTGTCAGCAGATAAGACTCTGTATACATCTGTTAAGCTGTTATTTTTCAGACAGAATCACACCTTAAGTCTGAAGAAATATATACACTAATATATAATTGCAATTTTTCCCATTAGAATAGTGCTTGTAATACTCTAATCATGATATCCAACATTTACATGTTTCGTGAGAAAGAATGAGGAAAGTATGCTTCTATCTCATTACTAAAAGGTTGAAAATGAGAAAAAATTCAGTTTCCAGAATGCTGAGGGAGGAAAAGGGTAATTTGTCCCAGCTTGTTAAAAAAAGAAAAAGAAATCTTAATTCATCATTTTTGTTATTTCTGAATAGAAAAGCTGTGCTCTGATAACTCCAGTAGCAAGTTTACTCAAAGTCTACATCTTTCTAAGGCTCATGACCTTGTAATTCATGGCAGACGGAATCATGCAGACAACCAGAATTTGGTACTTGGCAATAGTTTTGACACTTGCAAAGAAACAATAGCAGGAAGTGTTTACAAATGTCTTGAAATCAACTCTCCCCAGCTGCTTGCTTTACCATCACTTCTATGAACAAACAAAATAATGTACATAGTTCTCATCTTGCACATAATTAGATTAAATACATTACTTGAACTAATACTGTCAGCTTCAGCTAGAATTAATGTTGCATTGATATCTGCTGTACTACATTACATCATGTCACAACATAATGTATATAACAAATATTAAACACCTTGGGACAAATGCTCAGGTCTTTATTTTTTAACTCAGTCCTCACAGCAAATGGGAGTATGCCTGAACAGCGTTTGAGTTAAAAAGTGAGGGTCAGATGGCAGCCTTTAAGCCATAAATTACATTCAGGGTGTGGGTGCAGTATAGCAAGGGGCCATGCTATAGCGGGAACCCCAGCGAGCCAGCCTTCTACCATCCCTTTAAAGGAGCATGGTCACTTGTAAATACACCTTAAAAAAAAACAAAAAACTGTAGCCTTGAGGATTCCCTGTGTTACTAGGAGCACCTTGAAATACAGCACTGAGACTTGATATTGAGGTACACAACAATGAGCTTTATGACAGCAATGCCTGACTATCCACACAGCACCGAATATGATAGATCTCAAAGTTCTTTTCCACAATGCACTGAGCTTATTTAAAAGCCTGCAGTAGATTCCCCTGGGGCCATCTGTTCTAAAGTTGTTCCAAAGCCCTGTTCAGAAATCCAGAGGGAATGTCACCATGTGAAGCCTATCTACCTAGGAGAATTAACCTCCAAAAGAAGCAGATTTTCCAACACAGCCCTGGCTCAAATTTCTGTTGGAGGAAGGTTGCTTTGAAATTCACCAAAATGTTCACAGGATCCTATCCATCTGCAATGGGAATGCACCACATCACTTCCCTTCCCACTACCTTGACTACTCCATTACCTTTTGGGGAAGCAATAGCTCCCTATCATAAGCAGGGTATATATCCTTTTACACATATGTTTTGTCTGCACATTTGCCACACACAAGACTCAACTCAATGGAGATCATAGTTTGGTTTTCAGATTTGGCTATTTTAAAATCTGTAAACACTTTCACAGCTTTTCAGCATATTTGCATTAACTGTAAACACACACACACACACACACGTACGAACGTGTCCAGTGATCAAAGAAACTCCCTATGCCACGAAAATCTCAAATCCTGGAAAGCCACCTTCTCGGGGGGAGCAGTAGTGGAAACAGAGGCTTTGCAACACACTCTGAAGTGGCTCTGTTGGACTAGAAGAGTGCATTACAGAGTCAAGGGTCCCCACTCAGAAGGCCCAGCTTCAAACACTCAACCTTTCAGATCTGGAGACTCTTAGCAAGAGCACTTTAGCTGATCTCACCTGTGCAGAGAGAGGCAGGTCCCAATTCTTATTTACCCTAAGGCCTCTGTACTTTGAGAGAGCGTCAGTTACAGGAATATAGAGCACATCTACCTGAATGCCCCTTTACACTGTCGGAGCTGTGCAAAAGGGTCTTAGTGCAAATGAGGATCAGGCCCACAGTATTTACAAGAACCAGTCCTCAAACCACTAACTGCCTTGGAGAGCAAAATCAAATTACACCATCAATTTAGTTTTGCTAAAAACCACTAGTCTGAATAGATCACCTTAGACCAGATTATATGTAGTTGTCCACATTTTCCCTCTCCCTACTCATTTCAGCAGCTAAAAAAAAAGCAGCTGTTAATGTAGAAATGCTAGTTTAAGTATTTTCTGTCAAAACTTGTCTTACTTTTACTGACAATAATTTAGAAGCACAGATTTTATTTATTTATTTAGCACAGTAGAATACTTACCCTGTATACCTGACGTTTTGGAAGCATGCAAATCATTCCAGCTGTAAGACTGAGTTTGGAAGCTTTGGCAGTCCTGCTGCACTACATTTGTATCACAATGCCAGCCCAGAAGAGCCTGAGTTTCTGAAGCCCATATCCAGAGCACGGATAGCAGGAGAGGGAAAGCCACACCAAGAGGCATCACATGAAAACAAACCTTATGCTACTGGAGCCCCACTCCAGAACATGGCAAGGATAAGGCCAAGTAGACGAAGCTGCTATTCCTTATCTACTGGGGATGGGCTCCCAAATTCAGGGGCTTTTCTTACCTACCCAAGTAGCCATGCCTCTCCTGCTAGCCGTACTCCATCCACCCATGGAGCACATGCTTTCTGGTTTGGTGTCACAATACAGTAGCAATTATCTTATGACAAACATCAACATATCACCACTAGAGCCAGTTGCAAATGAACAACAAAAAATGTTGAAAATGTTGACCATCACTCAACCATTTTTCATCAAAATCTTGCAATTTTGAAAATTTTCAACCAGCCCTAAATATAAGGCTCCATGCTGGGCACAGGGACGCACCCACACAGATGTAGTTGCAGGATCAGGGCCAGACTTCAGGTAAGATGAAATTTACCAAACATTATCACATAGAATGTGACAGATCTACTGTTCTGAGAGGGTCCCGTACCCTGGAAACCATGAAATCCCACTAAATTAGCTTATCATCACATTACTGTTTGTGTTGGTTTAATTAGGTTAAACATTTAAAAAACTGTTATTGCTTTTTTAACAGCAATATAATGATACAATGCTTAATAAGATTAAATTATTGGAAAGGGAAGGACAAACAAAAAGAAGATAAGAATAGAGGTCAGGAAATGGAAGATTGAATGAGACACTGTGTGACGGGGTGTGATGAATAGAAGATTTCACATTATTTGGCTCACCCTGTGCCTACACTGTCCCCCTACCAGCTTTCCATATGACTGTTTGGGGAAGATCACATTTTCTTTGTATTCAAACCGTTACTCTTCCAGGCTTTGCCTCTTCAAAGTCAAAGTTTAATTTCTCTATGAGGCACCCATCACTGACTGCCCCAAATAACAGTTCTGAGATTTAATTAAATTGGTGATTTTACCAAAAGCAAGACAGAGAAAAAGTGTAAAATCAAAGGTAGTACTAGGCTAATACTTCTAAAAATATTGCTAGACAGGCAGAAATGTTTATTTTGTAAAGTAAGAATCTATTATCCAGATCCAGAAATGGCAGAATCTTTGGTGATTGATCCACAGCTCAAAAACTGTTTCACAGCTTCTGAATCCAATTTTACAACCTTCACCCTCACTGTCCTCCAAATACATCTGTTAGCAAAAGCCTTCTCCACTTAAACATCTCTGTTTTCTCACTTCTATATTCATGATGACAGGATGCTTATTACACCCCATTTTTACTGGTCCACTAAGGAAAATATAACTGCACAAACTCATTCATTCTCAGTTAGGAGGCTTTGTTCCTAGCAACATTAGATCAGTATCAATGGAAACACCAATTCCAACCTATCTTTTCAAATACATGTCTCCCCACCAAGGAAATTTGAGTGTCCTACCCTCAAGTACACTATACGCATCCATTAGTGGCTCTTCCATCTATTTTAACAACCCCTAATTAACAGCTTGAGTCAGACCTGGCAAATTCCTAGCAGCTCTGGGCCGAGAGGTTACTTCCCAATAAGTAAATTATGGTTTCTTAATAAGACACATACAGATTGATATAATTGTTAGAGTCTTTGAAGAAAAATTCCAGATGAAGCCAAGGTAAGGAAGAGAACAGCTAACTGTAATCCAAATGAAGTTCCTAATACTGTTAACACTTAAGCTCATGAGTAACTTTACCCCAGGAGTGATCCAATGGACTCAAATGGGACAATTCATGTGAGTAAAATTATCCATACGCGTAAGTATTTTCATGACCAGGCTCTGACTCCACAATGGGTTTATCTAGCTAGAAAATGTGTCTTGTCTGGGCTAATGCAATAACAAAAAATCAATAAAGGATAACTTACTTTTAAAGGAATTTTTTATTTTATGTTATAAACAACAAAGTAGCATTTAAAGAATATAACAACATGGGACACAGGAAACAGCATTGTGAGATTCAGCTTTTAGACATATTTAAAGCATGTTTAGTTTTGAGAAAAGAAGACTGAAATGGGAACCTGATAACAGTCCAAATACATTGAGGGCTGTTATAAAGAGGACCATGATCAATTGTTTTCCATGTCCACTGAAGGTAGGACAAGAAGTAATTGGCTAGATCTGCAGTCAGGGTGATTTTTTTTTTTTTTAAGATATTAGGAAAAGCTTTCTAACTATAAGGATAGTGAAACACTGGAACAGATTACTAAGAGAGGTTGTGCAATCCCTATCATTGAAGGTTTTTAAAAACAGGTTAGACCAGGGGTAGGCAACCTATGGCACGTGCGCTGAAGGCGGCACGCAGGCTGATTTTCAATGGCACTCACACTGCCTGGGTCCTGGCCACCGGTCCGGGGGGCTCTGCATTGTAATTTAATTTTAAATGAAGCTTCTTAAACATTTTGAAGACCTTATTTACTTTACATATAAATAAGACGTATACATTTTATAGACGTATAGAAAGAGACCTTCTAAAAACATTAAAATGTATTACTGGCATGCGAAACCTTAAATTAGAGTGAATAAATGAAGACTCGGCCCACCACTTTTGAAAGGTTGCCGACCCCTGGGTTAGACAAACATCTGTCAGGGATGGGCTAGGTCCTGACTCAGCACAGGGGGATGGAATAGGTCAGTTTTTGTCATCCTTTCCAGACTACTCTACCCCTTTCAGGAGTTTGATATTGCTTGCGCACCCCCAAGTTACACCTTATGTCAAAATTACTTGCTTATAAAATCAGACATAAAATTCAAACGTGTCACAGCACACTAGTACTGAAAAATTACTTACTTTCTCATGTTTCCATATAATTTATATAATAAATCAATTGGAATATAAATATTGTACTTACATTTCAGTGTACTGTATATAGAGCAGTATAAACAAGTACTTGTCTGTATGAAATTTTAGTTTGTACTGACTGTACCCTGGTTGAGAACCATTGGAATAGGTGACCTCTCAAAGACCCACCCAGCCGTATATTTCTATGATTCTATATCAGGCCAAATTCTGCCCCGAACACAATGGATTTACACCAGCGATGAATTGGGACTATACACCTTAACTATATTGTATGTGGAAAATATTGCACCTAACTGCAAAGTCAAAATGACTTAGAGGGAATAAACTGGCAAGCTGAGCTGTTTCAAAAAAAGTTATGATCTGCCGAGACTGGATTTATGTTATTAAGTATACAAATGTTCAAACTCTAATGATGGAAGAGCAATGTTGTAAAAATATTTTATTAGATGACCAGAGCAATTCATTAAAATAAGGTTAGATTTAAATAACCCCAGAATCTCTTAGTTTTGAGATTTATTATTAGGATTCTGGACACAGAGACAAAATTTAAATATTTTAAAGAAGTTCAAATAAATGGGAAAAAGTTACACTCACTCTCAGCCCAGGAAATCCAGGAGGCCCAACACCACCAACAACTCCCTTTAAAGAAACAATCAGAACTTTAATATTTTAATACACCCCCACAGGTAATGAAAGGTGATCTGCAAAGAAAAAGAAATTGGAATTTTGGCTTATCTCTGATGTATAAATAGGACCTGAAAGATGACTGACTAACATTGTGCATAAAGAATGTATGTGCTAAAAGCCTCTTTATCAAGGTAAGAGAACCTATAATAAACATGACGTGAGAAATGAAATCCTGCCTTTAAAACCAGGGAAGATCAGACTTGACATTCCTGCTATTTTAAGGGGGAAAACAAAAGAGGGAATGGGAAACTATTGGGGCGGGGGGGAAGAGGGGAGACACAGCATGTCAGGCTCCTTTTATCTATAACAGGGAAGCCAAAAAAAGGCCCAAGCTCCATTTAAAAATTAATTTCTTTGCAGACTGCCTTGAAAGGCAATGTTCTCTTTATGGGCAATTGTTTATGTATATCTAAAACTGATTCAAATTTTAGTGCACATCTGAAGTGCACAGAGAGTTCATTATAATTATTCTTTCTTTCACAGCTGGAGAATATTTTTTAATAAGTTTCAGAAAATAAATTATTTCAAACTTTTTAATCAATTTTAACAAACTACTGGCTCTTTCCTGCCCAAATTAAACTCTGTGGCTGCAGAATCTCAAAGGTGCTATGAACCTTATGGGTTACCCAGCCTCAAAGACTGCAATCTCTATGCTCTCCCCTTTAGCCACCCAGGTCTGCTTCCAGGCTCAGACTCTATGAAGCTTAATTACCATATGGACAATCAGGTGATAGAAATTATGTCAGAGGCTCACTGCGTCCCTCCACATCCTAATGTTGGAGGTGAGGCGTATGAAAGCAAATCTGGGCCCACTGTGAAGCCATCGTTTGGGCTTTCCAGCTGTGAGACCAAAAGATTTAAAGGGTAACTTCCTCCTTCTCTGCCAGCCACCCATCCACCAGCCCCAAACTCCTCTGTCGTACCAGCTGGGAGGGATCTATTCTGCATGGGCTGTGGATGGGGAATGTAACATGTACATGATTAAGGGCTAGAGAGCGAAGCATGAAAACAGGGATGGAATAATGCTGGTAAACAGAAGGAGGCTGGGATGTGGAGAGTATGATTTGTCCCAGCCAGAGCTGAGATAACGGGGCAGACTTCCTGAGTCTCCAGGGACCTCTAGCTCTTATCGCCACCGAACTCCCAGTCAGCATGCAGTAGCTCCTGCTCCACATCATCAGCACTAGAGTACACTCAGTAAATATCACATTAGATTTGCAACCTGACCTCCAGCCCCCTGCAGCTGCAGACTTGGCACCTTGCCTGAACCAGCCCCACAGGGTGGGTTTTTCGCTGGCTATTTGAAGAGGCTGTGATATCAGCAGCTGTCTTGCTAGATTAGAAAAATCTCATTTTCAAATGTGTGGTGCTAAAATGCAGTTCTTTGTAATGTTTAAGTCTGTAATTTAGGACCTAGACTTGCTGAGTTTGTCTCTATTAAAGTGTTGCTCTTCCCCTCAGTTCTGGAGGAAAGAACGCATCTGCTTTGGAGAGGGGCAGAGGGGCAGAAGGAACTGACCCTTGTGTATAATTTGTACAGCAGTTGGTTACACTAATAAAGCCCTTTGAGTTCTTTCAAGATGAAAAGTTCCACAGAAGTGAAAGATATTATATTACTTAACCCCTTGGCAAGCTTCATTCCAGAGATCAGAAATGCCGAATACATTACTGAGTGCCAAAATCCTGGTGCCACTGGGCAATCAAGGCATCAGCAAAACTTTAAAGAGTTTCCAGTTGGTGCAGCAGAGGAGGGGTCTTCCTCAGAGATTTTGTTACTGTTCCCTGGTTCTTCGCCCAGCTCCTGGCCCCCATCCAAAAGGATGAATATAGGCAAACAACACAGGAATGCAGGGACAAGATTAGAAAGGCAAAGGCACAAAATGAGCTCAAACTAAAGGGAATAAAGGGAAACAAGAAGACTTTTTATCAATACATTAGAAGCAAGAGGAAGACCAAAGACAGGGTATGCCCACTGCTCAGTGAAGAGGGAGAAACAGTAACAGGAAATTTGGAAATGGCAGAGATGCTTAATGACTTCTTTGTTTCGGTCTTCACCGAGAAGTCTGAAGGAATGCCTAACATAGTGAATGCTAATGGGAAGGGGGTAGGTTTAGCAGATAAAATAAAAAAAGAACAAGTTAAAAATCACTTAGAAAAGTTAGATGCCTGCAAGTCACCAGGGCCTGATGAAATGCATCCTAGAATACTCAAGGAGCTAATAGAGGAGGTATCTGAGCCTCTAGCTATTATCTTAGGAAAATCATGGGAGACGGGAGAGATTCCAGAAGACTGGAAAAGGGCAAATATAGTGCCCATCTATAAAAAGGGAAATAAAAACAGCCCAGGAAACTACAGACCAGTTAGTTTAACTTCTGTGCCAGGGAAGATAATGGAGCAAGTAATTAAGGAAATCATCTGCAAACACTTGGAAGGTGGTAAGGTGATAGGGAATAGCCAGCATGGATTTGTGAAGAACAAATCATGTCAAACCAATCTGATAGCTTTCTTTGATAGGATAACGAGTCTTGTGGATAAGGAAGAAACTGTGGATGTGGTATACCTAGACTTTAGTAAGGCATTTGACATGGTCTCGGATGATATTCTTATCGATAAACTAGGCAAATACAATTTAGCTGGGGCTACTATAAGGTGAGTGCATAACTGGCTGGATAACCGTACTCAGAGAGTTGTTATTAATGGTTCCCAATCCTGCTGGAAAGGCATAATGAGTGGGGTTCTGCAGGGGTCTGTTTTGGGACCGGCTCTGTTCAATATCTTCATTAACGACTTAGATATTGGCATAGAAAGTATGCTTATTAAGTTTGCAGATGATACTAAACTGGGAGGGATTGCATCTGCTTTGGAGGACAGGGTCATAATTCAAAGTGATCTGGACAAATTGGAGAAATGGTCTGAGGTAAACAGGATGAAGTTTAACAAAGACAAATGCAAAGTGCTCCACTTAGGAAGGAAAAATCAGTTTCACACATACAGAATGGGAAGAGACTGATTAGGAAGGAGTACAGCAGAAAGGGATCTAGGGGTTATAGTGGACCACAAGCTAAATATGAGTCAACAGTGTGATGCTGTTGCAAAAAAAGCAAACGTGATTCTGGGATGTATTAACAGGTGTGTTGTGAGCAAGACACGAGAAGTCATTCTTCCGCTCTACTCTGCTCTGGTTAGGCCTCAGTTGGAGTATTGTGTCCAGTTCTGGGCACCGCATTTCAAGAAAGATGTGGAGAAATTGGAGAGGGTCCAGAGAAGAGCAACAAGAATGATTAAAGGTCTTGAGAACATGACCTATGAAGGAAGGCTGAAAGAATTGGGTTTGTTTAGTTTGGAAAAGAGAAGACTGAGAGGGGATATGATAGCAGTTTTCAGGTATCTAAAAGGGTGTCATAAGGAGGAGGGAGAAAACTTGTTCACCTTAGCCTCTAAGGATAGAACAAGAATCAATGGGCTTAAACTGCAGCAAGGGAGGTTTAGGTTGGACATTAGAAAAAAGTTCCTAACTGTCAGGGTGGTTAAACACTGGAATAAATTGCCTAGGGAGGTTGTGGAATCTCCATCTCTGGAGATATTTAAGAGTAGGTTAGATAAATGTCTATCAGGGATGGTCTAGACAGTATTTGGTCCTGCCATGCGGGCAGGGGACTGGACTCGATGACCTCTCGAGGTCCCTTCCTGTCCTAGAATCTATGAATCTATAAATCCAGGTTAGAGTAGCCCATAGGCACTAACTGCCCATCTTTCCCAAGGGAACATCCATCAGCTGAGAACAGCTGCAATCTGGCCACTCCTACTCCCTGTTCATTGTGTCAGGGACCATGGGAAGAGTGGTGGAGAAACTAGCTCTTCATCTATGGGGGGCACCTCCAAGCCAGGGGAATCCAAAGCTAAGAGCTGCAGCCAGAGTCAACTAAGAACAGGCCAAGAGAGAGGCTCCTTTGAAGTCAGTACTGAAACAATGACATGATGACTGTCACAGGTTTTGATTACTGCATCATCAGAGCACTTTATTCTGAAGAGGTGTTGCCAAAGAAAGAGCAGCTGCCCTATTAATGCCGAGTTACTAAAAAAGACAGATGAGGAAAAGACAGGTCCAGAAGTTATTCAGTAATAGTTCAAAGCTAGTAAATACCTGAACATACTAAAGCCAGTTTCCTGAGAAACAACTTCAGAATATCCCCTTTTTAAGAGACCCTGGAACTGTAGTTTAATCATATCAATGCAAAGTCATGTCCTAGGGCCCTGGTCACTAAGAATTGTAGCAAGAATGCAGATTTCTTTAGTTAGCTTAAACAGGCAAGAGTTTGATCCTGAAAGGTGCTGAGCATCTGCAGCTCCTAATGGGAGCCGGCCACATTCAGCAGCTTTCAGAAACTCTCTCGCTTATCTGAGCACCTTCAATGTAAAATCAAGAGCAAGAGCAAATTTCTAGTGGACTTCATTGAATCTCTCCTTCTTTTCAAGGGGTTTGTTTGGTTTTTGGACAGGTTTGATCAAGGACACATTTTAATACCATCATATTGTAAATTGCAAAGTCACACACACAATTTGACACTTACAGGATTCCCATCTGCGCCAGGGGGGCCTCTGTTTCCAAAGTCACCTGGAAAACCCTGGTAACAAGAGAGAGGTAACACTGTTAGAATTACAACACACACCAGATATTATTCTTCACATTACACTTGGAAATGTGTACGAACGTTTAAGAAATTTGCAAGAATGAATGACTTGTCCTTTCTTATCCAAAGCTGGAATTTGGACATCTAAATCCTATAGGTTCCTTTGAAAACCCCAGCCCAACTTAATCAAAGGTGCTAGAAAGTAAGATGATATTAGCAAGAAGGGGGGAAAATAAATGATATCAGCTGCAGAATTCAAAAAACATTTCATTGTCTTTCTCCAAAATCCCATCCAAGAAAGATGTGAGAAGATTTTTTGGATGACATTTTGAGTTGCAAGACTATGACATTATTCTCTTACTGAGCCCTTATTAGGTTGATACTATGCAAGTGCCCATTGGAATGTTTGTTTGGGGTCTTTGAATACCCAGTTCCATGCCTTTACTACAATATCACATCTTCCCCATGCCTTATAGTATTTACCTAACCCTGTTTTTTAATATTTATGGATGAAAACTCAATATGACAAATGTGCATTACAATCAATGACCGATATGAGGGACTCAGCACTGCTCAGAATTACACCTTCATTTCTAACCATTCTGTATGCAAAGTTATCCCTGCCAATGTAAACTAATGCATGCTTGTCTGGTTGAGTCTGCAGCTAGAGACTGAAACAACACCACCAAATGAGGTATGAATTTCCTCAATCATCTTAGCAGAGTGTTGACTGCAGAGTTTAGTTATCGGGGTAGTGATGCTATGTAGTCACCAGGATGCACCTGTAATCTGATTGGACAAGCGAAATTTCAGTTTTGAGCCAAAATTAGCATTGTTGCCTTGGGCTGCAGGACTTGTAGTCCTGCCTTCCTGGAATCACGATCTTTCTTGCTCCCTATTAAGGATCCTATTTTACTTCCCCAGATGTTGCCCCTGGAAAGGAAGCATGAATTGACTGAATTATTTTAATTCCTATTGATTTAATATCCCTATCAAATGCTCACTAACAACTGGAAGAGCCACATGTGGGAGAGAGTGGATTCAGTGCGGTGGTGCACAAAAGTTAATGCCCACAAGAGCAACACAATTCTGTTGTAAACAAGAGCACAAAAAATGTAGTGATCAATGCCAATATATTAAATTGGAGGGAAGGTGTGTAGTGGAGAATTGTGCAGAGCACTGCTAGAACCAGTCTGATTTAACACATTTCTTAATAATCTAGAAGAGGTAGTAAAATAGCACACCAATGAAATTTGCAGACGATACTAAATTGGGAAGGGATTCTGCTTGGAAAAATGCAAGCTAATACAGCCAGGAAAAAAAATCTTAAATATAGATAGTATGGGAATAAAATATCTTGCAAGCACCAGAGCTGTAAGAGAGCCAAGAATGATCCTGGACATATGAGCTTGTGATACAGCTGTAAAATTCCAATGTAATTTTGTGCTACATTTGCCAAGACATCCTAAAAGTGGGAACATGGTATTTGAATGGACAGTTCATAGTTGCTAGCATAGTATTTTTAGACTGAACTAGAGGACACAGTTTGCTATGTTTCCTTTCCACCCTCCCAGGTGTTTCAGACAGTGGATTAACACCATTTATGGACTTACTGGCCATCCCTCCACAATTGCTCTGATCCATCCCTAACCTTCTCAGTGCATTCTCATAGGGTTTGTCTTGTTCATACTGCAATTTCAGCAACATGATTTAGCTCAAGTAATTCAAGTTCACTAACACAACTGTAAATTCTAGTGTACTGTAGATATTCCACAATAGTTTGTTCCAGGAGATAAACATTTGTTCCTAGTCATGGTTCACCCTAGGTCAGTGGTTCTCCACAATTTGTTATGTGGGTTGCATCCAGTACTACCTGTATGGCCCTGAGGATGTCACATCGGCCGCATCTGTGTGCTGACTGGGCCACAGGTTGAGAACTACTGCCGTAGGCTGAGCCCCCAGGATAAGCTAGGATCCAGAACATACTTTTGGGAGTGTTTGCATGGAGATTTACAAATATTTGTGTGTGTGCGCATGTTAGAATTCACAACTAGTTAACTCACATTAACTGGAACCACCCTTCTATTCCCGCCGACTGGAGGGAGCAGTTTCTTTCATCCTGCATGTAATTATTTCATAAATATTACCTTTTCTGCTCTCAGGTGTTTTCAAGGTTATAGTTTTCTCTCTGTATAGCTGCAAGAGTAGGTTAAGTTACTAACCTTTCACCTCCAGTGGGCCATGCTCAGAAGTGCCTCAGGTCACACATACTATTAGTTTAGCCCTTTCAACCTTCCTTCGTTAGGTTGTCTAGCTCATGATTTAGCAGAGCTAAATATCTTTAGTTAAAAGCTGGGAAGCGGGAGAGAGGTGCCTAACAATGGATAAACAGGGACCACAGGCGAGGAACTGAAAGGAACCTTAACAGTTGCAGTGGGGAGGTGGGAAGTTTGCCCTGTAATGCAAAATACCTCTGGATATCTCAGCCATGTTTTTCTTTAATCAGAACTATTAGTCTTTTACCTTGGTGTCATCATAAGAACTGGAGTTTAACTAAATAATAAGGGGAAATTATCTTGTATAACTCTCCTCTCCTCCACAACCATTGAACTAGAGTTGTTCCAGCTAGTTTTGTTTTGTCTTGTATTGTCTTATTTACTTATACTTTGTCTTGTTCTTTTCAGTCTTGTCTTATTTTGTTCCAGTCAGTTTTCACTGTGGACAAGAATATGTCCCACTCCTATTCCTCTGTGAATGTACCATTAATAGTCTATATAGCATCTTGCAATAAGTTACTAGGCTCATAATTCCTCATATTTTCATCATAATGTGAATTAAATTGATTTATTCATTCTAATTCATGTGCTGACTTTTGAATTGTAATCATTACAATGAACGAACATTGTATTTTTAACAGAAATAATAAAATATCAATTATGAAAAGGAGAAAGACAGGTCAGATTGAATGGATGGTTGCATAGTAGATGGTTGTTTATTACAAACCACAAGTCAGCTCACTACTTCAGCACTCCAGGGAGTATTGCTGGCCTAATCCTGGCTCTCCTGAAGTCAATGAGAGCTTTGCCAATGTTGTCAATTAGGCCAGGATTTCACCCAAGGAGTTTAAGCCCTGACAAATTACTGTCTGTGACTGCATCTGAAGTTTTAATTTGTCAGGTGTTCTCTAGATCAATTCTGAAACATTCTCCATGCTCTGTAGCAGCTTTGCACATTCAAAATACACAACAAACTATTCAATGTTTTATGATTCATCCATTAAAAAACTCCATTGGATGGCTATGGTAATCTCAATATTTAATGTAAGTAAATGAAAAAAACTGTGGAAATTAATTACTGGACATTGTATTAAAATCAATAAAGGAAGTTAAACCATTAAAGTTCTTACAACAGTGTAAATGTATCCACATCGCACAGATACAATTTAATATCCTTTGGATTTCTAGTTAAATAGAGGAATGTGGCTTATTCACAACAAAATGCAGACATGCTCAACTGACCAGGTTGTATTTACCAAAAGTGAAGCGGCGAGGAATACATTATAGCTGTTACCACCCCGATGTCACCACTGCTGCCCTTTTTACAGGCCTTCTGCTGGGAGAGCAGGAGGCCAGCTTTCCTTAGCAGTTGACACTATAGAGACGCTCTAATGGTGAAGGTGGCAGAGGGATGCACTGAATCAAGGCATCCCCAGGCAACATCCCTGTCCTGGCAAACACAGTTAACTTTTTGGGCTGCACTGACCTTCTGAGAGCCTTCTGAGGAAGGGATGTTTGCTGCCATTTTCTGCTACCTCTTCCTTTTGTCAAAGTTTCTGCCACCAAGCTCCTGAATTTTCACTGGCTGAAGCCCTCCCAAACACCAGATGACCCTGGCCCACGGTGTTTTTTGCATTCTGTTGCAAACTAACAAACAGGGCCAATTTCTCAGAAAATTCTCCTAAGTCTGCATGTGTTAAAACCAAAAGATAGCCCTCCAAATTGACCAGTTTTCAGCAAAAATGATTCAGGCCATTTCCAAGCAACAAACAGGCCCATCTATCATACTGTGAAAATTGTATTCAATATCTGATGATGGTGCTCACAAGTGACAATTGATATACCTTAATTTTAAGGTACGAGTTTTTCATAACATAAATAGACTGTATAACATTTATTCCTTATAAAAAGCAACAGAGGGTCCTGTGGCACCTTTAAGACTAACAGAAGTATTGGGAGCATGACTTGCATTTGAAGAAGTGAGGTTCTTACCCAGGAAAGCTTATGCTCCCAATACTTCTGTTAGTCTTAAAGGTGCCACAGGACCCTCTGTTTCTTTTTACAGATTCAGACTAACACGGCTACCCCTCTGATACTTGATTTATTCCTTATGTGGCTGCTGATTCAGTAGAGGTTCATAATGTTAATTATTAAATATAACAGACTTTGAAATTAACTTGAAAACCTATCCACTCTAGGCCAAATTTTCAATTGGACTCTGAAATTGTATCGTGAAATTTCACATGTGCAAAATGGGGATTTGACATAGTGCCATGTTATTAAAATATCTTTTGCTTATTGGAGGCCACCTTCTGGGAAGCCATAGTCAAAGGCCAATTTACTGCTCTTTTAAGAAATATAGCATATTTTGGGAAGGATGTGTGCCCCAATAGATGTTAAACTCCAGATGACACCCATGAAGACACATGTTTTTAAATAGAAATTAACAGTTGGATCAAAAGTGAAATGGAGGAAGCAACAAGGCAATTTTTCCAATTACTAGGTCTCAGATTCAGATTGTAGGTCAGGTGTGGGCAAACCTTTTGGCCCGAGGGCCACATCTGGGTATAGAAATTGTATGGCGGGCCATGAATGCTCACAAAATTCGGGGTTGGGGTGCGGGAGGGGGTGAGGGCTCTGGGGTGGGGCCAAAATGAGGAGTTCAGGGTGTGGGAGAGGGCTCCGGACTAGGGCAGAGGGTTGGGATGCGGGGGAGCTGTGAGGGCTCCAGCTGGGGGTGCAGGCTCTGGGGTGGGGCTGGGAATGAGGGGTTGGGGGTGCAGGAGCGTGCTCTGGGCTGGGACCGAGGGGCTCAGAGAGCAGGAGGGGGATCAGGGTTAGGGCAGAGGGTTGGGGCAGAGGAGGAGGTCAGGGGTGCAGGCTCTGGGTGGTGCTTACCTCAAGGAGCTCCTGGAAGCAGCAGCATGTCCCCCCCCTCCGGCTCCTACACAGAGGTGTGGCCAGGCGGCTCTGCACACTGCCCTATCCACAGGCGCCACCCCTGCAGCTCCCACTGACCACGGTTCCTGGCCAATGGGAGCTGTGGGGGGCGGCGCTTGAGGCTGGGGCAGCATGCAGAATCCCCTGGCTGCCCCTACATGTAGGAGCTGGAAGGGGGATGAGCCATGTGGAGCCACGGCATGTGCGGAGCCTGGTAAGCCCTGGACCCCGCTCCCCGGCAGGAGCTCGAGCACCAGATTAAAACGTCTGAATGGCTGAATGTGACCCCCGGGCCATAGTTTGCCCACCCAAAAAAAAAAAGCAAAAGATGTTCTGGATGTAACAAGGGGACAGATTAACCATAGCCATGTCATCATCATGAGTTTTATAACTGATGAGAGAAGAACAATTTAGGCACTATAAAAAAGAAAAAGCATTTCCAATCTAGGAAAAGAGAAAATCTAAAACTGAAAACATAATAGTACTACTGTGTAGCAAATGTTTTATTACACCAGTAATATCATCTAGCATATTGCTATAATACATCTAGAAAACAAGAAAATTCATATTTTTAACAGAAAACAGGTCTGTAGTATTTTCACACAGTTACAATGGACTAGACTAGCAGATTGTTGGTATAGTTTAAAAGGTCTGCTTTGTCAGTTTGAGTACTAGTTGTTGTAACTCAGGGATTGGCAACCTTTGGCACGCGGCCTGTCAGGGAAATCTGCTGGTGGGCCGGGACGGTTTGTTTACCTGTAGCATCCACAGGTTCGGCCGATCGCGGCTCCCACTGGCTGTGGTTCGCCGTTCCAGGCCACTGGGAGCTGCAGGAAGCAGCAGCCAGCACATCCTTTGGCTCACACCGCTTCCAGCAGCTCTCATTAGCCCGGAACAGCAAACCGCAGCCAGTGGGAGCTGCGATCGGCCAAACCTGCGGATGCTGCAGGTAAACAAACTGTCCCGGCCCACCAGTGGATTTCCCTGATGGGCTGCGTGCTAAAGGTTGCCAGTCCCTGTTGTAACTAATCCTATATAGTACATTCTCAATAAATGTGCTCAAAGTAGTATATGTGAAATACTGTGCAGCATATATAACAAGACAGGTAATATAATAATACAGAAGTGGCCAGATTTCATATTACATACTTAATATGGAAAGAAATGGGACACATGCCCCTTGAATACAGAATATTTTCTTTAAAACATACTGTACATCCAACTGATTTAAAATGCAGGCAATTTCAGACTCTCTAATATTTATAATAAGGAATTCAGTCAATTGAATATTTTGTTCCATTTCAAATATGCCAAAGATATTATAAATACTAATAATATTCAACTTCAATATTCAACTGCTAATTGGTAGCATTTTGAATCCCAAAGAGATGATTTTCATGTCAGATGTTTGCTATAGTATATTAAATGACATCTGGACAGTAAACAAAATGATGGCAAGCACAATCATTTACCAGCATTTTAAAGCATCCATCACCATGATGTCTAGAGCTATGTTAAAAATTAAAAGAACTACCCTAAAAGAAGCCCCTGATCTTCACTTCTCAAGTTTTAGGCTGCTTTCCAAAATGAGATCATATCTGGGATTTGCCCTTCTTCCAAAAGTAATGGTGCCAGGATGGCCATTCTTTCCCCTCATTGTTATTGATGGAAAGTTTGCACAAAGATGAGTCTTGCATTTCACCCTGAATCGTAAGGCTAGGATTCATCTCTCTGACACTGGGGAATTCCACAGCATCCTGCTCCAACCTCTTGAGATATTCACCCTGAGGCCGTTGGGTTGGATCTGGGGAAAGAGGCATTCTATGGTCCTGATCCAACAAAGTACCTAGAGCTAAGTACCTACTGAAGTGCTTTGACGGATGGGGCCTTATGCTAACTAAACCTTAGCCCAATAGGTGCTTTAAAGATGAGGACAAAGGTCTTGGAACTGATTTCAGGATCAAGAAATAGATCTGGCATTAAGTAGAAAGACAACGGTATGTGCAGAGCACTGACCTGATGTGCTCTCATTAATCTCTGTTACTTAAACAGTGGACTGCCATGTGTTAAAACTATTTGAAGACAGATCTCTATGGTAAAGAATCCTCACTAAAGCGGGATGGGTGCAATACATGACTAGCTGAAGACGGAAAATTAATTTCTCACCACTTCTGCTACTTGTGTAGCTAGGAGCAGTCTAGTGGGATCAAGACATTATACCACCTTGAGAACCAGAGGTCAAGTGCCTTCAGTTGAATACAAGATTATAATTCCAGACAGTTTTTCAAAGTTTCCTATCAGCATCACCTCCTTCATACACAGATTGAGTATGAGCCATCTGCTTTTTTACCTTGACACTCATTCGTCTCAGAAAAGCTAGCACACTGCACATGGCTAATAAGAGACTTATCACAAGGTGCAATAAGCATACCAATAGCATGGATCTGCTAGTGTACACTTTTGGGATGCACAAAGTAGTACATGATTTAAATGAGAAATGAGCAGCAACAATGTAGACAAAACACTAAACACACTAACCTGTTAGCCAATTACTTTAATACATTTCACCTTTTTTGATTCACACATTAATCTGCAGCATTAAAAACTTAAATAATAGGTTCTTGATTTTAATTAACATGTTTCAGGAGTGTCTTTTAGCACCTTTGGGTTTATGCACTGATTAACCCAAAATTCACATGTATTGGAAGCTGGTCCATATTTCACATGGTTTTGTAATAACTAGCAGCAAACACAAAAAGTACACCAACAGAGCTATACATCTCTCCCTCCACAGTATTTTACATCCAGACAGCAAAAGTCTTAAAGTACAACCATGTGGCAGAAAACAAAGAACTTGGCACGTAACAGATCATGCTACAGTTTTCTGATCTATCAGAAATACTGTAAACCTTAGTATGCCTAGCAGATTTGTGTCTGCCCCCAGATACAGAAATACGTTTGTATTAAGTAGGGAATAGCTTTAACTTGCCAACAGTTGCTTTCTACTATTTTTTCTACAAACATCTGAAATTATTAGACGCTGCAACTGACTTGTATTCAGGCCAACACCTGAATCAGACTCCTCATAAAGTCTGGAATCATAAATCTGTGTTGCATTAACAATAATTTTTTAAAACTGTTTGCATTTTTCTGTGACCTTTTAACCCCATGGCAGTCACACTGATAGTTCCAATGGTTGAACTGGCCATCAGGTTAAGAATTTATAATTTACATTTATTTAACCGCACCACTAAATTTACCCAATAAGTTGTCATTTTATGTAGTGCCAGGTATGTGCTGGAAACAATAATACAATCATTTGTGAATACAATGACACTAACATTTTCAGCTACTTAAAATTATATGCAGACTTACATTATTCATTTAAATTAGCAACAAAAGTAGTAACCCATATTAGTAACCTTACCAGTCTCCCCTTAAGACCTCTTTTTCCTTGCAGTCCTGGAATGCCCTGGAAAAAAAAGAAAGAAAGAAAGAAAAGAGAATCTACAATCTAAAAAATCTACAGAATCTAGATTTTTTTAAAAATGATTTTAATTACACATTATTGGCATGCACATTTGATTGCAAAGGACAATCTAAAAATCACCACCACAAAAAGCAGACACTGTACCTATTTCTTGTTATAAGAGAGCAGGGAGAATGGGATGGAGAAATATAAATTGTGATCTCTTCACTCCAGGCATATTAGTTGAATTCTATTAATGTGTCCTAGAATGTTGAGAAGGGCTTGCTCTGGCTGTCATTAAGGTCAATGGAAAAACTTTCCTTGATTTCAATAGTAGAAAGATTAGGCTCAAAATCAGTTATCAGATTATCATGGGCATTTTTGTCTTAAACGCATACCAGGCAATTCAGAAATGTGATTTATACATGGACTGAAATTACTCTTAGAGGAAACTTTCACTGCTCACTTCAATGACAAGAACAGGCTCCCAATCTCAGAAGTTTTAGATGAAATCCAAGCTTCACTTTACAGCCAATTCAGATTGATTAAGCTTGGTGCTATTTTGATTTTGTTCTAATCAGCCGATTTTATTATTTAACAGGATGACATTTGCACACACCCCCAATCAGTTTTGCAGTCAGACAAGCCTTATTTTCCTTTTTAAAAAGAGTTACATAAATAATAAAGTTTTCCTTGGTCTCATTCTGGGATATGTTATACTTCAGTGTGTTTCATTATCATAAATGTGTACATATTTAATAAATGGTTCATTAAACCTACTCTTTCTCCTTCAGGTCCTGGCTGTCCTGCCACCCCTGGAGGTCCAATGAAACCCTTAGAACAGAAAAATAATTCTTAAATTTCTTTATTAAAAGGTTGCATCTCAAGAACAAGGCTAGATACAGATTTACCACACATTTATGTACGTATAGTGGTTTGAGATTCTGGGTAAAATCTTGGCTCAGTTGAAGTCAATGGCAAAACTCCCAGTGACTTCAATGTGACCTGGATTTCATCCTCCAAATCCAACTGATGGTGACAATTCCCCACCATTGCGGAGATAACGTACAAATTAACCATACTAGGAAAAAAATTCCCAAATGATATACTATTGCATCAGAAAGTGCTGATCAAAGAAATATTTAAAATTTTCCTTTCAAATTTACAATATTCCTCACCTGTAAATCAAAAAGAAATTATTGTTTTTGTGAATAAGTTTGAGTGATTTCCACTACAAAGGAATTATTTTGCAAGTTTATCTTGTCACAGCTGGATTGTTTTAATTAAAACGTGACTAAGATGTCTTCTCCCTCCCTGCTTAAATAGAAGGGGAGAATTGTCTATCCCATTAAAAAACTAGTGACACATTATTGTAAGCCTCAGTTTAATTGTAACTGCATCATGCCATGCTTTCTTTCCATGTAGAGAGTGATGCTGTCTGAGGGAACATCTACACTGGAACTGGAAGTTGCAATTTTCAGCTCAAGGAGATGTCCCACACTAGCTCTGACTGAGCTTGTGTGCCAAAAATAGAAGTGTCGCTGCAGTGGTGCAAGAGGTGGGAGGAACCAGCTGCCGAGAGTACATGCCTAGGATCTCAGACGAGATTATATTTGGGGCAGCTATCCTCTCTTATTGCTTGCGCCACTATGGATACATTGCTATTTTTAGCAAAGCTAGTGCAGGTATGTCTCCTCAAGCTGGAAATTACACTTTCCAGCTTCAGTATAGCTATACCCTGAGAAGTAACTTCCTTATGTTGCATCAAAATCTGAAAATCCGCAGCTAAATACCACTGTGTTTAATTTTTAAAATGGTACGGTAGAAATAACTGAATTTTCGAACATAAGATCAATAGAGTAGCCAGAGTAGTAACTATTGCGATAGGACACATGCTAACCACTGTTGTCAAACTATCCAATTCACTTCCAGTTAAATGAATACAAATTAAGTTAAGAAAGTGAAAACATTAAACTGAAGAAATTCTCAAATGAAAATAGCACTTAGGAGTTTTTGAAAATTTTGCCTTCTGTGACTGAATTAGGAAGCAATTCTACTTTTCATCAATATAGTGGAGATCAGCAGAAGCCCCACAAAGTCTAGTTAAATAAAAAAAATCATAATATGAAATACAATGAAAAGTTATAAAGGGCAGGAAATGTTTCTCACTCATAAGAGCTGTTATAATTCTCTGTTGAGCAAAACACAGGTGCAGCTTTCTTCTACTAGACAACGAGAATGTCACTGGTGATTACTCCACTGTTGGGTTTGAATGGGATATATGCAATTCAGAATATAAGGTGACTTGAAGGAAGTCACACTTGTGTCCTTGGTCAGCCCATTTCCTTCAACATGAAACTGGTAAAAGGAGGATTGTATTAGGGGGGAAAATAAGTTCCACGTACAGGGAGCTATCCTGGGAAAATGTATTTTTTTAAAATTACACTTAAAAAAATCCACCTCCTAAAATGTAGTAATCATTTAAATTCCTGGCTCTTAAGATTTGAAAACTAACACTATGTCCTGAGAAATGTAAACCTCCTCTCAAACCTTCAATGGTTTGTATGTGCTATATTCCATGATATTGCTTCCAAAGCTCAGTTTCACATTTTCACGGCTGTGCATTCGTGACAGACACGTAGAAATTCAATTGCAAATTGGCATAAACAAAAGTACAATGAAGTGATTCTACACACAGAGGCTCCGAGAGAGAATGTGCAAAGGCAGGTGCAGCATCTAATTACTGAAAAAAGGAATCAGTGTTTTCACACCTATCTCTACAGTCCTTTGAATTTAATGAAATATCTTAACCCATCTTTTGAGGACCTTAGGAAGGACAATACTCTTCTTGGTACCCCACACATTAGGGAAAAATGCAGCTCTCTTTTCTTTCCCTGCACTGTCTTAAAACCCTTAAATAAGCAGGATCCAAAGAGCTCAAATTATATTGACATAACTGCATGGGTCAAGGGCACAAAACCATGTTTGTGGGTCAACATTACAGGCAACATCTGGCAGAAAGGATTATGTAGGAGACACCCTTTTGAAACATGACATTCTGAGATTGTTAGTATGAGTCATTTTTTGAGCAATGACAGAACAGTCCTACGAAATAAGAAGACGCTTGTGGGCCACTTAGTGGAAAAGATTGCGATCACCTTTCTCTTGTATAACAGGAGAAGGAATTGGCTACAGGTTTATAGAGAACTTTGGGGCAAGAGAAAAAGGAACAAATGTCTGAGGGTTGAGAGCCATATGGGTGCAATATCTTTTTGGGATATCCCATCATATAATGAAAACTGAATTTAAGAAGAGCAAAACTTAGAGACATCTCAAAAAGCTGTTGCAGATGAAGGCTTTAAATATCTGCAATAAAAGACACAAGTGCACAGATTCAGTAACATGATGGAGAAGTTGTAACAGAAGCTTGACAGCATCATAAGGTACAGATTCCCATGTGATCCAAGTCTGATGATCTGTTGAGGGCAGTAACCTTGAAAGAAATAAAATCTAATGGCTTTTACATATATAGGTGTATATGTGTGAAAAATAAAAACTTTTTTTTCACTTTTCTCCTTGAAACTTTACTCAAAAATGATCCAAGCAAAGCTTAAATTTTTAAAGGGCTCAGATTTGTACCCTGGTCTGGGCTACAAAAGATATCAACTGAAATATTTTAGGATCTAGCAGAAGGTGACTCTCATATTCTTTATGTGACAAGATTGTTTCCTTCCATCAACCTCTGTCACAGTTGAAGATTACAAATGCCAGATCTGCCTTCACTCCTGACAGCTTCTACTACAGAAATAATGCTCCAGGCAGGAAATGGCCTCTTCCCCTCCACTTCCCCCCTTCGCTCCCCCCACACTCTCACAGGGTTCTTTTTCTTTCTTTTCATGTCTGTATATGTTCCAAGCGAAGGAAGAGCAGCAAGATGAGATTATTCTATACTGCTTGCAGGCATGAGAAAGAAATAAATCCTCAAATTTTTAATGAAATACAGTTTGTCATTAACCACCTCTGCAGTAGACAGTGTTTCAGTGGCCGTGCAACTGGCAATTCAGTGAAATTTCTCAAGCATACTATATGTATAAAAATACAGTCATTCATGCCGTAATGCTTACAAATGTTACTTACTCTTACACCTTTAGGACCTGGGTTACCTTCTGGTCCAGCTAAACCCTAGTATAAAAAAACACAACTTTTACTTCATTTAAAATAAATGGAAATACTAGATTTAAAAGAATTATCACAATAATTGTTAATTTCCAAACTGGCAATGCACTTTTCATGACGGGTGCTATGTGAACCTCTAGACAGAGATTGCAACTTCCTTTATATTGAAGTTATTTCTTTTTGGAAAGTTCTTCCCACTCCAGTTGAAATCTTCTACCCAATTGTGAACTTGGCATTAAAATAACTTCATGGAACTTTTCATAAACTTTTATATTGGAATGCAGTTCCAGTCATTTTTTAGCCAACGTTAGAACAATAAGTTTATTTCAAATACTCAAAGCATTTTGTATTTTTAAATGTTGGCATGTTGTCATCCAGTCACTTTGTAAACTATTTAATAATGCTTTTTAATATATAACCACCATAAAATTGGTCTAGTAAAATGTTGAAATAGTTTAGAGAGCATGGGTCAAATTCAGCCCGTCAAGCAGGCACGACTCCATTGAAGTCAGTTGATGAATACAAGGTCTGAATTTGGCTCATGTAGTTTAAATGTTAGGAAAAGTGACTGACATTTCCTCTTAATGCACCAACTGCATATACTGAACTATCTATCTGTCCCAGGTATATAAAAATCAATATTACAAATGGCTTGCATTGATAGCAATTTGATGTTTTCATTGGTTCCCTCTCTCAATGAACTGAATGGAAAAAGCCCTTTAACATACTCTTTCCCCACATAAAAGTTAAAGAAAGAAATAGTTTCAGCAGTAAAAAAAAATAAGTGTAGGCAAATAAGTAGGAATGGAACTAGAGCAGAATGTTTCCTGTTTCTTGTGAACATTAAATGCCAAAAGGTTGAAACAGACAGAGAGCAATGAAGGTTTTCAAAGGGGTGAATAGGGCTTATACATTCTGTAATTTGGTAACAAGGTATGTATGCACTAGAGGGATACAGAATTACTGTGTCTCACCCACTCAGGGCCCAGTACTAAGGGCACAATGCGCCACATTACTTCCGTGTATGGTGCCTCTGAAAGGAGGCTTGTTTCGAGTATTAGTGATACAAGGTCAGCCAATGCAGTGATGCCATCAGCAGTGCCAGCAGATTTAGATATGGTACTTTCAGAAATTACATCATTAATGCTATATGATGGCAGAGAATCCTTTTGCGGTAGATCAGTTTGTCAAAACACTCCTTGCTGACGAACAGGCCATGTGTACACCAGGCATCACTTTGAAAATTAACCCGAAAAAGAGGAAGGGAAACATATTTTGAACTAATGTATAGTACTGAAAAGGTGCTTATAACAGGAAAACATATAATTCTTTTGTATAGTTACTGCACCTGCCTGCCAGGGTAACCAAGTGAACCAGCATTGCCAGCCATTCCCGGAATTCCCTAAATTGAAAGTGAAAAAAAGTAATCAGGTTTAGTGTATTTTTACCTGTTGGTAACATGAAAGAGCTTTCTCCTAACACAAGACTGTTTCTTGTGTAATTTGCATACGAAGCCCATAAAACCCACTTTTTATACATAATTAAAATCAGCATGATTACTTCCTGAGCAGTAGTGCACACATTGCAAAAGCATTTAGGATTGGGGGAGAGGGAGGGAATTAGTCTAAAATGAAGTGAAGTACAAGGGAAAAAAAACACTGATTCATGACGGAAAACCCTTAGACAATGTTTGGCAAAATCAGGTATGCACAACGGGAGATACCCTCAGGGGACAGGTATTTATGGTGCAGATAACACAAGCTGACACTGATCTTGGCCATATTATTAAGATTTACACTTTTATGGAACAAATGTACAAATGTAAGAAGAATCTGAATGTCCTTGTATATCTGAATTTCCTTATATTGGTCTCAATGTGGGTATGCTCGAATAAGGTTAGAGTAACAGTGGATTGATAATGGGTACAGTAAACTCTTCGTTTCCCCCCTCCTTCCCTCCCTAATCAAATCCAAAAGTGTTCCCCCCCCCAACAAATTAGCCTAAGGTAGTAAAAATAACTATTGTGGGAAAGTACAGGCAGATTAAACTGTTTTTTCCTCAAATGTATTTAAAGGTAGCACAAACTCACATTGAGACTGAGGCTTTAATTTGCTTTACTGCTTCAAAATACTTCCTTTATGCCGCCCATAATTGAAAATGCATTGTTCCTAACTCCCTGGATTCCATGTTATGAAATGAAAGGCTCTGTCGCTTTTCAAAACCGAGCCTCGATATTTCAAAAATCCTTTTATATCCACACACCTAAAAAGTTACTTACAATGACCTGGTCAAATCTATCTTCAGAGTTCTTGTTTATCTGGATTATTTTTCCCTTAAACACCCAAGTTTGAATATTAGCAATGCCCTATGTGAAATCTGAAAACAAGAGGGGACCATCCACACAGAATCTGAGCCCAGGGATGACTCTCCACATCTGGATCTGCCCATCCTAAACAAAGGGATCAACTGTACCCTGTCTCCACCAGCCATCCAGAGCATCCTTCATTGGGTGGGGAAACCATTATTGGGGATGGGGCCTAGCTGGGGCTGGAAAGGACATGCCTCAGCAACCCAAACACCTCGGAGAATCCACCAAAGAAGAGATGTAAAAAGGCTGCAATAGCTTCGCCATATTTCCCGTGCCCTGTATGAACCCACCTCATTGGGGATTCCATGGGTAGTCATTGGTAAATGAAGCCCTGGCCTTTCAACTTTGCAATGCCAGGGAGTTGGGCATCTAGGCCTGGCCTTCAGGACTGGTATTCATGGCAGTATCAGCCAATCTAGACTAACCTCTGTCTGGGGAAACTCATGTAGTTTTCCTGACCCAGTACCCACTCCTGCAATTTATCCGTTAGAGAAGCTGATTTGGCCCAACATTTCTGGACTGCAGGGCCCTTAGGAGGTCCATTCTCGATATCAACCAGGAAGAAAAACAAGAGGTGTCACTGGCCAAAAATATTAAAAGAGAAGAAAATCATGGCACAGGTGCTGGAGGAAGTGAAGACCCTTGGGATTCTCCAATGATCAGCTTCTCCTCAAAAACCAGTACTAAGATTTGAAATGGGAAGGAGGTAAGAAGTTAGAATGTCACCACCTTTCCCTCCACCCCGGATCTCTCCTTAGCTAATTTTATGTTTAAACAAACCAAGTCCATAGGACAGGCTTAGAGATTGTCCAACCTTTCCACCCATTGTCACATGTGGGAGTCACACTAATGCAAAATCAGAACTTCGTCCATGAGCTACATGCAGCTGGTTTGAGTGAGGAAGAATAATCCCAGGCTTTAGAAGTCATGAACGTGGGAAGCAAAATTTATTTTGCATAAGTGATGTGCCTCCAAGATGGTTCTGCTTTCCATGCTTTCTTCCATCCTCTGGGCATATATGGGAGATTGATTATTCCCTGAATGGGTTGGTCTGCCATGGAACCAGGATCCAGGGTCTCCTAACGCTTGAAACACTTCAGAGGGCTATGGATATTTTTGGCTGAATCAGGTCCCAAAAATTCCAAGTGCAGATCATGACAAAAAACCCAAAGAGCAACAAATCATTTTAATTTACTGTTTGTTCTTTTTAAAACCTTGCTTGCACTCCCAGTTGTGCTTCACTCTCAAGTAATTCCACATTTTATATATTTACAGTAACTTTTTTCTTTGCTGTAGAGGTTTATGGAAATTCCAGCCAACAAGTGGATACTTTGAACTTCACAGTCTGTTGCTACTGACATGCAAAATGACTATCATTGTCTTGACTCTTTCCAGGTCATCCTCTACAATTACGTATCTTCTTGTCACCATCCTTAAAATAGCAGCAGTAAGAAGAGGTTGTGGAACAAAAGTATTTTCCCAAATTTTTATAAATGAGTTTTAAATATTTTGAAAATAATATAACAGACTATGAATAATATTATTTATAACCATAGTATGGGTATGTTGAGATGAGGTCAGACAGCCTTCAATACTGCTGGGCAAACAGTAATTTCACATTGAGGTCTAATGTATCAGATTATATTCAAAAGAATTCAAACACTTGCATATTTAGTGCCAAAATTATACCTCTGATGTCAGTCTCTCTCTCTCTCACACACACACACAATTTACCCGCTTGTTTTCATTACTAGTTAATCACTTTTCACAAGCTCCTACTTTGGTTCTCAGGTCCTGCAGTTAACAATGCTATTCTTCTGAACAACTCTGATAATTAATTCTCTTGCAGAAAGATGCCAGAAGCCGAGGGACTGAACTATAACAACTGCCCTTCATTTGGTTTCTTGGAGTAGAGCTCAGTTAAAGTTTTGGACAGTTAAAATCTATTCTTGTATTTTTTGTTTTTGACTTTGCCTCTGGTCACTACTATCATTAGGTCATGATTATTCATTCAGCATTGACAGTGCATTCAGTACTGTATACAAAAGAGAAAAATTTGACTCCTGTTCCAAGGTTATTAGAGTTGACAGCCATGGCCCCTTATCTCTAGAAGGGAGGAGTAATAAGTGTCTACCTCTAACACTCACATGAAGGATACTTCAAGAAAGCAACACACAGTCCCTTCCCATCTTCCCATCCAGAGATTAAGCATGCATTGTCAAGTCTCAGTGGTAAGGTTTTGAAAGAGTCTGAATTGCCTCCTAAAACATTACACAACACACTTCTTCCATGCCACCAGACTTGCTAGAGAAAACAAGTTGGTCTATTATGTTTTATCTAGGCCCTTAAACCATACTCATCTCCATCGCAACTAAGTACCTAGTCAAGAATGAAATCTATTGAGTATTTCTTCAACCAGTCAGCAATTGAAAGAAATTATTTGCTATAAGCATTTAAAGTCATTATCTTTAATTGTACTTAACATGCTTTGTACAATGTGTATCAACTGTTACAGTGCCTTCATCACTCACTTGCTCGCCTCGTGGACCTGGTGGCCCTGGATAGCCTTTGGGACCCTGCAGGTAGAAGAGACGAACAGATGTTGTAATGAATTCAGATATGCAAGATGCAGCTTTGGGGGTCTTGATTTCCCCCTTCCCGCTTTATATTTTTCTTCAGCAAAGAAGAATTTTGCAACCTCTCTTTCTCTGTGACATCCACATTGCTTAATTTCAGTAGCTGATGTGGTAGGAGGGAGAAAAAGAAACTTACCTTAGCATAGATGATTTCTAGCTATGCCTGCTAAACTTGCACCAGTAGTCACAGATTTGTGTAAGCTTAAGTAACACGTAGACAAAATGCCTTTAGCAACAATCTGCTTGTAATTATTGCAAAGCTGGATTTAGTCCAGACTGTTTCCCCATTCCAAATCCTTGTCATAACACTATCTCTGAATGAGCCAGTTCAACTGAGATAGGCATAACAAGAAGATCATCACAGAGAGTGCCAAGAAGCTCTCTAGGAAAAGATAACTGTAAGAAAACAAAAGATTTCTTTCATATGGACTTAATTTTTTTAATGCTCCATATATGATGATGGTTTTGCACAAGTAAATGAAACTACCACCTTCCTGACACTAAATAAAGTCTTCCAGATTATCCTGGAATCTTTAAATCATCGAAGTTTATCATTGCCCCTCTTTATATTGAGCATTTTGATGATGATGGTTTGCCTGTACAGATGGTGGCCCTGTTGAAGTCAAGAGGAATTCTGTCCATGATTTCAATAGGGCCAAGATTTAATCTGGTGCCCCAAGTTTCGGTTTGGTTTCTACACCATGCCAAGAGCTTTGTTACAACAAACTAAATGGCATTACCTCACATGAAATCATAAAAGAGGAATTTTGTTCAGTAATAGTTTTAGGTAATGAAAAAAAAAATCACATCTGTTTGCAAGCTTTGCAATTTTAGTATTATACACTTGCTTGGGAAATAACGTTAGTCCTAAGGACATGTGCTCATGTGCTCATTAAAAAACCCAGAGGCTCCATTATCTCCAAACCAGTGTTGCAGGTATTCCCTTACATCTTGCTAAACACTCACACAGCATTGCTAACTTGCTTTAATGTTTAGCTATTACAATAAAGCAAAGGCAAACAACAATCATCTGCAAATCACAAGCTGCAGAGCATATTTCAAGCATACATCTGAGTGTATCTACACAGTCCACAGAAGCGAGCCTCCCAGCCCAAGTCAACAGACTCAGGTTAGTGGGGCTCACGCTAGTGCTCTAAAGATAGCTGTGTAGACAGCATTTGAAGTTGCACTTCCACTCCCCTTTCCAGGCGTCAGAGCCTGAGGGCTTGTCTTCACTATGGGGGTAAGTTGACCTAAGCTACGCTATTTCAGTTATGTGAATAATGTAGCTGGAGTCGACGTAGCTTAGGTTGACTTCCCCCGGTGTCTTCGTTGGGAGCTGCGTTGACGGGAGACACTCTCTGGTTGACTTCCTTTAATCTTCTTGGGGAACTGGAGTACCAGGGCTGACCAGAGAGCACTCTACCATCGATTTAGTGCGCCTTCAATAGACCCACTAAATTGATCCCTGCTGCATCGTTTGCAGCAGTGTTGATCTCCCCATAGTGAAGACCAGCCTTGAGCTCCAGCCAGAGCTGCACCTTCAAAGCACTGTCTACACAACTATTTTTAGAGCACTAGCCTGAGCCGGACTAGCCTGTGGCATAGGTATGAAACAAACAGGCTGAGAGGGACTGCCTAATTAACATGCCAAGGCATGCCTCAGAAATGCTGTTGGTAAGATCATTAAATAAAGACAAAAGCATGATTAACGACTGCAATGCAAACCTGGAGGGCAAAACAGTAACACTTCCTTAGGAATTGTGTGTAAAATTTTCAACAGCATCTTAAAAGGACATAAAATATTTAGAAGCCAAAGTCCCGCTGTTTGATTTTCAATAGGATTTGGGTTCTAAGTGGTTTAAGCATTTTTGAGAATAACCCTACTTCTGGGTTAGGATAGGTGCTTACAGAGGAAATGTTCAAATGCTTTATTATATCTGGACCAGGAAAAAAGGGAACTACATTTGTTTTGAGCTAAAAGGAAAGTGTGTGTAAAAAGAAAAGCTAATAATATTGGTAGATTGATTGGAGGATGAGGTACTCCCCAAATTTTAATGAAGACGCTCACATTTGGACTTTAAAGGCAAAAACAGAAATGGAAGGGCTTGAGCTCCTGATTACACCAGCACACCCACTTTATGGGCATGTTATTGGCACTCAGAGTGCTTTGGTCTGTGAGAGAGAAAGGACTTTACTGCCAAATGAAGTAACTTAGCCTCTACTTTGTAAGGGGCCACGTTTAAGGAGCTGTTATTTACTATATGTTTGCACAGTGCTTAGCACAATGGAGCTTCAACCTTGCTAAGGCCTCTTGACATTATATCAATATAAATATTAAACAACAAAAACTTTGAGAGCCCAACAGTGTTTTCCATTGTTTCCATAGTAATTCCAATAGCACAGGGTTGGGACAGTTGCTCGCTGGTTACAGCATCCAGATAGAACAGTAATGCTGCAGCCTCCCAAGAGAGACAGAGGAATGGGCAGGTAATTACAGGAATGGAGGGGGATTTGGTCTTCTCTGAACAGTGCCAAAGAAGAGTTGAAAAAAGCAATTGTGGGCATGTGGCGAGCACAACAAGCTATACGACTGTAGGCGTTTTTACAGAAACCTTTGCCATGGGTGCCATGAGAACGAAGACCTGCTTTGCAAATAGAGCTAATACCAGCATTTAGATCTAAAGCAATATTAAAAACTTGCCACAAATCAACATGTAAATGGAAAAGTTGAAACAGCTGGACAGTCATTTTCCAAAATGTTGAGAAGGTCAAAGAACAACGCAGCAATATAGATGAATGGCATACATGACACAATATCATTCTTATTCCTCTATGACAAATACTGTATGGACTAAAAGTGGCATAAAATTAATCCTATGTCAGCATAATGACGGGAACAAAAATGTAAGGGAAATAAGCTCATCCCATTCTTGCTACTCTCACATGACTGCAATCCTGTGGTCCTCTTCTGAGGCTGGATCAGACTCATAACCCATAACCCACAAACACCACAAGACACAATGTACTTATCAACTCCACATTTTCACCATCTGACACAGTTTTGAAATGCTTATTTGGTCTCCATGCACCCTCAGATTAGAAATGTGTTTGGCTTCTTTGTAGATCCACTGTTTCTTATCTGTGCGGCATGTAAATAATATAAATCAGGGTCTCTGACTAGCATGTGCTACCTGTAATATTCTAATGACAGAAGGCTTCACCCTCACTCCATCACTGTTTTTTTTGTTTGTTTGTTTGTTTTTTACACCAGCCTGGTGTCAGGTATGTCTACACAGTGCATTAGTCTCCCAAGAGGGGTGTTCATTCTAATGTGTACTAGTGAGTTATGCACTAACTGGCCTATGTGGACCCTGCTGACATGCACTAAAAGTTCCCTAGTGCACATTAATGTAGGCCTTTTTCAAACAGTACTATAGTAACGTGCACTAGGGAACTTTTAGTTAACTCCAGCAGGATCCACATGGGCCAGTTAGTGTGAAAGATTATCCAAAGAAGTGAGGTTTTTACCCACGAAGGCTTATGCTCAAATAAATCTGTTAGTCTTTAAGGTGCCACCAGACTCCTTGTTGTTTTTGTAGATACAGACTAACACGACTACCCCCTGATATGGTGCACAGTAGAAAATTGATACCACTGTAGTGGGTGGTAAAGCCCTTAGATTCTCAAACTCCCAGGATTCAATATTTCAAGTGTAAAAATAAAGATTTACTTCCTTTAAAAAAATAGGCCGGTGTCTCGTCTTGTCGGTTTAAATCAGGAGTAACGGCATTGAAGTCCTGGTGCCGGGGGAGAGTCGGTCTTTGTGTTTTCAATGGATGAGGCTGTTCTAAGGATCCCATCATGGGCCCTAGAATCACACTGCCTCCAAATAGTTGCTTTTCAATACCTCTGAAGACTCCTGCATGGATTTTGCAGGCAAGTTCTACATGTAGGAGGTCTTCTTTCATGTCTAACTACTAAAATAATGCTGTTATGCTTCCGTTTGTAGGACTTATTAAAGGAAAATGTCCATGATTACTCAACATTTTGGAAACCTACAATCCGGTATTGAAACCAATGGGAGTGTCTACTTTAGCAAGTATTAATATGGTATTTTACAACAATATGCCAAAATCGATTCCATAGAAGCTTGTATCTTTCCTGATCAGTCAGGAAACTCAATTAACTGAGATGGAAAGAGTTCCTTGCTCACTGATATCAATGAGGAAAGCATTAATGTTTTTAGGTGGCAATGAAGTTTGGTTTGAAATCTTTTATCTGTTTGTTTGCTACATTTGATAGTTAGATGTACGTTTTGCACAACAATAATGTACACCCTGAGAACGAGTGCTCATGTGACAGCCTTTCCCCTTTACATGCTTTGCAGGAATGGGAAAGAGGTTGAAAGGAGGGGTTTCTTCTCTTTGCAGTCTAACTCCACAGTTAATCTAAGGCTTCATCTACACTAAAGTTTTGCCTAGCTGTGTTGGCTCGGAGCATTAAAAAATAATCATACCCCCAGCCAACATAGCTATGCCTGCAAAACCCCCCAGTGTAGACACAACTATGCAAACAGAAGGATGCTTTTGTTACATAGCTAATGTCATTTGGGGAGGTGATGCAGCTATACTGGCAGAAGAACTCCTTTTGCTGACAGATGCTGTCTCTCTACTAAGGTGCTTTGCTTAGCCATGCTGGCACAGCTCTACCAGCAAAGGCTCTGCAGTGTAGACAAGCCCTGGCACTAATATGAAAGGTAAGTATCTGGCTCTTTATATTACTGCTGCAACCAGACCTTCACTTTAATGTGGAACCAACAAGGAATCTAACAAGGGCAGCAGGCCTAATATTGCTGTCACACCACTTTTACACTAATGTAATTCTGTTAGCTTTAATGGTGTCGATCCTGATTTATAACTGGTGTAAAGAAGGGAAGAATCAGGTCCAGTGTATCTAGTAGGGAGGAGCAATCAAAAGCTAATTTACTTGGTTACCGTAGCAAGTTTCAGTGAAAGTTTTAGAGTTGTTATAATGAAGAAAGAAGCTTCTCTCTCTCCTCCCTGCCTAGCCCAGGCGCTGAAGGGCAAGAAACAGAGGTAGGAGAAAATGTACTGTTACTTAGGGAGAGGTGATCCACATTATTTATCTTCACATGTAAATCCCAGATCCTGTCTGCTTGGTAAATAATAAGACCAGTTTAAGGCAAAAGTACATTTATGCCATATCAACATATTCTATTTTAAACACATGTCAAAACTTACCTAAAACAGCATTCAAAGGAGAGTGCTTTTCCTTTTGAAAGCAATGGAAGAATTTCTCTCATTTAATCAAACTTCATTCTTATTCTAGGAAAATAGCACTCTCTGTGAAATAAACTCAGCCACTCACTACCATAGAAATATAGAAATTTCCCACAGATATTTATTATTTGTTCACCAACATATTATGAACTCTCCTGCTACTGCTCCTCTTTTTTGTATGGATGCTTCAAACAAACATACCAGACCTCAGAGGACTGACAACGATACAACACTCTGTTCTTGTTCACAGGTCTAAATTTGGAGTAACCATACTGACTTCATTACAGTTACTCTGGATTTGCACAGGTGTAATTGGGCAAAAATTGGCCCTGCATAATAAACATGTTGCAGGCAGTAGAAATATGTAGTCAATGGTAACGCAATAAACTATTAAGACAAGGACACATACTCACAGATGTTGGGTACTGTACCGGATTACCATAGAATAGTGCAGCATTTTTTAAAGAGATCCCTCAAGGAAACTCTACTAACGCAGTTTTTCGTTTCTACTAATCTCTTCCCCATCTGTGCTAAATTCAGACACTCAGGAAACCAGAACCAAGAGCACGTAGCACATGACTAATCACAAACCATATCCATTCAAAAAATAAAAATTTAATATGAATATAGACCCCAAAATTTTCACAATTATTGTAACAGTGCACACTATTGCATAAGTACTGCACATAATTTCACAAAAGTTCCAAATCAGGCAAATTTTGATGAAAAAAAATCTTATTATTTTATTCACAACTTTGAGCAGGTCTAATTATGACCAGGAGAGGGCAGTAGTAGGCATTATGCAGCCAGCATGTTACCAATGAAATATTCAATTCCACCATTAAAATTAAGGGACAATGACTGTTCAAATCCCCAATGCTACTTTGAAAGTGTCAGCCTGAATTCTTCAGGAAAACAACTAAGGTCAATGGGAAAAGGGCAATTATCAAGAAATGGGCATAAATAAATTGGTATTATTCTACCTAAAAGAGAGACCTGAAATAGTGCAAGAGGTAGTCCACATTAAAACTTATGTCATAGTTTAAATGCTGATCATTTTACTGCAGATCAATCTAAAGGAAGATAAAAATCAGAACCAGCTGCCAAAATCAAACAGGACTTAGGAAGCAATGAATTTATGGATTTTTTTTGTGTTCTTTATAGTTATGTGTTAAAAGAATTATGTTACTCATTTATACACACTTCAGCAGTTCCCCAACAGCATTTAACAAAATCAAATGTGAAGTAACAAAAGAGAATGTTTTTTTCCCCCCAAGGATTTCCCTGTTTTCCCTGGATTATTGCACAATTTGCACACACACCTCTGAAATGACTTTCCAAAAACAAGCTACCAACTCAACTGAAGTCTGAAAATACATTCATCGTCTTGGGTATATCTGGTAATGATATGGAAAGATCAAGCATCTTAAAACTGCACAGCTTGGACCTAGGTCCATTAAACATCAAGCATAAAATACTCTTTAGTATTTACAGGTGTAACATAATTCATGGACTCAGTGATTTTACAAGATTAGTTCAGACTGGAGTTTTCTGAAACGGGGTTCCAGTTAGTGTCTACTCTTTACATGACATGGAAACAAAGAGTAAAAGTGCCAATGATCAAATGAACACCATCACCCCTAGCTTGTATTGTAGACATAGCCTAACATGATTTTATTGAAAATTAAGTAGAAACTGCTTTGCTTTTCCAAGCAAAACTGTGAACCTGACAATATAGTAAAGCAGTATATGTTTTGGGACTCAGAAGATGCCACAGCTCTGCTGGTGACAATTGGTGATAACAAGCAGGCTACCAGATAAATCTCCAACTTGGATAAGAACAGGTGCTGCTGGAGGGGAATTTTCCCACATAAGAAATGAAAATTTTAGTCAGGCCTTTAAAATTGGATTAATTTTGTTAAATCCCAGAAGGTTTGTGGACAAGCGAAATACATTTCCCAGGAGCTTTTAAACTAATTTTGTAACTTCTTCCTTTTTTGGGTTACAAAGAGTAAATTTATGCTTTTGGTCAACACAAGAGAAGTGAATTAAACCAAATCAAATTTAGGCCACTTTAATTCTGAATGAAAGTGTCCATACAAGGGTTTAATGAAGTTTAACTAATCCACTTTAAATTCACATCTTTAGTTAATTCACATTAATTTTCCCTGAGTGGCCCCGTATGGACAAGCCCTCTTGACTTCCTACCCATTACTGAACCCAATTAAATAATATTTTGGTGGTTTTCAAAATTATTTATAAATTAATTCCACCCTTCTTCTCCAGCTTTATGTCTATGTACTCTCCGTATTACTCGCTCCACTCCTACAATTTTGGCATCCCTTTTGTCCCCTTTCCTGAATACTTCTATGCTTGCCTCATGCTGTCCCACGCTAATGGACTGTTAAGGCCTGGGTAGTTTCCTAAATGGAGTATGGGGTTTTTATTTCTTACAGTGCTTTGACATTTCTCCTAGTGAAGAAATAATTACGTGAACATTAGGTGGCTTCCAAAATCTAAAACTTATTTCACTTGGCTTCAAGGCAAGAGTTTAAGCTGCTCTGACACATATCTTTGAAAAACATCCAATTTTGTGGTGCTGAAAGATTGAGCTCCATTGCTAACACTGAATGAATTAACACATGATTCAGTGAACGAATTAATGAATAGAAAAGAGGTGGGCAGTCCTGAAACTGAGAATAAAGTGGGATTCATTCATTTAAAATATCAGTATCTTCCGGGCAGGAGTATATTTATTGAAGCTTGAAGGAGCTCACAACACCAGAGCAGAAACATAACAAGCTTTACGGAGTAGAACACCATTTGGGAGTTATCATAAAACACTTTTAATTTACATTTTGCTCACTACATTTTCAATTAATTTAGTACTCAGGAAAGGCTCTGGATGGACCACATAGGGTCCGAAGTCTTATACTTAGCCACAGTATGGACAGTGGCAGTACATGTGCTATAGCCTCACTTAGCTCAAGGCTCCTGAGTTTCAGACAGATTTCATACTGGCCCTACCTAGATCAGACAAGCAGTGGAAGGGAAGATTTCAGTATGTACCATCTTCTTTTGCCAATGGCAGAGTGTGCACTGAACCTAGAAGTATTGCTTACATGGGAGTGTGAACAGGCTGACATGGATGTGCATTTCAGCTATGCTTCCACTACTGGCTAACAGGGAACACTGCTGCTGACTTCCCATCCACTTCATGATATTAAAGATGGAACTTTTGAAGTAGGTAGGGGGCAATGGTAAGAGGATGTTGGGGCTTGTTGTAGGATAGGTTGAGCTTTTTCCTACACAGATTGGCTTGCTATGGAGCTCTGTAACTTGCATAGCTTGGGAGAATCTGTTATTTTCCAGGCTGGGCCCATCCTGAAAAAGAGGCACATGCAGTATATGATCTGTGGCTCAGATTCAGTCCTGCATGTTTGGTTTTGATAGCTGAGGTAAGGAATTTCCAAAGACAGACTAAGCAGCTCAAACTTGGAGGGCCCAATTATGCAGACCCCCCACTGATTTCTGGTGGACTTACACTCGAGAGCTGAATATAAAAATTAAAAGAAAATCTTACCTTCTGACCTTTGATACCAGGAGGGCCTAGTAAGCCTCTTGGACCTGGGTCACCCTGTACAACACAGTAAGGTAAAATCATTTCATTTTATTATCACATTTGAAAAGACTATAAACACCTGGGAAGCAGTACATTCACTTTATCCCTGGACATTTAAAATGGAATCGACAGAACAACAACATTTATTTCAGAATCTCAGAATATCTACATTTTAGCCAGCTTAAGTAGGACTGAAGTGGTTACACAGGTCTGGTGTTGGCATTTACCCAGAGGTGAATTTCACTCCAAGTGAGTAGTTTTAAATTATTTCTTAACTTTCAATTTGTTCATATCAGATCGATTTCCCCAATATTACATGTTTCTTGCACTGGAAAAAAAATGACTGCCACGTTTAGTTTCCATACAAACTGCAAGTAACAAACAAAACAAAAAGGTTGTTTGGGAGAAGTATTCCAAATATTTTCTAAATGTAAATGTCATTAAATCTGTTTGAAAACAGTAAACTGGCAAATTTTTTCATTCAACACAATGGGCCAAAGTCAGAGGTAGTGTAGGCTGTGCACATTTAGACTCACTTCAACTGTGCTGTAGCATGACAGTGTAACCCCACGGTGCAGTTGCAGCCTACAGTGACAAAAGGGTGTTTTCCATCACTGCAGAAACACCGCCCTGAGCAACAGCAGGTAAGTTGACGGAAGTATTCTTCCATCAATCTAGCAGCATCTACACCAGGGCTTAGGCTGGCATAGCTATGGTGCTTAGGGGCTTGGATTTTTCACACTCTGGAATGCCATTGCTATGTTGACATAAATTTTAAATGTAGACCAGGCCTACATTTGTGTAACATGCAAGTGGAAGGACCAAATGGAGGCATACACATTTCACCAAATGAATAGATCTCTAAACACGCTTAGTCTCACTTCTGAATTTAGCCTTGCCTTTGATAGGCAGCTCTTTAAAATGAAACTCTAAATATACATTATGAAATAAGCATGCTAATTAAACTCTCAATATGAGCACATTGGTTTTAAAGTGTCAGCCATAATTAGTAGATGTGCAATTCAAAAGTAAACTGTAATCATAAACCTCCAAGCCATAGCTTCCATGAAGAACCACTCTGTATTTTTATACTGAAAATCATTTTGGAAAGACAAAATAACCAACTAATTTAACTATAGGAGCTTACTCTTGGAATCCATTTTAAGGTGAAGTGGAGGACAGAATCTTTGATTTCTTAGCATTAAGAGAGTTCTTAATGAATATAGCTGAATAGGGCTGAAAGATCTTTTGTGAATAAACCAATGATGAAGACACAGTATTTCTGGAATGGGACTTCTGCTTCCCCAAGGTTACATAACAGTGACTGCATTGTTTCCCAGTGCAATTAAATTCCTTAATATGCAGTTATAATCTGAAAAGTGACTGTTAATAGGACACGGCTGTAATTGTGTCCACAGTCATTGTCTCTCGATTACTTCTTGAACCAGTTTGTTCCATTTGCAAATAAAAACATGTTTTTCTAACAGTCCTTCAGGTTCAGCTTGACTTGTTGATTCTAGTTTGGATTTTTTCTGGCTTGGGCACCATCACCAAAGTCATCACGATTCTTTGGGCCAAACTCTGCTCTTAGCCACATCTGTGCAAGCCAGTTGCAACTTAGATAACAATTATGTTTATGATGTGTGAACTGGAATAGAATTCTGACCACTCTCTCAAAGTTGTGTTGGGTCAAGAGGGTTAGAAAGAGGGGGGGGGGGGGGGGGAAGCTTATTTTTAATCACTAAAGTCAGCAGGTAAGATCCTGAATAAGCACAGGAAGCAGATCTGCTGACTCAGAAGGTGTCGTTTTTATAATCTTTTTTCAAAGCAGAGCTTTGCTCTGGATCGGATTCTTCTGTCACTTACACCTGCCGCACACAAGGGTAGCTATTGATTTAAAAAGAGTCACTTCTGATTTACACCAGTGTAAGTGAGATCAGGATCAGGCTCTTTATTTTCAAGTACAGAATGGTTTACCTTTTTTTTTTTTTTTTTTTTTTTGGAGAGAAGACAGTGACATGGGTGAGAGTTGAACAGAATAATGCGACTGTGTGCAAATTCATCAAAATACTATAAAGAGACAGCATCAAACTGAAGTCTAGTAAGTTTAAAAAAATAAGTTAAAGATCATTTCAGGGACTATACCTACTCCCGGGTTCCCTCCACCACAAGTTTGCATGTTTAGAATCATATTTTCCTTTAAAAATGTTTTTCCCTTTCCTGTTATGGTGTGAAAGACTCACTTAAACAAAAGGGGAAATCTGCTAACTAAGCCCCTGATCCCCTAATACTACAAACATTTACACATGTGCTCAGCTTTAAATACATGAGTAATACCACAGAATTAAATGAGCCTAACTCATGTGCTTTAAGTTAAGCATGTGCTAAGGTGTCTATGGAATCAAGGCCTAACAAACTAGACATGGGAAAGAGGGAAACGGATACACAGAGGGCTTTCAAATTTTGAAAAACAGGGAAAAGGCTGTGACGCATGACCAGAAAGGGTTAAGTATCCTGTAGGATAAATGACTCAAATTCAACCCTTAAAAACATATGGGGAGATAATGTTTGTGTTTTTGTGTATTTACATATATATTGGTAGTGGTCAACAATGTAATCAAACAGTCACTATCTATGCTGTATTCTGTTAATTCAGAGATCAAAAGAACATCTTAACATTTAAATGAACTATAAACATGGGATATTGCTGTATTCATTTCTCTTTGAAATGTATATCAAATAATCTGTGAATGGTGGAAAAACAGGCAATTGCCTTATGTTGATCAGTGTGAATAATTACTGGCGATGCTTAGGAAATGAGTGTCTATTGTTCATCAAGTGACTCTGAGCTGTCAAAGAAGGCCTGAAACTGTATAAAAAATGGCTTGGATCCTGACATCTCAGATCTGCTTGAGGCTTTATGCAGGGGAAGTTGAAGCCACAAGGACTGAGATCCCAGTTCTGATTGGACTGCCCTGAATACAAACATTGGACTATAATCTATGAACTATTTTGAAAAGAACTCTTTGCATCTACAAAGCTCACCATCTCTGCTATGAATTTGATCCTCAAGAATTGAACTCATGTCTGTATGTATACTGATCTTTTAACCTACACTCACTCTTTTTCCTTTTTAAATAAATTTTAGTTTAGTTAATAAGAACTGGCGATAAGTGTGTATTTGGGTAAGATCTGGAATATTCATTAACCTGGGAGGTAATATGTCCGATCCTTTGGGATTGGTGGAACTTTCCTATATGATGAATAAGATTTTCACTAATCCTCGTCATATCTGACTTGGGTGTCTAGGTGGAGGCCTGAGGCTGGGTTACTTTAAGGGAACTGTGTTGCTGACTTCTGGGTAAGCAGTAAGGTATTACAGAAGGTTTTGTGCTGGCTTGGTAAATCTAAGTATTGGAATGTCCACCAGCTTTGGGGATTGTCTGCCTCATTCTTTGCAGTTCATCCTAACTGAGTGACCTCAGCTGGCTCCCCTGGGATTCTGGTCACAAAGGCTTATTTCTAATGTTTCAGTTGTGCTAAAATGAAGTATCCCTTGCAACAACAGAAGGTAAAACAATTTCAGGTAGAGATATGATTTTTAAATTGGTGGTATTCCTTTAACCATCGTCACTCTGAGCTTTGTGTACCAATTTAAGATGTTATAAGGTTTCAATACTCATATTTTGTTGCTGATGTGAAGGAGTTAACATAAACACAATAGTTTAACTGTACCATATTTATCAAGTCCTAACAAACTGAATTTAATTTAATTCTTCCAATAGAGTTTTACTTTTTAATTTTTGTTTCTTAAATCTGAAATCAAATACAGAATTTAAAATTTAACTACAGGTGAACCATTAAGTGTTGTTATTTTATGTCTGTCTTTGGTTCATAACTGTTGCCAGAGGCTTACTTCATCATAGAACACTAAAATCCAGCCACTCATATAGACATCAGCCATTCTGAGACAAACAATAATGGGAAAACAAAAATTGCATTTTACATAGCACTAGACTTAAAAGGTAATTAAACCCAACAATACAGATGATATAAGCAAACGTCAACAACAAAAAACGTGGCTAACATTTCTCTGTAATTATGAAGCAGTTACCTTTTCTCCACGTTTTGCTTGTCCTGGGGAGAAACCTGGATCTCCTTTAGGGCCCTATTGCAGAGAAATGAAATCAGTGTGGTACAGGGACAGAAGATTTAATTATATAGCTAGCCACAAATATTTTCACTGTTGAAGAAATTGATTGTGTGTGTGCAAGATCTAATGCTGTACAAAGTATATTTCTTATTCCAGGAATGTTTTCTTATGTCAACTTTCCTATTAAAGTATGCATGTCACACTACATGGCATAATACAATAATCTGAATGCATATGTGGCAATGAGTTTGAATTTCCCTGTATTTCTTCATAATGTACCTGAGGATTATTTATTAAAAAGGCAGAGTTTAATTGCAAATGCAGGAAGAGGTACAGACAAATCAGTGTGCCTGCATTCTCACTTATAACTGAATACTTTATTTGTACTTTGCAGATTTATGCAAGCCTGATGTATCAAACCATATCAAACATGAACACCAATATAGTTGTGATGTCATTTCTATTTCTGATCAATTCTTTGTTCCTATCTTTTAATCTAGTGTCCTGGAAAGCTGCTGTTGAGATGTAGTCAGTTGGTTGCAATTTTTCATTCACTGCATATTCCCCCCCAAAACAAAACTTGTCATAAAACTGACTAGAATTACCCCACAATGTAACATGGAAATAATTTCCCATTAAGGTTAGTGTTAAATTGTTCATTTGTTGCTTAAAAAATGCAAGGTTTGGAGTTACATTCCTTACAAACAATGTAGATACTTTTAAAGGGGAAATAAATTGCATAAATATACATTTGACCTTTCACATATTCTGGCAATAGGAAAATATTGTCTCGCATAAGGAAAGCATATGTCTATGTTTCATATGCCATATTTCATAGCTTGTGTTCCCACATAATTAAGTTCTGCAGCAGGCTACACTTTACTTTCCCCTCTCTTTCAAGTGTCACTACCTGTTTTATTGCCATGAGAGTCTGAGAAGCGTGCGTGCTTGTCACAACTTTTTGAAGTCAATTGCTTTTGGTTCCCAGATAATAAATTAACCCTCAGAAGTAGTAAACTGCCTGCATTACAAGTGACTGAAGCATTCCCATTGACCAGGCTTACAATAGACACACTATGGGCAGGTCTTCACTACGGGGGGGGGGGTCAATTTAAGATATGCAAATTCAGCTACGCGAATAGCGTAGCTGAATTCGACCTATCGGAGCTGACTTACCCCGCTGTGAGGATGGCGGCAAAATCGACCTCCGCGGCTCCCCGTCAACGGCGCTTACTCCCACCTCCGCTGGTGGAGTAAGAGCATCGATTCGGGGATCGATTGTCGCGTCCCGACGAGACGCGATAATTCAATCCCTGAGAGATCGATTTCTACCCGCTGATTCAGGCGGGTAGTGTAGACCTAGCCTAACTTAACAGTTTTCTAGCCGGAGTTTAAAAGAAGAACGTTATTGTCAATTGAAAATAATCCACCAGTCCTTCATGGTTCCATGTTTTCTCTAAATCAAGTGTTGGCAACCTATGGCATGTGTGCCAAAGGCAGCACACGAACTGATTTTCAGTGGCACTCACACTGCCCGGGTCCTGGCCACTGGTCCGGGGGCTCTGCATTTTAATTTAATTTTAAATGAAGCTTCTTAAACATTTTAAAAACCTTATTTACTTTACATACAACAATAGTTTAGTTATATATTATAGACTTATAGAAAGAGACCTTCTAAAAATGTTAAAATGTATTACTGGCACGCAAAACCTTAAATTAGAGTGAATAAATGAAGACTCGGCACACCACTTCTGAAAGGTTGCCGACCCCTGCTCTAAATGTTATCAGAAATAGTAGCCTCTGCCATCTTTTTTTCACACATCCAATACTTCCTAAAAATAGCACAGAGCCATGGAGGATGAAGAAAGTAAGAGAGAGAAATCCAACAGGCCTAGGTTCAATTTTTTACTGGGCAGGTTATGAGTCATTCCTGACTAGAAGTCATAGAATTGTAGGGTTCGATGGGATCCCTGGCCAAGATATATGATTTGTAGTATCTAAACCAACCAAGGCAGATGGCTATCCAGACTCCTTTTAAAAACCTCCAGTGAAGGAGCTTCCACAACCTCCTGAGGCATCTGTTCCATTGTCCTACTGTTCTTACAGTTAGGAAGCTTTTCCTGAGATTTAATCTAAATCTGCTATGCTGTAGTTTGAAGCCATCGCCTCTTGTCCTGCCTGCTATGGCAAGAGAGAACAACTTTTCTCCATCTTTTTTTATGGCAGCCTTTCAAGTATTTGAAGACTGCTATCATGTCCTCCTTTAATCTATTTTCCAAACTAAACATACCCAGTTCCTTCATTCTTTGCTCATATGGCTTCCATTCCATCCTATTGATGATCTTTGTCTCTCACCTCTGGATCCTTTCCAGTTTCTTTACATCGGTGTCTAAAATTGGACACAGTCCTCCTGCTGAGGCCTAACCAGTGTTAAGTAGAGTGGTACTATCACCACCCGTGACTTGCAGGCCACAGTTAATGCAACCTAAAATTGCATTTGCTTTTTTTGCAACAGCATCACATTGCTGAGTCATGTTGAGGCTGTGATCTACCACAACTCCCAAATCCTTCTCTGCTGTGCTGCTGCCAAGCCAGTTATCCCCCATTCTGTGTTTGTGCATTTGGTTTTTCTTCCTTAAGTGTAGCATCTTACGTTTGTCTTTATTGAATTTCATTTTGTTGTCAGTAGCCCAGTTCTCCAATTTATCAAGATCTCTTTGAATTTTAGCTCTATCCTCCTAAGTGTTGGCAACCCTGCCTAACTTTGTATCATCTGCAGATTTGATTAGTATGCTCTCTATTCCTACATCCCAGTCATTAACAAAGATGTTAAATAACAATGGACCCAGAACACATCCCTGTGAAACCCCACTTAAGACCTCCCTCCAATTTGACATAATTCCATTAATAGTTACTCTTTGTTTGCAGTTGTTTAACCAATTATGTATCCATTTAATGGTAGTTCTGCCGAGCCTGCATTTCTCGAGCTTACTTATCAGAATGTCTTGTGGGACTGTGTCAAAAACCTTGCTGAAGTCCAAGTATATTATATCCACCACATTCCTGCTATCAACCAAACCAGTTACCCTGCCAAAGAAGGAAATCAATCTGGTTTGGCATGATTTGTTCTTAATAAATCCATGCTGCTTTTAGTGATTATCCCCTTCATCCTCCAGGTATTCGCAAATTGAACGTTTCATACATTGCTCTAATAGCTTCCCAGGTATCAAGGTCAGGCTGACTGGTCTATAGTTCCCCGGCTTTCCCCCTCTTTTTATAGATGGGCACTACATTAGCCCTTCTGCAGACTTCCAGGACCTGTCCTGTCATTCAGGAGTTTGCACGTATTATTGCTAGTGGCTCCGAGCTTTCTTCAGCTAATTTCTTCAGTACCCTGAGGTAAATAATATCAGGCCCTGATGACTTGAATGACATAACCAAGTCATGCCCTCTACATGCAGAAATGGTTTCCACAAGGGAAAGGGAGTTCTTCCAGACAGATCTCTCCTTTTCCACAGCCTTCCACATCTCTGTCACCAAGACAACAACTTATGTTCATTGACTCTTTGGCCAGTTAACCTTGAATGTGGCCTCACTTAACGTTCGATTCTTCTCAACTCAACCTGATTTAGTCAGATGTTGTTTAACTGGAGCTCTTCAGCTGAATCACAAAGACATCCCTTGCACTGGGCTCCTACGTATCTGAGCTTCCTTTTAAATTAAATAAATTAAATTTATGGAGATATCCCATCTCCTAGAACTGGAAGGGACCTTGAAAGGTCATCAAGTCCAGCCCCCTGCCTTCACTAGCAGGACCAAATACTGATTTTGCCCCAGATCCCCAAGTGGCCCCCTCAAGGATTGAACTCACAACCCTGGGTTTAGCAGGCCAATGCTCAAACCACTGAGCTATCCCTCCCCCCCTCTATCTAACACTCATTTCTTATGAAAACCCAGTTGTGTCCTATAATGTGAGTCACTTTCCCATCAACTCCCCCAACAATTTGAAAACTCTTTATATGAAGATATCCCCAAAACATTTTGGGGAAAACACAGCAGCATTGCTGGCCACTGTCATATATTATCAACTGGACAAAGAGCAGTGTCTCTGACACACTTAAGACCCAATTTTCCAGAGGTCGTGAATGACCGGAAGCTCTGATTGACTTCTCCTGGAGTTGCAGATTTCATAGAAGCCTCAGTAACAGCGGTCCCTGGGAGAAGTACTGACTCAGCAGATCTCCTGGCTAGCCCAGCCCTGACCACTATTTTAGTTTGTGCACTCTAGCTTCAGTCCTCCAACACAGCAGGGATTCTGAGTGGCTGGCACTGCAGTGCTCTCTGCTACTGGCAGACTCACCAATGCTGGGGACCCACAGCCTCCAGCAGGTGGATCAAGAACCACTATTGGCTAGTCATTCCTATTACAGGTAACCTCTCTACATAATTATCTTAGTTTATTGCTTCACTTGTATCAAACCTGGGCATTTGGAAAGTTTAAATGTTTAGACTGAGACCATACTTGTACTTTCTTTATCTTATCATTAAAAACAATTATTTTAAGCTAAAATACAGCACAAGTAATCTCCACTGGTTTTAGTTATACTAAATGCTGCACACAGTACATATGGTTACATTCCATTGACCTCGTCATATCAAAACTGAATAGACCAGACGTAACCTTTGGCCTTGAAGCTGAAAACCATATAATAATGGATTGCTCCATACTCAGATTAGTTCAGCCTCGCCAAGAATTTCTCTCCTATAGCCAAGGAAATTATTTTTTATAGTTAAAGCTAGTCCAGATCAGAGTTGGATTAAAGATGGCACATGCCCTTTATTTATAAGTAACTAAAATCAGTATGGACAGCTGTTCAGGCATTCTCAGCAGAGAATTCTGTATGTATGTATATATATATATGTGTGTGTGTGTGTGTGTGTGGCCTACACTCATGCCCATCTGTTAGGGTGGCATTGTGCCATTTACAAATTGGGCAGACCCTTATGTCAGACAGAAGTCCTAATCAAGATGGGGTTTATATTAACAACTGCAAATTACAGCTCTTCGTCAAGAAGCCCTTGCTCTGTAGCACTGGCATCACATGACTCTCTACACTTCTTTGCATCTACTAACACAAAACTGCCCAAAATAAATATTTCTCTGATGGAGAAAACCAGCCAAGCCACTGTTCAGCTATCGGGTTCTGGAAAAATGAATTTATATCTGATAATTGCAAAAAGTGCCCAGGCTGAGTGTGTGTGTGTGTGTGTGTGTGTGAGAGAGAGAGAGAATCCTAATTCTAAAACAATTAGGCTTCCAAGTGTTAACGCTGCCATGCACTTATAGCTCCAAGAGAACAGGATTTAAGCCTCAGGGTGGGTTGTGACTTACACTGGCCTGTAACAGCCACAAAAAACAGAAAACACAGCCCGGAACTGTTGTGGCACAGGGATATCCTGCCCATGCCCACTCTCCCCTGCTACGTTAGCAGGAAGGAGGGAGTATGGCATAAAAGTCCCACATACCAGTGAAGACCCCCCCTTGCTGTGTGGTGCTCCTCCCTCGATTGTTTAGACTGCATTACAGCCAAAGTCCACCCAGGGTGAGACAGAACCAGCTGCACTGCACCTGAGGATCTGGCCTATTTTCTCTTTAAAATCTTTTTCAAGTATTGCTTTGTTATGACTGCTCAGAGAATGCTTGAGTTGTGTTTATAAGCATGTCAAGTCTTCCAAAACTGAAGATGAGACAGACTCTATACACAGTACTTATCTTCCAAGGGTTATTGCAGAATAGTGCTTTAACTGTGATAAAGATTAACATCTCTCTAACGACAGCAAAGCTTGCGTGGCACAATAGAAAGGCCATATTGCAAGCAAAGACAAAAACTTGCCAGTGTCAAACAGAAGATAGATATTCCTGCGGTAAACACAGTTCTTCTAAAAATAATTCATAAGACAATGATTTTGCAATTAGTCTTGTGTTGGTAGCTCTCAGGAATTCCTCTTGTCAGACAAATCACATACCCCTTCTATTTCATTATTTTCTTACTACTAACCCATAAAAAACAAAGTCGTGAAGCCAAGAAAATTACCAAATAGAAGTTTGCTCTTCTAATTTTTAACAGCTTTAAGACAGAAGAAATCAGTACACTAGTTAACCATATAAATAAAGGTAGGCTCTAAGGAGCCATGATACCAGGTGGGAAGGGGGATCCATCCAAGATGTTTCCTGCCTCTGTGTGGAAGGGGGAGACCATTCCTCAATAAATCCCACAGATGTATAGGGTTCAGAGGGACTGCAGCCTCCTAAATCTTCCCACCACGTAAACCTCACAGAGTACAAACCCTCCCTTAAACCCATCTGGGCAGGTTTCTTCACAGGACAGGGTGATCTGGTCCTAAGACATTAGAAATCATAGCCGTGAGTCTGTGCTGCCCTGCACTTTGTGTAATTATTTACTCTCATGCAAAGTGGGTTTAAAATGCTTCAAATCAGAGTCCTCCACTCACTTTATGCCCATTTTGCACAGGTTTAACTGACTACACAAGGTACAATGCAGTGGTGAATCCAATGATTCACTGCATTTTACCTTTGCATCATCACCACAGAATCTATTACAGCTAAATGAATTCATTGTCCACGCAACAAACTTTATGAAAACAAAAAGAACTACATATAATTACTGCCTTGCGTGATAGCTAAGCCTCTGTACAATCATCAGTTGCATACATATTTCTATTTCCTTCCTCAATAAACTGGCTCAACTTCTCCTATTCATTTAATTCCATACTTCAATCCTTTCTATACTTTAATGGCTACAGTGATGTGTTATGTCAATAAACTGTGGTATATGGAGTGGCATGTGGGTGAACAATGTCAATACTCTACACAAAAGAGAGTCTGGCCTAAAGATAGAAATGACATGACAGATACCAGCAGCATGTTTAAGTTCCTGTCAAATGCAGCCACAGACTGGATCTTGAAATTAAACTGTAGTCTCAGACAAAGCTCTTTACTTAGGGTGAAGGATGACTATAGATTTTCTGGCATATAGCCAGATTATATGCAACGAGACAACTATTTTTTAAAAAATCCACTGTTTGACACTGCCAGCTTTTCAAAACCAAAATGAAAAGGATTCAGGGCATTCAAAAGGAGTTGGGCGCTACTACATCTCTACCCCGATATAACGCGACCCGATATAACGCGAATTTGGATATAACGCGGTAAAGCAGTGCTCCGGGGGAGCAGGGCTGCACACTCCGGTGGATCAAAGCAAGTTCAATATAATGCGGTTTCACCTATAATGCGGTAAGATTTTTTGGCTCCCGAGGACAGCGTTATATCGAGGTAGAGGTGTAATTCCTCCCCAGCCAGAACTGGGGACATGTGATTTTTTAAAAAACTACCAGTAAATTATCCATGCCTTTTTTTTAATATAAATATTCTCATTCCTTTAAGATCTTTCAAGTTTTTTTCCCCTCTCTTTTCAATACATTAAACTTTCTGATTTTTGCCCCAATTCTGCAATTTGTTGCATGTGGGAAGACTGCTCTCCTCCCTGCAGAGATCCATTTCCTCAGCATGGTTGTGCATGGGTGCAGCAGTCTGACAGTGCACAATGAATTGCAGGACTGGGGGACCAGCCTTTCTCCTTTACTTATGTTCACCATCATTGATTTCTCTTTCCCATCAAATCTCTTCACACCATTATCTTTCCACCCTCCTTTTCTAGCCCCAAATCCTTCATATTTGCTTCTTGTGCCATGGAGACCCAAGTGCAAGTCCTGTTCACTCTCTGCCTTTTCAAATCAGTGGAAAGACTCCCCTTGACTTCAATAGGCACTAATCAGGTGATAAGTTTGGGTGATGGAGTGAATAGGAACAAGTGTAAGTTGATAACTATTATTTGAAATGATACATGAGGGCCTGATCCTCCTCTTGCTAACACCATTGCCAAGAGAGCAGTGTCCTGCTTCCCTTTTACAATTCAGACAGACTGAACTAAAAATGTTATTTGTAATAAAGCTGCAGCTGGTTCTTAGCTAGTTAAAATATGTTCCCTTTCATACCTTGCCCAATGCCATTTCCCCAATAAAAGATATGCAATTCTTTGTAATTTTAACTTAGAAACAAGCAGTCATCATTATACATGGTTTTCAATTGTGAAGCAGGAACAAGGAACTGTAAACCATCTTGTGAAGGTAAAATAAAATATATAAGTATTTAATCTATTTAGCATTACAATGCAGCTATAACGGTGCCAAAATCCACAGACTCAGTTTTCTTGAAATAGTTCTTGTTTATGATAGCTAGGAAAATTGCCAAAAACTTATGCATGCTTTGGTGATTTTAGACCACATGTCAGCCTTATACCCCTAGGCCAAGTATCTAAGGTTACATGCTAAGGACCCTAAACTATATACATGTCAATGGAAGCTGCTGGCACACACACAGGGACAGAACCTGACCTTCAGTTTAAAGCCATCAGTGACAATCTAGGAAGCTATAAATGTATTAAATTCCACTCTTGAAGCACATGTGTAACTCTTCAATGTAGATAGGAGATACACATGTACCTTGAGGGGAGAATAAAACCCATTGTGATTTTACTGCCAGAAAATGATTACATTAGATCTTGTGTGTTCTAAGATTAAACCCAAGTGTCTTCAATCTCAGTTAGTGTATACCAGCATAGGTCAATTGACCTCAGTGGAGCTTCTCCAGTTACACTTGGTGAGGATCTGGCTTACTTCTATTTAATTAAAATATTATGATACTCTAATTTTACAGTAAAACTACAGTTGTGTGGAGCTCTAGCCCCCTCTGCATAAAATAATGATATAGTATTAACAATAATAAATTGTGACCAACAAGAAAATATAGCTTTCATAGCTAAGCCTAGAAAATACATTAATTTTTATCAATGACTTAATTCTTTAAAATCATGAACTCAACTACAGAGTAGATAAATGCTCAGAATCTTGGTATGACTCAATTAAAGGAAATATATATTATGAAATAAATCCTGTGAGTAGCTGGCTACACTTATTTCAAGTAACAGCGGTCTACACTTCTCTATTGCCCAGTTTGCATAATTATTGTAAAACCGAGTTATAGAAATCACTACGTTTAATGGTTGTAATAAAATTAGATACTAACAAAAGGGCACATAGAAAACACAAAGCCACTTTGTTTTACAATGTCAAACATCACAAGCTTTATTTGATATATTTTCATGGCCTAGAGCAGTTTTTAACACCTGTCACTACAGGTCAGATTCCTGTCATAAGGAATCACACTAAAACAAATCATCATGTTGTTTTTTCCTAACATATCTTATCCAAATTGTTAAAACTAAATATGAATTGAAGGCATTTTGCAACTGCACAAATCTGCCTGCCGGTATTTAAGTGGCCCTTGTAACCCAGGTTTGAAAGTTTTTAATTGAGTTTATGGCTGAATATTTTTTCTTAAATTTGCAATATCAAATCTAGGTTCCACAGTTCTTATTCTATCATTTAATCAACAAACTCTGAAAGTTAGAGTAGTTAAATGTCATCAAACAGGTGAAATCTTGACAGCAAATAGAAGTATTTATGGAGAGTGACTTGGCCTATTTTTTTTTTTTTTTTTTACCAAAGCAAAAGGTTACCGCAGGGATTAAATGTCCAATCCCGCAAATGCCTCACTTGAATAATTCTGACTCACCCAAGTAGTTGGATTGACTTCAATCAAAATCCTTTGGAAAGCAAGGAATACTCACATGAGTAAAGGCTTCCAGGCCATCATTCCACATGCATCATTTTGTCCTGTGAAACTGGCTATTTTTCTTTTGATCTTGGTTTAAGTTTTATTGGTTACATTTCCTTAAAAACTGTTTATAGCTGTGCTCTCCATTTGTAAACCAAATAAAATTAATCACTACTATTATTGGAAGCAAACTCTAGGACTTCCAAAAAGTTACACATCCGGAAGTTCAAATAATGCTTATGGCCGTGTGATTAAGTTAGCTCACCTTTTGACCAGGCAGCCCTGGCAAACCTGGATTCCCATGTGGGCCTGGAATACCCTATAAAAACGAGAAAGAGCAGGGTTATTCAGAACTACACCAAACAATGTTCATTACTTTGTGGAAATATTGTACAGAGAATCATCCTCAAGGATCACTGTTCCATCTAAAATCATTGGCAAGGATTTTCAAAGGAGCCTAAGGGAATCAGTGTCCATTTCCCACAGAGATTAAATGGGAATTGAGCACCTAACTCCCATAGACTCCTTTGACAGTCTCAGTCATTAACTTTTCACTGGGATCCCAGGTAATTCAGGACATGCATATTAGAGCAAGCTCATTGTGATGATGACTTTTCAGCCATAGAATATCATACGATGTTTGGGATAAAAGGAAATCCTAAACATCACATTACTGAGGTAATCCCTATGTACAGTATATAAAGTTCATGCAGTTAGGAATTATAACAATTAATTCTCCAGATCAATGGCCCAGAATGCTGACATTTTTGAGAGTCAAAGTTAACTTTTATATAATCAACATCCATTAACTTCAATGAGAGTTCCATGCAAAGAACATCAGGAGTATATGGCTAAATTGACCCATCTGTGCTTGGAAAACAAACCACTGCTGACAGTGATTGTCAACAACAGGACTGGTGGAACATGGGATCTATAATATTTCCCACTATGGGACAAAACATGTTTCCAGGCCATCCACACTAGAAGTTAAAAGGTTTCAACACTGGGTATCTGATCCTGCAAGGTCCGGAGCACTTTCAACTCTCATTGAAGCCAGTCCTTGTAGAATTGGGCACTGGGGGAAATGGTCATCACAATGATTGTCAGCAGCTATTCATCTATGACACATGGAAGAACCTGAAGGATAAAATCCTGTCCCCACTGGTGTCAATGGCAAAACTTTCATTGACTTCAAGGGGGCCAGAATTTCACCCAAAGAGTTTATCAAAGGTACCAGAAATAATAAGAATCTGTTTTAACTCTCTCAAAACATAAAATACAAATTCAATGAACTGTTAAGACAGACATCATACTTTTCCCTCACAACTCAGCGTTTACCAATTATACCGCACATTAACACTGAGAGCCTCACAGTTTAATGCTTCCTCCAGCGAATAACCATGTTGATGTAACTAAATGGACATGCTGATCCCAGCCCCCTTTGAGAGATTAATGTGCACACAGGCAGCTTTTGGGTCTCTCTCAGGGATTTACAAGAAAGGGGAAACCCGCTACTTAAGGTGCCAATATAATTACAGTGGGGAAATGGCTCAGAAAGTTTTTAGAGCTTTGTTGGTTTGTTTTGCCAGGGTCGAGGAAATGCCACAACAAGAGGGGAGAGCACAGTGGTATTCTGCTCAATAAAAGTTGCCCTAGGAATTCCACCTCACTGAGGATTAACATACATCTCAGATAAAACAGTATAAAACAAGTCATTCTGGAGATATGGGCGAACAACAAAAATTATTTGTTTCAAATCCTGAAAACTCACTTTTTTTCTTGATGTGCCCTAACTCAGACTCAGCTTGGCTGAGACACTCAAAAAAAATTTTTTTTTACATTTCCTCTGTGCAGAGGTCCCATGTGAGAAATTTTACACAGAAAGGAACTTTTCTAATAAAGTTAAAATGGTTAAAATCAAGCTCCTGAGGGAAAGGTATCACTCTTAACTAAGGTGTCACTACTGAGACCGTCGGACCAAGGCACGATTAAGGGCTGAGGGAGTGAAGCACGGGAATCCTGGGGAAGACTAGGGCCTGAGGCAGGAGGATCCTCACACAGCTGGGAGTAGTGGGAAGGAGTCACTGACACAACAATCACTGTGCAGCAAGTGGAGCAGCACACAGCTGACTGCTGATAGCTGAGTGCTGCCACTGCAAGAAGAGAGTTCCTTAGATCCCAGGTGCCTCTATTCAACAGCTCAAGGCACGTCTCAGTATGACTAAAGATGACTCAAGGGACAGAAGAAAGCCCTGGGTGAAGGTCACGTGACAGGCTCCATCTCTGCTCAGGAGGGGCGATGAAGGGCTTTCTTTGGCTAGGAGGCCAAAGTTTTCAGTGGGTCTAAGCTCAGATACCCCACCTGATTGTCATACCACATCTGTGTATAATATATATTCTACCTATATAATTTTCTAATAAAAACCTCTATTTTGGGGAGTTCATGTTATATCTTGCCCATAAAAGCCTCATGTCAGCCTCAAGTTTAGCACACAAAAAGTAGGGCCTGGGACCTACTTTTCAATGTAAAAAATAACAACCAACACTTGCTGGTATTCTAATATTTATGGGCACTATAAGAGCTAAAGTGCAACAATGACTTTTCAAAAATGAAGTTTTCCTGGCCCTTAGCCCATCACCTGGACTAGTCTTTGCGGCAACATTTAAGTACGCTTTTAAAATTCTATTTAAATCACAGTTACTAATAAATCAAACTGGCCCTTCTCAACCTAGGCTGTCTCCAGACGCTAGCCACCCCTCTCTAATCTAAGCTCCCCCACTTCCCATTATGCTTTTTTGCATGTTCAATTCCACATTGAATTCACAAATTTCACACTGTGGAGCTTTGTGCCCCAGAATGCACTGCATCCATCAGAGGTTAAGAAATAGGCATCTGAAAGAGACAGCTTCAAGAAATATAAAGGATCCTGACTCCTACCTCTACTTTTATAATGGTATCAGAGGGAATCAAGCAAGTCTGATGGGCTTTCTGACTGGCCATGTGACAGGATGGTTTTACATTTTTAACATGTGGTTTATTTGGGCTCTCTCTTTTTAAGGAATCAAGACTGAGGTTATCCTCATTGAATTGCCTTAGCATACAACATTTTACCCTCTCTCTTCTTCCTCTTTTTCTCTCTCCAGTAAATGTGCAGATAGAATCATAGGACTGGAAGGGACCTCGAGAGGTCATCTAGTCCAGTCCCCTTCACTCATGGCAGGACTAATTATCTAGACCATCCCTGACAGGTGTTTGTCTAACCTGCTCTTAAAAATTTCCAATGATGGAGATTCCACAACCTCCCTAGGCAATTTATTCCAGTGCTTAACCACCCTGGTAGTTAGGAAGTTTTTCCTAATGTCCAACCTAAACCTCTCTTGCTGCAATCTAAGCCTATTGCTTCTTGTCCTATCCTCGGAAGTTAAGAAGAACAATTCTTCTCCCTCCTCGTTGTAACAAACTTTTATGTACTTGAAAACTGTTATCATGTCCCCTCTCAGTCTTCTCTTCTCCAGACTAAACAAACCCAATTTAGTTCCATTTTTAGTTTTTTGTTCCTCCCCAGAACTAGGAAGACTTCTTGTGTGGAAGTGAAGGGACAGAGCGGGCTGGGGAAGGACAAAGACGGGCAAGTGGTGATGATTCATGAACAGTATTTAAATACTTCCCTCCACCCCGCAAATTAGTGCCACGTTCTGTTGTTCTAATTTTTACCCAGGCAAGAGAGGAAGTTATCTTCCCCCCCCCTGTATTTAGAGACCAGCTGTATAACTTGCTCATGCAGTATGGTTGCAGCTCACCTAAACTTGGGAGGAGAAACTAGTGCCTTCTAATGAAAGGAAAAAGCCTTAGCTCGTTTCCCCTTCTTTGAGTCTATGGAGAAAGAAATGTCTATACCGATGGGAAAAGATCACCACTTGCTCTAAATCCTTTCTTCTTAAACCTAATTCAATTAGCTGGTGATATCCCCCTTTCCAGCCATCCATTTCAAATGTGAGACAGCATTAAGGAACATAAAGCTGTATAACATACAAATTTTGTTTTCAACATGCTACAAAACAAGGGCGTACTCAAATGTTCGTTCACAAGCACTAGCACAAGTAAACCCCGCCTCCCTAAGATACCTCCCTCACATCAGCTGATCTGTCATACCATCTGCCAAATACTTCTACCCATCCTAGAAATCCTACGTCTCATCTATCAACCCTGCCAGACACCACACTCCATTCCTAAACCCATGACTACCCACTCCACTCCAGCCTGCCCAGCCTTCTAGATCATCCAGCCCACAAATCCTTAACTACCCTCTCCAGGTGCCCAAAATCCCAGATTTCCTTCAATGAGAAATTCCTGATTCTTCCCCAGCCATTTCCAGAGGGCTTCAACATTTTATAGTATATATGTGCGCACACACACACACTATATATATATATCAAGATGTATTAGCTATGGTAAAAGTTACTTGAAGAAGCTACAGACACAGAAATTATGCTTTTATTGAGCTGCTGTTAACCAAGAAACTAAAGCAGATTCTTAGAGCAATTTTCTTTCTAGCCAGCAGTGGATAATTTCACTTTCATTGTTTTCCAGTCTGTAGCTGTGGAATGCACTATTCTGGGAAGCCCACTCCCCATCATTCCAAAAAGCAAATGAACCTGACCTTCTCAGCTACAGATGGCAACACTGAAAAACTAAAAAACCAATGCTACAAGTAGCAGCATAACAGTTATACTGCAAACTAAATAGCAGTTTGTGAACACATTTACTCAGAATACCTCCTCTAGGTATTTATTGTAAAATACATGTTGTTTTATCTGTCTTGTCTTACTTTGTTTTAGCCCATTATATGCTGAGATTAAAGAGCAACATCTTCCTTGCTGACTAGTATATGAATACACTCTACAATCAAATGATGATACAAAGTTTGGTTTTACTATCAATGTCCAGTATACAGCTATAGAAAAATATAGCCCTTCTACTCACCCTTGGACCTCTCTTCCCCGACAGACCAGGTAAACCTGGAGGACCTGGGGGACCCTGGAGGGACAAAAACCAAATAGTTAAGGTAAGAGCAGACCAATCATTGTGCTGCAGGTCATAATCTGACTAGCCCTCCTTCAGCCACCCAGCTGATTTTCTGATTACAAAACCTTCTCATTTTGAAAGCAAAGCTCCAAACTAAAACTACAGTGTGCTTTTTCCCAATCGGGCTCCCAATTGGAGACTCATGGTTAAAATTATGTTACACATAAAGCTTGTAACTCTCAGTTTGGTGAATAACTTAAATAAATTAATTTTTATTACAGGAAGAAGAATCCATTTCAAAGTCTAAAACCAAGGAAACACAATGTATTTCAAAAAAAGAGAAAACAGTTAATTTACTAAATTAAAAACATGGCATACTAATTCAGACGTTTACATCCCAAACAATGTATGTATCATTTGAGGCAATTCAGACAGTTAATCACTATAAGAAACTAAGTAATAATAATAACCCATAGAAAAGAAAGACGAAGAAATAGAACCACCACAGACATGGTTGCAGACTTGTTTGACTTCCTAAGTATGAACTTCTCATAGAAATCATTGGTAGCACATTATTTGATTCTTTACATTCATATTTTTGAACTGATATAACTCCTTTCAAAGAAAAAACATTTTGATTTTTACCAAATAAATTCATATACTGTTTTATGATCCCATGTAACCTTTGCAAATAGATTTGATCATAAATAATTGTAAAAATATTAGGCACAGTACCATGTTTGAGCTAGGTAACAGCTTTGTCCCTAAAACAGATCCCTTTCCTTTTACATTGTACTTATTAACTTTTGAGAGCAAAAACAGTGTTTCATCTGAGCTCAAATTATGGGGAGAACTCTAGGCCAAATTCTGCACTGGCTTGTGCTGCACTGCATGCAATCACTTCTACTTCAATGAGGTTGCATGGTAATGGGGTCTAATTCAGGCCTCCACATTTAAGAGCAAATCAAATTCCCATCTCCATGCAGGTGAAGAGGGCCATGGCTGTAGCAGAGTCAATACCCTTTCATAGCAGAGGCAGGTGAGTTAGGACTTTATACAGGCAGTCCCCCATGTGTCACACAGTTTTTCACTGGTGGGGCTCACTGCCTCTGCTTCCCAGTATGCAGGGTGAGAAATTGAGGGTTGGGGTGAATCCAGAGGCTACTGCAAGCCCTAACTCTGCACTACCAGTCATGGAATGGCCTGAGCGAAGGATTCCATCACCACTCCCTACACCAAGACCCCAACTCACCCCAAGATCTCCTGCACGCAACCTAATTACTCAGCTTGTGCACTGGGTAAAATACATTAAATAGCTCTGACTGTACTGCTTGATGCTGTTCAAAATTATTTAAAATCGGGGGAGAGATGAAGGATAGCACCAGGATTATTACTGTGGCTGAGATAGCAATAAACAACCTGTGCAGGAAATGTAAAGATGGTTTGTGCACAGTACTATCCACATAACTTCCCACTGGTTTTTATGAACCCCTTGTGCATAATTTTATTATGATTAAAATTCAGAATAAAAATGTTAAATCTTAGGAAAAATGAATATCAGTTCCCTTTGAAATAGAAGGATAACTTCACTGGCAGGGAAGCCAACACTGACTAGGGACATCAGTCAATGACAGACCAATTGTCTTTACTGGAGTAGAATGCAGATAGTGGCTTCAGGGAGACCTCAAAAGGCTTTCTGGGAGTACAGGGGAATAGTAGGATAAGAGGTCAAGCCCCCGTACAGTGCTAATTGTTCAGGTAGTAGGTTTCCAGCAAATGTAACCCCCATGAAGTGAAGAGAGTAGACCAAGAAGGCCATTTAAGTAGCGACCGGTGCACTGTGACACAGTAGAAAGAAAACTGTGTGCAGTCAGGATCACAATTATAGCAACCCTCATACACCCTAGCATTGTGCAGGTAGAGGTTGGCATGGTGGAGGTCAACAGGGTGTTTAACCTTGCCTAAAGCAAGTCTAGAGCTAATGCAGTTGCCTGTGGACTGTTAGGAACATTTGTAGGTGTGGACATATGGTGCATTACAGGCATGCTACAGGGACCAACCATGACCCACTGGTGAGTGTATGTTACAGGTTCCCCTCTGTGCCTGATCTGAGGAGGATGTGAGTCTGTTACACTGGCTGCTATAGGCCCTTGGCTCTATAGCTCATGCTGTAGCAGCTCATATTTTTAGCTCTTTAAGTCCCCAGTTCACATCCTGATGAGTCAGCCAAAATGGCAGGCATCACACAAGCACTGGTTAGCATGCCAAATTTCTCTAGCATAGACAAGGCATTTGAGTGAATTTCACTTCCAAGAATAAAAAAAGAGCAGACAGACACACAGAGCTTGACCTGGCATTCTTGTTGAGGGAGAGTTCCAAAAATATAACTAAAAAAAGCCTGGAGTTTCCGCATCTTGTTACATCTGGAGGAACTGTTTCCTATTCTTTCCTTTTTGAATAACTGAAGTTAGGAGATGCACCATGCACAGAAAGTTACCCTGGGGCTACACAAGGGAAAGAGTCAACTACATTTCTTCATAAAAAGTGGACAAGTAAAATATTTTAACGTTATGGTACATTGCTTTTTTAATTGTAATGTGAAGCTCTTTCTACACCCTATTTCAGACACTGATTACATTTGTTTTAAAATAAAGTGTTTTGATAGCTGGAATCCCTATTTTCCCCTTATAAAAATACTAATGCCTATTTACATCTCTTCGTGATCCTTGTTCCAGATTTGTTCGGTGCGGTTGGATGTGTATTTGGGCCTGTTTGGCTTCTAATTTTTAAAGATTTCTTTTTCGTTTTATTTTGTCTTTTGTATAGCACCTATGTGCTATGCACTAGGCAACTTATGAATTAATGAAATAATGAGTAATTGCTTTTATTGGTCTAAGGACAATGAATGGTATAATGCTATAAAAAGAATTAATTTTTCTTCATAGGGCATAAAGATCTGATCTATGGATGCCACCATTACAACAAAACCAACTGCCAACAATTCCTAGAACATTGCACTTAGTAGCCAGAATCTTTATAAAGATGTGTGAACATAAACCTCCCCACTAAGGTTCCTACCTCAGAACTGCTCAGCTCACCCCCCATCGACCTTCTCTCTAAATATTTACTATCGCCTACCTTACATCCAGGTGGGATAATGAGCAACCTGCTACTTGAGTCAGCAGAAGCCACTTAAACCTTTCTCAACATAATCATTTGCTACCAGGGTAGTGTGTTTCAGGCAAACATTGCTAGCCTATTACACCAACAGTTTAGCCAGTTGGTTAAGTTATTAACAAAAACACTCCTTAATTAAATTAATTGAACTGCTGCTACTTCAAATTGACAGCGGAGCAGTATTAGGAAACGGATGTCCCTGTTTAGCTAAAGCAACTACTGAACTTATTGTATATTTGGTGGAGACCATTGGAGAGTTTGCTGATAATTGTTTTTCAATTATTCGCAAGTTACACCACTGCACAGAATTCTACTGCCTGTGGAAGTAGTTACAATAGTTACAGCTTGAAACCAACTTATTTCTTCTGTTTTTATACTGACATAGAAAGTTAGTTCTAGATACCTACACAAAGACTCCCAAGAGCTTCTACACAACCAACGAAAGTCACAAAGTCAATAATTCCAGAGTCAATCTGATACGTTCCCAACCTAGGGAAATTGGTGGTTTGTTTCAATAGTCTTTCCTCCAATAATTATAAACTGTAATTAATCATTAAACAACTGCATAGCATATTACATTTTATATGATGAACCAAATCATTGTTTGGTACATCAAACAACATAATAATTGTACATTATCTTCTAAATGGTACTACAGATGCAAATTGAAAATAATAACTTGGTTTAATGGGAATGGTGTATTAACAATAATTCTTGTATATTTTCCTCATGTATGTTTCTAATAAATGCTTGAGTTTACTGTGCACCTAAAAACTGTGAAAGCTTCCTTCAGATGTTGAGAAATACTACAAAAGTCACAAATAATTAGGGGCCAATCCTGCAAACATTCAGGCCCCAATGACTTCATGAGGACAAACTCCTGCACCCTCATGAGTCCCCTGACTTCAATACAGCTCCTCATGGGCGCAGAAGTACAGTATCTGGGTCTTACTATGACACATAGGTCCCAATGGGAAGTTTTGTGAGTGAGTGCTATAATGCAGAATCAGACCCATAGTGCTTAATATCAGGTGTAGTTCCACAGTAGTAAGTACTATACTCAGTAGCTGGCATTTGCAACATCAGATCCTAGATGGTGGTCTAGTTACAGTTCAGCACACAGAAGTCCTACTGACTTTAATGGAAGTTTGATGTGCAGAGTAATGATAGGATTCTCTCTCTTAAGGTGTTGGAACCAGTCACTACCATTTCCTTTTAATGAAGAATTAAGAAGTGAATGAATTCATATTCATGTTTGATTTCAACTATGCCTCCTAGCCAATCTTGTAAAACACCTAAGTGCTGACAAAGCAACGTATAGTCCTGAAATAAAAGAATCTTTCAGCATTATGTAGGATTATTTTTATGCCACTTCATTTTCAAAATTTCCAGCCAAAAATAATGGAAAGCACTAATCCCTACAAATTGCATGGAAGTGCATCATGAATCACAATCGGAGGGTATCCAATCAATAGTGTGACTGGTCACTTTCTCCTACAGTTATGGAAATCTCTTCCATGGTGAATTAGGAAAGCTAGAATTTCCAGGATTGCTAAAGTGATACCATTAACATCAGAGGTCTGTATGCAAGGCATCGTGTACCAGATCCAAATTTCACAGCAAAATCCAAATTCAAAAATTTAGGCTTTGTTTAATTAAGTATGAAAATAAATAATACATAATTACAGTACATCTTCCATTACTTATTTTGCTATTAAATTCTGCTTACTGTATTCTAGCCCTAAATTTTCAATAAGCTGGCAGAGATGAGGATGGAGGTTTTTGAAACTGAAGACATGGGGTATTTGGAAAGTCAAGGGAGATGACTTACGATTGTGCAATAAGCACATTAGCTCAATTTCCATTAAAATGACCAGCAATGGAATGGTTAAAGATGATGATATTTACTTATATTGTCATATTTATGTTTCAAGTCAACAGCCTCTTTGGGGGAGGGTCCATCTTTTTGTTCTATGTTTGTACAGTGTCTAACGCAATGGGGTCCTGGTCCATCACTGAGGCCCTTAGGGATTACTGCAATACAACAGCCCATTGAGGTGAATGAGACAGTTCTTAGTCAGGAAGACAACATTGCTCCAATTTATATTCATCCATATTTGGAAGGGGATTTTTTCAATCATAAATAAAAAAACCCACTAGCACTTACGTATTTTATTGAGATTTATAAAAAAATACTAAAGAAAAGGGTGCCTAACTCATACACCATCCATAAATGAAAGCTTAAATTTCTGTAGCAAAGGGTGAATTCCATAGCTGTGGGATCATGGAATTCAGGGGGCCCTAATTATACTAGGCAAGAGTCGGTTAGGGTGGATGATTATAAAGCTAAAGCAAAGTTGAGGAGTTTGAAAACCACAAAAGCAAGTTATTGCTTGTCAACTCTAATAGATTGAAAATTATTTCTGTGTTGAATCCTTGAAAAAAAGGTTTAAACCAGCGATGACATAATGAAAAAAAAAATTTTTTTTCATGTCTCGTCAGCATTTTCATACTGTGATGGAACTTTGAAAGTTCTTTGCTGCTGCTTTCTCAGGTTTTCCAGTGATGAGATTTTAGGGGTAGGGCTCACATGAATCTATTCAAGTGTTGGTTTGGAGGTGAATTACTGTTCAAGGGAGCAGACTTAGTGAGGAAACGGAGTGATGTGACTGAATAGATAAGAACCAGATTATCACTGGCTCCTTCAGAGGTGTATAAGACTCAGAGAGGGAGCAAAGAACATTCCCCATGAAATAGGGGCCAATCAGAGTGGCAGTCCCTGTGTTCTTCTGGATTTACAGGCTGCATTTCTCCAGAGATCCCATTGGTGCACGTTACCTCCAAAACCTTATTGTAGAGAAGGCTAGGAGCTTCAGGAGCTCCTGCTATGGCAGTAAACTCTACATCTTCCCCCATGTGAGAAGAAGGATGGTCCTGTGGTAAAGGCATTGGATTGGAGCTCAGGAGATCTAGGCTAAATTCCTGACTCTTCCACAGATTCCCTCTGGGTTACTTTGAGTAAGATACTTAGGATCTATGACCCAACAAAGAACATAAAAACGTAAGAACGGCCACACTGGGTCAGACCAAAGGTCCATCCAGCCCAGCATCCCATCCTCCGACAGTAGACAATGCCAGGTGCCCCAGAGGGAATGAACAGAACAGGTAATCATCAAATGATCCATTCCCAAGCACATTTAACTTTAAACATGCAAGTGGTCCCATTTATTTCAATAGGAGTACTCACATGCTTAAGGTTAAGCCCATACCTAAGTGTTTTGCTAGATCAGATCCTTAATTTTTCTGCATTTTCCAGTTCCCCTTCTATAAAGTGGGGATATTAACATTTCCTTTGTCTATCTTGTCTATTTAGATTGCAAGACCTCTGAATCACAGACTGTCTCCTACTACATGTCTGAACAGCACCTAACACAATGGGGCCCTGATTGTGGTTGAGGCCCCCAGGTGCTATTGTAGTACCAAGAATAAACAATATGTCCCATAAAGATTTCAGTGCTATTTGTGAAAGAACAGATTTGATTTTCTGACTGACTGAAATCTTGTCATGCAATTTTTTTGCATTATCCTTTCCAATTCAACACAATCTATTGGTAGTTATAAAATGTCCTCATCTTTAAAAACAACAATTAACAACATCTTGATGACAGCAAGGACTTAACGATATAACTATAGAAATATTGTTACAAAGGGCAAAAAACAACAAAATGAAGGACTGGCCTCATATTCAGGACAAGCAAGCAAGATCACTCATGGATTATCTTTAAATTACTTTTTTAACACATCGTTTCTCAATTGTCTCTCTAGCCCTTAGCATCTGGATCTTGTTTAAAGTAGAAATTGGGCTCTTAGATAGGATTTTTAGTTGCTGATGACTAGTTTTATGAAAAGATGTCTGCTGCACTGAGAGAGAATACACACACTAAATTTATGGACTTATTCAAACATATTAGAGGCTGCCTGACATATATCAAATAACTTTCCAGTAATAACCACAAACACACAGAGGAGCACAAGTGGAATTATCTACTCCCTGCTATGGTTTCTGGAGCTCAACCAGAAACTCAAATAAGAATCAACTATCATATTACTCAAGTTAAGCATGTTGGGGAACATTCTACAGTCAGCCTGCAATCTCACATAAATTAGTTTCTATCTGCAAATATTAGGAAGGTGTTTGGATATTGCACATATAAAATAAGAGGACATTTAAGTTCACAGTAAAGAAATACAAACATGCATTTTCACACATTTCAGAAGTTGCTTATCACAATAATTAATTAAATGCATTTTGTGATGGAACTGCAAAACAAGGGACTGCGGTTCACCATTCCCGGACAATGGGAACTGTACGACCCGCCAGGGGCTTACCCTGAACAAGCCATGAACCAAGTTTGGGAACCACTGTCCTAGGGGCTTGGGCTACAGAGTGGCCTCAATAATTAGAATTTTAAGTAGCGTCAGAATGCTCTAAATATATGGTTATATTCAGATCCCACAGGAATGGAGTTCCTGATTTAGATTTTGTGTTCTGTCTCATGCAAATATTTTCTACCTGAATAAACTGTTTTCCATCATGTGATTATCACCTCTAAGCGTATGTCTACACTGCAATTAAAAACCTGTGGCTGGCTCATGCCAGCTGACTTGGGCTTGCGGGGCTTGGGTTAAGGGACTGTTTTGTGGTGCAGTAGTTCAGGCTCAGGCTGGAGCCTGGAATCCAGGACCCTGCAAGATGGGAGGGTCCACAGGTCAGGCTGCAGCCCGAGCCTGAACATCTACACTGCAACTAAACAGCCCTTTAGCCAAAATCAGCTGGCATGGGCCAGCCGTGGATGTCTAACTGCAATGTAGACATACCCTAAGAGTGCTGCTCATCTGAGAATCTTCTATCATTCTTATAACAAATTCATTTATTTTCTTTGGCTCATTTTATCCATTTTGGTCACGCTGTAGTCTTAACACTTATGTACTGTATGCATCAACCCTATAATTTTATTAAGTAGCTATTTATATCTAGTGCAGTTATAAATATCTTGCTGCATTTCAAATAAAAAAGACACTATATCTGGTTTGCTTATCATTTTACCACAACTGAGTGTCTTCGTACTCTGTCAGTGTACAAAAAAATACATTTATGCCAAAAGTACATTCTGGACAGCACATCTTACGGCAACCATACATTTATACAGTACATTAAGAAGTTTCTGTCTCAGTTTTGCCATACTTTTCAGAGCTTATTTCAGACCCTTCTGTTAAATGTGTGTTGCTATAGTATATTAATGTTTATAATAAAGACAACTTACTGGAGGTCCGGTTTCCCCTTTTGGCCCTCTTGTATTCTCCATTTCAAACATTTTGTTAAGATCTTCATAATCATAACTGTAACTTTCAACATCAAATTCATAACCGTTTTCTGCATCATAAGTCTCATCAGCATCAAATGCACCTTCCTCCCATGGATTGAGCTGATTATCCAAAGACAGGTCTACGGTAGCCCTGTATAGTGTGGTATTTAAGATTTGTTGCATTTCCAGGGGTTCACCTGAATGCTGCTTGGCCTTTACCTGTGTTTTCGCATCTTTGATCTTACTCTGTCTTACAGGAGAAATGAGGGGGGGCTCACTTTTTCCGCCTGCATCTTCTGTGGCATTATCTGAACTATTTTGAGGTGATCCCAGGGTTTTTTTGGTGCCATTCCTCTTTTTGATCAAGCCCTGTTGATGAATTGACAGACTGAAGTTTTCCTGGACACTTGCTTCAGGTCTAATTGTTGTGGACTGAGGTTCAGATTTTGCAAGCTCCGATGGAGTAACAGTTCTTAATGCTAAGGATTCAGGTAGGGAATGGACTGGTGCAGTGTTGTTAATAGGAAGGTTTAATGCTTCTTTCTGTGTGTAAAATGATTTATGTTCAGATTGGGTGTTGTCACCAAACTGTTTGCTTGGAAAGTTTACAGACACCCCAGCTGATGTGTCGGGAGGTGCTGGCAGAGATCGGTATGTTTCAGCTTGGCGACATTGCTGTTTTACATATTTACAATAGTTTGCAGAGGCTTGTGCAGAGGGGATAATATCCAGTTGACATATTACTCCTTCAAAGCTGACAGACTGAGAGTTCATCCGTCCTAAGGTAAACAAACCATCCAAATCAAATATCTGTACTTTAGAAAGTGTTTCCCTGCTGTAATATTTCTTTCCACACTCAGCAAACATTGAGACTGTCTTGTCTCTAATGTCAATAGCAAATGAATGCCATTGTTCATCATGAATACTGTAATCAAAATATACAGACTGCTTCCCTCCAATGTATACCACTACCTTCCTTGGTAGCAACTGTACACCAAATAGCAGTCTGTTTTTGTTTCTAATACTGAAAAGAAAAGCATTGTTTACTCTATAAGAGTGTAGCCCAATCAATAATGTGAATTGATTCCCTAGACTTGATGGTATGACTTGAGTGATAGGGGATTCAATGTGTGCATCTCTGGTTAAAACAACGCCTGATGCTGTTAAGTGAACCCCCTGAGGTAATGGAACAGATGACAAGGGCATTGTAGACACTGTTGATGGATGTTGTATGTCTTTCCCACCAAGGCCTAACTGGTGAAGAACATCTATGCCTGCAAAAGAAACAAAAAGGGGGGGGGATGTATTATTGTTTTGTTTCATGCATATGCTCATAAATTGATTTATATTCATATATAGCATATAGACACACACACACACACACCCTAATATCAATACCAGCATCTGAATAAAATTATATTTCACAGAATGTCACTAAATCCCAAAGTAAGATGCATCAGTCAGTGATTTAAACGGAGAGCAGAAACCTGACTAAAGTCAGCTAAACTGATGAACAAAACAATCCCCAACTTGCTTTTTAAAACCTAAGACCCCGCTTGTCTTCTCACTTGATTCACCCACAGGAGGTGCTATGAGGGGAGGAATCTGTGTGATGATTCCTCCATAGAGACACCCCCCACACACCAGGCACATCATTATCCTATGGTGGAGGGGAGCTGCCCTCTCCGCAAAAGTCCCACTCCCAAATTTGACAAGAATTGAGGCAAAGAGTACCCATGCTTCCACTTTGGTTCTGGCCTCCTACGCTCCCCTGGCTTCGACAGAATGACCCCACTGCAGGCATGTTGCCAAGGCCTCTCCCCAGCCATAACTCCGGCTGCTGTATAACATGGAGATTGAGAACTGTCCATGTACATTTATTCCCAGTACTACAATGGGATTACAATTTGGTGAGAACACTATCACAGCACTCTACACTCCAACAAGCTCCCAAAACTTAAAACATGGAGCAGCTAATTTACAAAATGGAATAGTTCCCAATTCCCGTCCTCTCTCTGTTTTCCAACAGACTGAAAGCAGAATCCCCACTTACTCTAAATTCACATCATCACTACTAATCTGCAACTTTCAAGCTGGCAAGAGGTCATGTATTACTTACATACCACCACAGTAACCACCTGGCATAAATAGCATTATTGAAAACACAAGGTATAATTTTGTTTAAAGACAGATGACCAGCATATTAGCACAGCAACAGCTCACCAAGTACCATAAGGGAACCTCCGGTTAGGCAGAGAGGTAAGCCTGACAGCGGAGATATTGAGTGTATTGTGGATATGCTGCATTTGGTATGTGAGGAACAGAGCTGCTGCCATTCCATCAGGGTGCCCCACCCACCACGCAGTAATGAGGCTGGCTTTGAAGGAATGGGCTAGCCCTCAGTTGCAGATATCTGTGCCATGGGACAGTCAGAGGAAGAGGAAAATAAAGGTTTCCCCAGAGGGACGAAGGGTGATGGGCTCAATGACAACGTTTGTACTCCTCTTCCTCTGCTGAGTTTACTTGTAAAGGGCATAGAGGAGGTAAGCCATGAAAAAGCAGTCTGACCATGCAAAGGAGGAATAGGCCAGGTGAGGGAGGGGAATCAGCAGGACAAAAGTGCCAGTGCTCTCCAATGTTTGGCTCTTAGGCTAAAAAGTCCCCATCCTGCCCCCATCCTTTCTGTTAATCAAGAAGCTGCAGCTATACAGAAATGATTTAAACTAGGATTGTATTATAGCGGAAGAGAGAAAAATGTTGTAATCCATTAACATGTAGCACTCATGAGATTGCTGCTACAACTGTGTGGATCACTTCACTTCAGAAGGATCATTGCTGTACAAACTAGTTTTGGCCCTGAGTGGGGAATAAAAGCCTATTTCCTCCAAGAGGGTGAATATATTCTGATCAATTAATAGAGATGAGAGAGTTGGCCTCTGGTTGGATTTCTTTGGTATCCAACAGCGGGACCCAGCTATTACTCCTGACTGGGGAGAGATTAGCATTTTCCATCGTATTTTGGCAGAGGGTACCTTGTGCTATGTAATTTGTGTTTGCATTATGTAAATAAAGTTGAGGCTTTTTAACTATTAAGTGGTTTAAATGAAATTGGGAGTGGCCAGTGGAGGCTAAGGATTTCTGCCAAGGTTAAGGGAGTGGAGGCACAGCTACAAATAAAATGAAAAGACAGCAATTGAAACAAATGGATATTCACAATATTAGATTTCCTTTTCCAGCTCTCCCACTTTCTGTTTACTGAGCATATTAGTAGCAAATGTTAAGAATAGACACATCTTGGCTCAGTTTCTATAGAAAATACAAAAAAGCTGGAGATTTCCTTGGAAGTATTTTAAAAATTGGAACCAAAAGCATAAACCTGAGTGCACTGTACAGCTTGAAAATTAATTACACACCTTGCAGTGGTTCTAGTCATGTTAGAGAGTTTGCAGTAGTGCCAAGCTTGTACTGGCAGGTAGCCAACACAGACCGGGACAACAGAAAGCATATCTTTGGAGAAAATCTTAGATACCTAACAATTTCTCAGGATGCCACAAAGTAATTACCGTATATACTCGTTCATAAGCCGAATATTTTTAGTAAAAAAGTGACCCATCAAAGAGTGGGGGTCGGCTTATAAATAGGTCTACACCAAAATTTGATGATTTTAAACTCTATGGAATCATTGAATTGAATATCTAATACACTGTTATTTTGTTTACCTGGAGGGTCTGTAGGCATGGAGCCCCTCAGCTCCCTGTGGCCGTGGTTCGCCGTTCCCAGCCAATGGGAGCTGCGAGAAGTGGCGCCACTGGGAGCTGAGGCGCTCCGTGCCTGTGAACGCTCCAGGTAAACAAAACGTCTAGGCCCACTAGCGGCTTACCCTAACGGGCCAGGAGCCAAAGTTTGCCAACCCCTGAAATATAGGGTTGGCTTATGAAAGGGTCTTATAGTTTTTGCTATTTTTACCTATCCATCTTGGGGGGTCAGCGTATAAACGAACGGGCTAATGAACGAGTACACCTTTACCTTGATATAACGCTGTCTTCAAGAGCCAAAAAATCTTACCACGTTATAGTTGAAACCGTGTTATATCGAACTTACTTTGATCCATCAGAGTGCGCAGCCCCGCCCCCCCAGAGCACTGCTTTACCGCGTTATATCCGAATTCGTGTTATATCGGGTCACGTTATATTGGGGTAGATGTGTATATATGGTAATTTATCCAGGCTGTATTTTAATCCATCATAAACTAATAGCAAATATTTGGTTGCTATGCAACTGCCAAATTTAATGCATCTGGTAATGAAAAATCATGATTTGCCCTGGGCTAGATTCTGCTTAGTCATGACATGTGTGCACAGGGGAAAGAAGTACTTGAATTGCTCTTGCAAAGACCAGGTAAAATTATAGCTCCTATGCTCTGGGGAGTGCAGGTGCTCCCCTGAGGAAATCACACCCCGAAGGAGGCAGCAGCCATGGCCCTGAACCCTCTATGCACTGGCCAGCTGAGGTGGTTGGCTGCACAAGATGGAACAAATTGCACCCTACAAAAGGTTTGGTGCTACCCCCAGGGGCAGTGTCCTCCTAATTCCAGGCTGTGCCTAAATGGCACATTTTAACTCTATAAACACCTTATGTTTGTGATGGATTGTGTTTGTGTTTGCAAAACGACACTCGTAAGTATGGACTTTGTCAGAAGGATCAGAGTTGAAGGATAAATCAGAGATGGCTCAAACAAACTGGGCTATTAAGTATTTTTTTTAATCATTGTACATTAAAAATACTGTACCTCCCTCTGAAGTAATAACAAAACTGCCCAAAGTCAGGCAGTTCAAATGTAAAGATGACGTGGATGGACTTAATACAATCCTATCGCCTTTAGAAATACAGTGCAGGAAGAAGGCCCTCAGTAACCTAGCTAAGAGCTTCCCTCTTAAAAATGCATCAGCACAGTATTGTCACAGAGCTTGATTGTGTCAGTTACACTTAGCCCAGAGAAAGGGGCAGCAGTGCTGTGAGGTGCCACATTACCCTAGGGAGACACTAGGAGGCACTGTGCTTCAAAGAGCCAGAATGTCTTCCAGAGCTTAGAGGCTACTTGTCTGCTGCTACACTCCTTAGCTGGGTGCAGTATACTCCCCGCAGGGCAGCCAGCCTGCTCCATTGGCCAGTGCATGTTGTGTTTGGCATGGGGAGGGAAAAATGAAGCTCTGGCCCTGGCTTCTTTAGGGTACTGTGCACCACCAAAGGAGTAGGTCCAGAGTGCAGGGATTACAATGCTATCTGGCCCTTGCATGGGCTGTGGAAGGGGGACCACAGCTCCTTATATGACCCAATCCCACTATTGTGCACCCATTTAAGAACCAGGCAGAATCTGGCCCATAATGGTTGACTAGATAGCTCAGAGGATTTGTAATAGGATATAGACCCTTTCATCCCCAGATCAATGACCAAAAGTTATTACACTGGCTATTCGGTGACCTGTGGGAATGAGTTTTGTGGTCTTAACAGTTCAGTACACGTGCCCAAATCACAAAAATCATCACTACAACTGGAACCTAACAGGTGAAGAACTGAAGAGCCATGGAATTTGAGCTGCACTCCCACCTCTAGAGTTTATCCTTCTAGCTGGTTGTTGTGATACATTGGGGGGAGGTAGTATGGGAAGACTATTTGGTGAATGAATCAAAGATTTCAGTTTACAGAGCTTTAAAAGAAATTATGAATAAATAAGTTAATGAGCAGCAGTCATTTTGCATATTAAATAGAGAAAGGTCTAAGATGGCAAGCCTCCTGTGACTGCAAAGCTCCAAGTTACATATCCTTATCCATCAACATGAGTACTGTATCCTTGCAGTGTTTTTATCCTTATGATTTCTAAAATAAATAATATTCATTTTCATTTCATGGCATTTTTCTCAATAAACTGTATGGGTGGAAATGTCATTGGTTGTCATTTAAACAAGTGAGAAGAGTAAACATGGACATCACAGTAGAGGTGAGCTAAAAGGTGGACTGTTTGCTGAGACACTTGAAATCTGCAGCACACAAACTTTCTAAAGTCAGCATGAATGGGAGTGAAAATCGTGTTAGTATCTGTGCCGACAACTGTAGAGAAATTGTGCTCAATTCTTGGTTCCTCATTCTGTTTATTTTGAAAAGTACCCGATGTCCCAAGAGTTTTTAGAAGCTATTCTCTTAGTTTGCTGAGACACAAAAGCAGGATAAATTTAGTTTTTCTTGTTTCAAAGAATGTAAAAAAGAATCTCTCTAATTCCATCATAAAAGAATAATGGAAAAAAGAAAAGAACCAAAGATCCTCATGAAAAAGAAAGCATAAATGCTTTTTACACCCGCAATATACTAGTTTCCTCTGAACAAGTGACAGCTCAGGAGAGGGCTAAACACAAAGCAAGCGCAGAATGAAAAAAAAAGACACAAAAGATTAAGTAGCAACAAATCACCCCAACTATACTGCCATACTTACACTGGCTATGTCCTAACACGCAGCTACAAACTGGGTATTTGATTTCTGGTCAGGTGTGTGGGTTCTTTGGTCGCTTTTGAATACATTAAGTTTGGTTTTAGCTTTCAAAATTCATCATGGGTTTTAGGAACATGTAATCCTCTGAACTCTTTCCCCATTATGAAAGCCATTATTTTTCTATACCCATTGAAGGTCAGTTGTTTTCCCTTATGTATCTCTGCACATCATCTGTCTTCACTTACTCTTTTACCCGGTAAATAAGAGCATATTTGTCACAAATTGCTATGGCTTTTGCAGCCTGATGCTTTTCTCCTTCTTCCCTAATGCCCTGCAAAATTCATTAAGTTTTTCCATCATTGGAGGGCCGGGAGGGGTGGGGGGGGATGGGACGGGGGAAGGTGGAATAAACTTTGGCTCTGTCTCTTCCCTATCCCTTTGTGGCACCATCCACCAAAGTAGTGAAGACCACTGAAAAACCAACAGCCCCTCCCCCCCAGTTTTTGGCCACTGAAAACTGCAAAATTTAAAGTTCTTTGTGTTTTTCATCTAAAACCTCAACAAATTGCCAGAAATGGATGTTAACATGTCAAAATGTAAACATCCACCAAAAAGCCATTTTCCACTGAAAAATACATTGCCAGAAATTTTTCAACCAGCTCTAGGCACCGCACTGGGAGTCAGGTGACCTGGATGCCCAGTTCACCAGCAGATATGTAATCATAACAGCCACAAATAATGACAGCACAAGAGACTGAAACTGTACTGTTGTGTGGCAACAGTGACATATAAACTGCAGCAATCACTATGTAGCATTGTCAGGATACAGCACCCTGATTGTTTTATGGCTCTGCATTTCCATCCTATCTTCAGGAGGGCTGGCACATTTTGTATAGTGGGGGTGCTGAGAGCCATTGAACCAAATTGTAAACCCTGGGTATGATGAAACCACTTTAAGCCAGGGGGTGTATCAGCACCCCCAGCACCCTTAGGTCAAAAACCTATGCCTAACTTATCTCTTTTTGCTATCCCTGCCACTCGTGACAGCTGTGAGGATGATAGGGTGACCAGATGTCCCAATTTTATAGAGACAGTCCCGATTTTTGGGTCTTTTTCTTATATAGTCTCCTATTACCCCCCACCCCTGTCCTGATTTTTCACATTTGCTGTCCGGTCACCCTAGAGGACGAGCTACTTGCAGTGTCCTCCCCACTTCAGTCCTCCTAGGATGCAGGAATATACCCTTCTAGCTGTTTGGTCAACTCTGCAGAGGGTAAATGTGACTGGCTAGCTCAACATCACTGTGCAAGTCCAGTTGCTAAGCACTCCCTATGCTGCGTCGGGTTTTAGTTAACATGGGGAGCACTCCTCTGACTGATGCTTGAGACCCAGCGGAATAAGTAGAGCAGTGAGTACTAATTAAACCTGTGAGCTGTGCATGCAGAGTTCCCTAGACTGACTTGTGGTTTAGCCCCATACAGACAAGGACATTTACACAATGCATTGCTTCTCAAGCAATGTGTGCATAGCTGCCTTGTAAGAACAAGAGAGGAGGCAATGCATATTAATTACTCCACCCAGCAACATGATGTTTGGCAGAATAACTACCAATATAACCTCTCCTTTCAACATATCAATCAGAAACCAAGTACCAAGATATTCTTAATGGGTGGCATTTAATCTTTGGCAAACTCCCTAGATAATTCTGTGAGCAGCTTAGTACTGTCTCTGGATCTGCTATGTAGTTCGACAGAGGTATAGGCTGCTGAACTGTCTGACTTTTTGCTGATTCTTTCTTTGACTTTCTTTTGATTTTGAGAAATCTAAGCAATTTTCTCTTTCACAATACAGTTCCTCACAAGTCATTCTGCAATCTACCCTATATTTAAGCGACTTCTTAAAGAGAGATTTTTAGGAACTGAAATTTTGCAGACATGGGTATCTCAATATGTCCTGATGCCTTTTCTTATTTAAAATAACCCACATGTTTTAAATCAGAAAACTTTTATAAATAGTGACTTTGTATGCATAACTACTTTTTACAGCCTTTTCTATTACTATCTCCAAGAACCACATGCTAGGCGAAATTCATGCTGGTGCAGGTTGCCATCGCAAGGCCAAGTGTATTATTTTGGTCCCAACTAAGCCCTTAATATAGGACTTAAATAGAACTGAAGTGTTGCATAGGACATCTGCTTTAGGGGGAATTTTCATTTAAGGAGATTTCCCATTGAGTTACATAGAACGGGATATCAGCTACAAAGGGGGTAATGTCTACAAGAGTGTAATGATAGCTGTAGCAAGATTTCTTCATGAAACATGTTATAAAAGAAATTCAAATGTAAAAATGTTAAGTTTGTTACCTAAACCAAAAAAAAATATGGGCTTCAGAATTAAGGATCAGGCTCTGAATAAGTGGTCACAATAAGCTTCAGTAGAAGAACAATAATGTGTTCTCTTGTGCCTAAGTAATGATGTTATTCTGAAAACTTCCATACATTTGATGGGTTAAGTTACAACCTTCGCTATCTTTTAATGCAGTTTTGGGGGTTCTTTTCACATTGTGGTATGCGCTTAACAATTAATTCTATTAGAATGGTGTCCCTAGCTCTTTGCCAGAAGCTGGAATGGGCAACAGGGGATGGATCACTTGATGATACCTGTTCTGTTCATTCCCTCTGGGGTACTTGGCATTGACAGCTGTCAGAAGACAGGATACTGGGCTAGATGGACCTTTGGTCTGACCCAGTATGGCCATTCTTATGTTCATGTCCATAGAGGGGCAAACAAACACTTTTTGAAACTTCATTTGCTTATGTGGATGTGAAATATATGGAACATTTTCTTCTTCATACATCAGAATGGCTCCTCCGATCTGCTTTTTCCTCTAATCTAGGAGCATGAGCCTGGGGTAGAAAAATCGCATGATTCCAAATCACTCTGCCGCTGTATTTTATCTACATAGACTTCTAAGAACAGGAGTGTGTCCTAAGCTCTAGGCATCCTTGGCAATCATTTTAAACCCACCAATATAAACATAAAACCTGCAGCAACCTCCACTGTACACAGCAGTAATTAGATCAGGGGTTCTCAAACTGGGGGTCAGGACCCCTCAGGGGGTCGCAGAGTTATTACATGGGGGGGGTCGTGAAATGTCAGCCTCCAGCCCAAACTCTGCTTCACCTCCAGCATTTATAATGGTGTTAAATATATAAGAATGGGTTTTTAATTTATAAGGGGGGGTCAAACTCAGAGGCTTGCTATGTGAAAGGGGTCACCAATACAAAAGTTTGAGAACCACTGAATTAGATAGTACTTACAGCAAAGTAAAGGTGTGAAAACTAACTAATGATAGCTCCTCAGCAAAATCCCCTTCCCCAAATCCCTTGTAAAAGGTAAGCTTTTCAGTGTGCCCTAGGGATTAATAAACGTGGATGATTTCAGATCAAGTGGGAAGCAAGTTCCAAAGCCAAAAGGTTCTCAAATACTAGGCTGAGAGGGCTATACAAGTGGATAAATGGCAAGATAAAATGCCCTACTAACAACTCCTTCCCTGAAGCTCAAAGAGTGCCAGCTTGAGTGCTTCCACTGATCTTAGCTGTGGCAGTGTGGCAGAGAGACAAGCAGGGTGGGAAGTATGCAGGTCCAAGGCCAGTTAGGGTTTTATAGGCAGATCACAAAGCAAGAGTGTAACATGTTCAGCATGAAGCACACTCTGTACCTGCCATCTTCAGTCCCTGCATGGATTTAAGACCCAGCCCAAAGGTTGAAAAATCTGAAAATTAACAGTTAAGGGAACAAGACAATTCCCAACCACGAAATAATCTTTCCCAGGCAAAGCAGCCCTAAAACTGCTCAGGCAGCCAGTGCAGGATTTCCTCTTCATAGTGGCATTTCTGGGTAATGTAGAGCTGCAATAGTAGCTTCTACACAAGTGCCCTCCTGTACAAGGAGCATAGACAGGGCATTCCTTCACCTAACAAGCCCCAGCTGATAGAGCAGCCCCTCAGGGTATCAGGCTGCTTACAAGCACAGCAGAGGGCACATTTGCACCTCCTAATGATAGGAGCACTGTTCTGCTATAGCTGAGGAGCTAGTCCGGTAACTTTAAAACTCCTTTTCTGATATTTTGCCAATCTTCCCAGAAAATTTCCTCCTGGGGATGATATGTGGCACGTGAAATTTTGGGGGAACTTGGTATCTTTTGGAGAAGTTTGGAGAGGTTGGTTGAAAACTGGATATATAATGGGAAGCCAGCTTCATCCTTCACTGTAGCGGAGCTACCATCACTCCATAATGCCAAGCCCATCACTATTATTTCTTACCACTTCTGCTGCTTCAGGAAAAGTGGAAGCTGACTCCTTAAATCCACCCACCTTCCCTCCCTGTTCCTGTGGTGGCCCCTAACGTAGCTGGCCATGGGAGCAGTCCATGTACATATATGGCTGTAGGCTCAGTCTGCAAGGCCAAACTTTCTTTCTCTTCCATTGCAGAACTTGGCTCAGTTGAGAGTGGCACTAGGAAATTAGCAACATCCCAGGCAGCATATAGCATGCTGCAGGGGAGAAATAAACAAGAGTGGAGGAAAAAATTAAGAACAAGAAAGGAAAAGAAGAAACATACAGGAACAAAAAATGCAAGACAAAGAAGAAAACGAGAACAGAAAAATATTGCAACTGATAGGTAACAGTGCAAAGAAGTACATGGGGAGGAGGGTACTCAGCTGCTGATTCATCCCTACAGACTCCAGCACACTATAATCAGGAATCAGTCCTTTTCTTTAAAACGTATTCCAGTTGTTTGGCTTGGTTCTCTTTGTGGTGAGTCTAGTCACCAGCCAAGAGTGAACATTTATTTCAAAGGTGAAGTCATTTTGTGTGCCGCCTGGACAGTGAAGGGCAATTTACATGACAGGCACTCAGTGCTATCCATGACCTATTACTGGAAGCCAAAAATTACCATCCTGACACATTAACTTTCATCAATTTAGGATGCATGTTCCTCAGCTGTCTCTGATGTAACCCTTCACATCTGGCAGTCCCAGGACACCAAGCAGACCAAAACAAAACACCACCCTATTTCCTAACCAATATCTATTTGAATACAAAAATAAGCTAACATGCAAATTTCACTTTTCGCCTAATAATGCCCATCTAGACTAAGCACTTATTACAGACCCTTGTTTTCTTGCAAAGTCTTAAGAAGTGCAAAGGTAACTCAGCCCGAGTTCACCACCCCCAAGAACACCCACTTACAATGACGACACAATCAAAGCCTTTTCACTGTACAAGACTTCTCTTTTATAAAGACTTTGGTTAAATATGTAAGCAATTTCATAGACAGAAAATCTGAGTTATTTTCAAAAGGTCATCTTTTCCAAATGATTAATTTGAACTTATGATCTCATTGTACTCTATCTGACATTTGGATTAGTAACTTTTGAACAGCTGAATTTAAGGTCATTACTACCAGAAGCCATTTACTCCCCCCCCCCCCCTCGTGGCAGATTATTCAAATACTCTGTTATAAGGAAGTCTCACCTTGTGCTGGCATTTGTGCGGCACCCACAGCTATGCATATCGCAAGAAAAAGAAGGAGGGTTTTCCTAAAAGAAAAAAGAATTTTAAAATGTGAAAAAATTCTTAACCAATCAACAGTTTAAAACTCCCTGGGGTTTAGAAGACCTGAATCAAAGCCAGCTGAAGTCAACAAAAAGACTCCCATTGACTTCATTTAGTTATGGATCAGAGGCATAGTACTCTCAGATTGTAGAACTTTCCACTGATGCTAATAGGAAGTTTCACACAAGGGTCAAGGATAATATATGTCCTCGCCTTTCAACCAACACATACCCAGTAGATACAGTCTACATTGTCTTGTCAATAGGAGTCAATTATATTAATTTTGAAATTATTTTATTGTATCTGTTTCATATTTAGAGGCTATTATATATTAAACTACTTTCTAGAAAAATACTATTGTAATGAAAATATAAGACATGACAATTTGTTACACATGATGATCATTGGGCATTTTATCACATATTCTATCAGTTTATCCAGAAATGAAAATGGTGTGCAGTAACTAATAATTTTGTAGGTCTTGTACTTCCTTCTTTTCTACTTGCATGACCAAGATCCCAGTTACACTGCCTCCTAAGAAACACTAGCAATTATATCATGCTCTCCTAGAGGTATAAAAATCACAGAACATCTTTGGAATAAAACTCCATGCTCAGAGGGGCACTCCTGTATTCTCAGGTGACCCATGAGCATAGATAGCAACAAAAATAGATCAAGTAAGATCCAGTTAGATGGGATGTTTTTCTAAAAAACATACGCCAGGAATTATTTTGGGGAAGTTCTATGGTTTGTGTTACCCAGGAAGCCAGACTAGATGATCATGGTGATCCCTTCTGGCCTTGGAACCTACAATTCTATGAATCAAAGAACCCAGAGAGCACACATGCTCATATTTTGAACATTTGCACAATCTACTGTGAGCAGCTTCTGATTTTGGTGACTCACATGCGTGGCGCTTATTTTGTGAGCAGATCTTGTACTACCACCATTTCCCCCGATTGCACCCCTGGTGACATGTGAATTGGTTGGTGTTTTTAGTCCTGTTCCTAGTTTGCCCACATTAAAATTGGAACTAATTAGCTCCCTTATTGGCAGTGATATTAGAGAGATTAAGATAGAGCTAGCACAGAGGTAGCTAGCCTCACTCTCCTACAGATGCGTTCTCCGCAACAGAGATGAAGCACATTGGATAAGCCAGTTTGGAGAAAAACTTCCAATGAAGCTGCCTTTGCAGAGGGCTTCAGCATCATTTCAAAAGCAAATGTTGACAGATGCCTATTAGCCTATATACAGAAATCTATTTTACACACCTAAGAATTAGGCCTATCACTGAGTTTTGTATTACTCATTCTAAACATATCTTAAACTTCATTTAGTTCCACAATCATCTATCTTTGTGCATAACAGAGATGGATTGCTGCATAGTTTTCTAGAGCTTTCCCTTGATGAGCAATTAACCTGAACATCATCCTGTAAAATGTACGTGTGGAAACCACGTTCAAATATAACCACATGTCCACCTCACTCATTGGACTTCCACTACATTGCTGTCCTATAAGCTAAAAATAAAGACTGATGAATACTTCATGCAAGTAAGTTCATTAAGTGCTCTCATAAATAACATCAAAATCCTGTAAAGAACTGAAAGTATTTTTGAAAGCCTGAATAAAATACAGATGTTGAAAGTAGGATGGAAAATATTTGTTACTGCTAAATACAGGACACTTTCAGCAGCTGTCACTTTTGAGTCTCATTTCATTAATGCAGACCATAATGAAAGTTAATAGAAATGTTTGCTAGCGGAACAACAGGTTCTTGTCACCAGAAATCCATGAAAATTAATCTAGAAGAATTCCTGTTAATGTATATATAGTTAGTGATTCTTCAGGGCTCAATCCTGAGGTCTTGAAGGGGCATCCATAAATTATGTAACACATCTTTCAGTGATTTTCAAGACCCATCCACCCCTTGTAACACTGAAACCAACATGCAAAATTAAGGACTCACTCATCCCCTAATTCCTTACATAATTTAAGGACAGCTCCTTGCACACTGCTTGAGTGATGCTCAGTGCTCTGAATGATCAATGACTTCATTCAGAGTTAAGAAACACTCTCAACTCTCAGGAGCTGCCTAGCACATGAGCAGATTAAACCCTTGAATGGCTATTTAATATTTTCTAATTCTACACTAGAAGTCACCAGCAAACAAGGACCAAATCCTGAAAGATGTTTGCATGCATGGTTCCCTTTGACTTCAGTGAAAATTCTGCATGAGACGAGGGGCTTAATGACTCAGACCACAAAGCCTGTTGATGATCGATGGATTCTCAAACTTGTCCCGAGAATGTTCATCGGTTCTTAACTACTGCAGCTATACATTATCACGTCTCTTCTTTCTTGCTACTTCCCTATTCTGGGTCAGCAACTTTTATAGCCTTCTTTCAAAACTCATAATCATATACCAAGCTCTCGTGTAGATTGATTTCTCTGAAGTCCACTGATATCTGATCCATGTACCAAGTCTTTGGTCTTTCCCTCTGTCATCTTCTGTCCACAATCATTGTGAGAGCTTTCCTATTGATATCGCTTGTGGGTAATGCCCCAGCCCTCTGGGGTACATTTCACATGGACATCTGTTCACATGAGCCTGGATGAGCTTTACAGATCAGCTGTCCAAGCCTGACACATTTGGTTTGAAATCAGAGTTTTCCTTCTAGATGAGCTGCTCGCCAAAGCTGACGAGCCCCACTTGCCCTGGCAAGATTTGTTTTATGGTGGTTTTTATTCTCCTTGACATCCTCGGGTCTAAGTGGCATTTTATAGAGACAACACACCACTAACTATCCCACCACATCCTGCTAGGAAATGTCACCAGTTGGTTCATGACTACTTATTGAATATTCATAACATACCTGCAGGATGTTCCCCTGTCTGCCACCTGGGGACATGCCTGATGGGAGTGGGTCACACATACATATTATATTTACATTAGTTTTTTAAAAAAATCCAGTCATTTTAAAGCATCTGTTGTGAGATTTCAGCTTCAGACCTACAAAACAGGGCAATTTGTTTTTGTAGGAGAGAGCATTTTCTGTTTTAATTTATCAGTATCCTTACCTCCCTTATAACATATTAAAATATTATTAAAATTCATTCATTACAGACTTCAATTTATATTTTTGCTCCTACTTTAAGCTCTCATCACATTACATACATTATGAACACAAATCTTACCATAATACTAAATCTTAACAGACTTCCCATACATCCTTTCCAACCATCAGCATGGCTTCCATCTTAACTTCCTTCTTCAACTCCAGCTCAGTCCTCTGAGAGAATAGGGGAGTGTTTCAGGTCACCAAATTCAGGCTTGGATCAACCAAGCAGAGAGTGCATTAGTGAGCCACAGACCTTTCACATTCACCTCCTGGCTGTTATACCCAATTCAAGCAGGGGGCTATTAGCTTGAGTGCCTGGAACAATAGCTGTAATATGGGGAAAGAGTCAGTCGTACAAGGTGATGGGACCCAAACCATTTGGGGCTTTATAGGTTGACATCAACACCTTAGACTTCACCTAGAAATAATTTCTTAGCCAGTGCAGATCATGGATCACAGAAGTAATGTGAAACAGGGTGAAACGCTGCTTGCTTAACAAGCAAATCTGCATGTTCTGCACTATCATAATGCAATCATGAGATGACAAAAGCATGGATCCCACAGTGATGTCCACACTTGAGAGAAAAGGACACAACAACATTCTTGCCAAGCACAGAGGAGAAAAAAAGCATTTTTGGAAACTGCTGTTATTTGAGTATCCAGGAGCAGTTAGGGATCCAGCAAGATCCTTGTGTTGTGAACCTTAAACAAGCTGCAGACACACCTCACTGACTAAGAGGTGCTGATATATTTTCCTCCGTTTTGTTTCTGTTGTTTTTCCCAGCCTACAAGCATTATCTCAATGTTATCATGATTGGTCTCTCAGTCAGCTAGCCCTGGTCTATTTCCCAATGTTCATTAGACACTTGGTAAGTCATACCATCACATCAGACTGGTTCAATGAAATGAAGATTGACAGTTGGGTATCTTCAGCATACTGAACATATCGCAACCCAAACATCCTCAGTAACTGCCCCTGTGGACCAATCTCCATGTTAAACAAGAGGGGCAACAGAATGTGAGACCTGGACATCTGCCCACTACCGCCTCTGAGATCTCTCCAAGTGCAACCTCATTGTGTTCTTCTAGGTTCTTCAGGCAACTCTATGGCACCTTGCAGTCAGTGATGTTGAGGGCATCTTGTAGATCGAAAAGAACCAGCAAGGGCACCTGATCTTCATTCATTGCTATGTGATCAATTATCATGACTTCTGCAGCTTCCATATTATAAGAAGCCTAGAATCAATTGACGGGGGCTAAACATACACCCAACGCGGATGGAGTGGTCCAAATCTCCACAATCTCTTTCCACCTCAGACTGCTATATCCCCAGTTCATAGTAGTATGGCCTCCCAGAGTCCAATGGAATTGGTGTGGTTCCATTGCACACTAAAGAATAGGGGGCAGCATGACTGGAACTTTTGCAGGAGGTCCACACTTCTGCGTGCTGCAGAGAATAGCTCCATATAGACTGATTGCACTGCAAGTACAGAGAGAGAATGGGCAGCAGGCCAGGGATGAGATGGGGCCAGTGTACCATTCCTCTCCTCTCCTCTCTGAAGAAGAGTGCTGCAACAGAACAGCCACAAGGACTACTACAGTAGTGGCCTGAGAGAAGTTCTGCTACTCCACCATGGATTTGGAGGAAGGATGCCTCCCTCCACGGTGCTTGCACAACTCCCCTGTGAACACCCAAGTTACTCAAGCTGTGCACTGTGAATAGGATTTGGCATAAGGTAACACATGTAATATGTACCTAGAAGAACTTTTTTTTTTGAATGTTGACAAAATTTGGAATAAAACAACTGAGAAAAATAAAAGAAAATAAGTTACTACAAATGTTTTGTGAATTTTTTACCTGATTCTTTTTTATTTTAACCAGTTCTGCTATCCACAGTATCTTAAATACTTCCATTTGGACTACCCAAGGAAAGCCTTTCATTAAAGTATTCCTCTATATCCTCCTCTTCACTAATAAATTTAGGGTTTTTTTCATTTTATAGACAGTGATACCAATATAAGATATAAATAAAACAACAATTCAGGACTTGCAGCTAATCAAATGCAAAAAGTCAGTAAATAAAAGTATCATAGAGTTATATGGTTCACATTTAAGAATTAAAGGTTTTGTCAATTGAACTCAAACGGAGCCTGGAAGTGCAAGAAATGCACGATCAGGTACATTACTGCATACCCTGCACAGGGAACACTGGAACCACATTTGACCTAACAGCATCCCCTCAAAAAGGTGCTTTCTAGATGATAAAAAATTGTGTACTTTCCATGAGGCCTTTATTTGCTTAACACAAACACTTCCTTATCCCAGAATGGCCAAACCAGACAGTCTCTACGCAAAAGAATAAGTGGACACAAATCTGACATTAGGAATCATAACATTCAAAAACCAGTAGGAGAACACTTTAACCTATCTGGTCACTCAATAACAGACCTGAGGGTGGTAATTTTGCAACAGAAAAGTTTCAAAAACAGACTCCAACGAGAAACTGCTGAACTCGAATTGATATGCAAACTAGATACAATCAACTTAGGCTTGAATAGAGACTGTGAATGGCTGAGCCATTACAAACATTGAATCTATCTCCCTATGTAAGTATTCTCACACTTCTTATCAAACTGTCTGTACTGGGCTATCTTCATTATCACTTTTTCTGTTGCTTAATTGGCCTCTCAGAGTTGGTAAGACAACTCTCACCTTTTCATGCTCTCTGTATATGTATATACGTCTCCTCAATATATGTTCCATTCTATGCATCTGAAGAAGTGGGCTGTAGCCCACGAAAGCTTATGCTTAAATAAATGTGTTAGTCTCTAAGATGCCACAAGTACTCCTGTTCATTATCCCAGAAGGTGCTTATTCTCTCTACTTGCTCAGCTAACCTGGGGACAAAATACCCTTAACTGTACTCATGCAAGTAAACTCACTGGAGTCAATGGGACTATTTCTGAGAGTAAGCAAGACTCGTCCCAAAATTATTTCTGTGTGTAAGGCAAGCAGGATCTGGCTCTTGAATTACACTTAGTTCTCTCAAACATTAGAGGGTACTCATCTGCCCGTTGTTTCTAATTGAGATAAAACCCCCTCAACACACACATTCTCTCTCTCTCATTGCCCTTTAAGAAAACACAACTATCTTGGATAAATATGTCATGTTGTTTAAACCCTGCCAGACGGAGCTTCCTATAATACTTTTCTCCCTGGCTGGCGACATACATGAAGTTTATTAATGGATGGATTGCTACTGATTCTGACACAAGGCTATTGGGCAGGGAAAGACAGCTCCCCTGCCAGGAATGTGCAAACCAACCCCAGTGTCCCAGAAGCAGCAGCAGTCTCCCAAGAAGCCAAACTCCTTCCCCGCTGCTACTTTCATGTTGCTGTGTTACACAAATGTATGAGATTTTTCAAACTCTTCCATCCCATTTCAAATAGTTCAGATTTTTCCCCATCTGGACGCAATTTGCAAAGCCCTGAATTACCCATGAATCCATCTGAGGGCCTAATTCAGAGAATGCAGGGCTTGGGAAGGGGAGCTGGAGGAGCAATTTGGTCAGATAGTAAGAAATAGTGGGCAGCAGTTCTAGGCCAGTGCCTGGGACACAGGCACCCCTCATGCTTAAACAGCTGTCAGGGGTAGAGTTTAAAATGACAGAATACAGAGCAGGATCTTTACTTCAGCTTAAACCCAGAGACAATCCTGTAGCACAGTGTGTCTGGACTTTTAAAAAACAAAAGTAATTTAAACCAAATGATGACGATGATTATTTTATTATTTGCATTAGTGTAGCGCTCAAACTAGCTGAACATCACAAGTTTTGGACACAATTAGGTAAACTTCAGTTTGTGCTGTTGTACTACTTTAACAAATGTATTTGAATTTATCTAGCATTAAGATCCCTCTACAATTTTGTTTAATCCCACATTAAAAAACCTGTTACCTTAGATTTAAGGTTGCTCAAGGGGAAATCTGACCAACACAATCACTGAAGATCAAGAAGATCCTGAATTAAGGCAACCTACATTCATATGTCTTAATAGCTAAACATCATGCAAAGATCCCTCACCTCCACAACAAACTCCCTTGCACTTGCACTATATAACTAGTCACAATGTACAAACCAAATGCCTCTGCTGCCCACTCAGATTTACAGGCAACTTTAATTCTGACCACAGCTAGGTTAACATATAAACTTGACAGATGATGTGCACTGATAAAGTCTATAATGTTATTTTTACATGAAAAAGTATGAAATCATGAAGTTGTATGTTTTAGTGCTACATAGAGGAATTTGGTGTGTGCACAGTGGTAGTTATATGTTGCAAATGCAAGAAAAGTTGTGGAAGTAAGGAGGCATTTGAATATAGATTGCCTGACCTCATGATTTTCAGTAATTCAGCAACCTAAGCTGTTAGCAAAGGTTTTGGTTTGTTAGTGAGAATTTCCCAGGTTTTTAATAAACACTGTATATGTCAACTCTGATAGTTATTCACAGGACTAGCTGTCATCATTGACAGGCAGCAACCCCCACAGAGCCACAATCCACACACACCCTCTTAGACCCTTGCATACAGCCCGGATTGCCGCCAGGTTCCCCACCCCACACAACTTTGCTGTCCCCCACAGGCCCCAGCCTTTCAGTCCTGATAATATATAACCCCTTCCAGGCTGGGCTTCCCATTAAAAGCAGAATGTGGTAGGGTATTAGGAAGGCATAGGGAGGGGCAAGTAGTGGGGATGGATTGTGCATGGAATGGAAAAGGGTATGAGGCTGGGGGGTATAGGTGCTGGCGGGAACAGATGGACAAGGGAGGATGTAGAGAACCTACAGGAAAGCAGGTATGGACAGGGGCATAGGGATAATCTGTTGGGGGTTATGAATCTGTAGGGGATATGGGAGTGGCTGCTGGGAAGGGGATGAGGGGACAACAGAGGTGGGGGGATTTGGGCGGTGCACGTGGAGAAGCGGGCTTGAGATGAGGGGCTGGGGAACAGAGTTTAGAGGAACTCTGCAATGACAAACCACGGGGGGAGGAGGGGGACTCATCAAAGACCTCAGCGCTAGGGAACCACGGAGTTCTCCGCTTCCCCCACCACGCTCCCCACAGCGCCCTGCTCCCCCTCGGTGCTGCTCGCCCCGCGCTGGGGTCCACCTGATGCTGTCGCACGATGCGGGGCGAAGGGGAGCAGGGCTGTGGGGGGGCCTCAGTCAGAGGGGCAGGGTCTGTGCGGGGGGAGCCCCACTCCACTGAGCCATCAGCGCTGCCCGGGAGGGCTCGGCGGTGCTCCAAGGCACCGGAGCTGAACGGGGGTCTGCACCGGGCCGCCAGCAAAGCAAGGACTCCACACACACTGCCCCGGGGAGCCCTGCGCGCCCCTACTCAGCCCGCTTCCCCCATCAATTCCCGCTGCGCCTTCCCAACCCCCTCGATACCTCTCCCCAGCCCCGCTATGCCCCCCCCCGCAGGTGTGACAGGGAGCAGCAGCACCGAGCTCCGCCGCGCACTCCTCCCTCAGAGTCCCCTTGTTCCCCGCCATGCCTGCCGCCCAGCCCCTCTGCTCCCCCGGGGGCAGCCCCAGCGAACGCATCAGCGTTGCCCGGCAGCACAGAGGGCTCCTAGCGGACACGGGGGGCAGCCGAGTGCTCGCACGCACAATGTGAGCAGCACCCGGTGTGCGCCGGATCTGGAGCTGGGGGTGCGGAAGTAATTTCCATCGGCAGCACCCCACTATCAAACCCGTCCCAGCCCCCTGCCTGTCTAGCTCGCCGGTCCGGGGATGAATGTGAGAGGGAGCCTGGACCCCTTGGTGACGGGGTCTCCGGGGAGTGGGGCATTTCGAAGCAGGGCTCACCGATGTTGCGTCTGCCCCAGTCGGTGCACACTTGAGCTACACGTACCTAAGCAAAGCGAACTGGCTCCTCGAGAGTGAGCGTGTCAAACACGGAGCTTACATTCCATCGCCGGGCTGTGAAACGGGGATTTCGGGCTTTTTAAAGTGCAAATCTCAACACCCCCTCACACACACACACGCATTGCCGTGCCCGTGCGGCTCACCGAGCCAGAGACCACCAGGCACGCCGGAGTGTTTGTTTATAGAAACGAGACCAACAGACGTTTCTATACGAAATGAACGCGCGGGCGGCTCGCTGGGACGCCGATCCATTGCGAAGGCGAAACGGAGCGAAGTCAAACTGCGCCCGGCCGGAGTGATCAGATCGGATTCATTGCCTTGATCTCAACCCCTCCTTACGTGTTTAAACAACACACAGGTGTGTTTATAACGCACACTTCCCAGCCAGGCATCTGCCCCCCAAAACTTCCGCCCCCAACGCCTAACCCCCTCTCGCCCCGTCTCCTCCTGCCCTTTCTTCGGAGAGACTGTCACTAAGATGCACCAGAAGAAAGCACTTGTACCTATCTTTTGCCACCTGGGTCTCTGGCATAATTTGCACGTAAAGATGGGGGGGCGCGCCTCTTATTTGGGCTGCCCTCCCTCCCCGCACATACAACTCCATACAAATATTCGAGGGCGTCTTTGCAATTCCCCTTTCGCGGCGGCGAACTGCTGATCTGGGAACTTTCCGCCCTCCGGCTCTTCGCTAGGAGGCTGCAGACTTCACAACCGCTATTACGAAATGATTCATTTCTGCAGACTCTTTAAATAGCCACTAGCCCGAGTAATCAATCTTAGGCTGAACAGGCGAGGGGGGCTGCAGCTAAGGACTAGCAGCTCCCCCTACAAGTGCGTAGAAAAAAAGCCACTTGAGCATATCCTCGATTCTAAAAATAACGCCAGGGTCTGCCCTAGCTGGGAGGAAGTCGAAATACCACTTCCCCTTAGTTTCCTCACATTATTGCCATCTCTCCATCAGCAGCAGATCACCAGTGACAACACAATCAGCCAGAGCGGTCTCCCCCGGCCCCAGAGCCAAAGCCTGTCCGCCCCTGCTGGGCTCACAGCAGGGAGGTTTAGCCCAGCAGCAGCTCCTGTACTATTGTTGTGTCCTCAGAAAGCTGCGGACAAACACACACACTCAGTCATCTCTTTATCGACCCCTTGACCCAACCCCCTCGATTCATAACTCGGGAAACTCCATCAACTGCTACCCTCGATTTAAAGGTGCTCTCATTACTAAGCTAAACAGAGACACGCTAGCACCGTTCATCTGTCTCCCACCCGGGAGAACGCCTGGAGCGCAGAATTCCCCCCTCCAGGGGAGAACTCGCAAGCCCAGGAGTTGGCAGTTCGGGGTTTGGTTTTTGTTGGTTTTTGAAGATAAGTGAATCCCGTAACTCATTTCGGAAGCGGGAGACCTGGAAGTCGCTAAGTCCGCGAAGCCTGTTTTAGCCGGCAGTGGGAAACGTGCCAATAAACTTTTCCTTCTGCGCGGTTTGATTGCTTTAACATAAACCGTCTGTAGACCCGCTGGCAGAAAGCCTTTTAAACAGGGCATTTTACAAATTGCAAAGACAAGGGGAACGCGTAGCTCCAAAATAAACTGCCTGCAGTGCTCACAGACACTGACAAGACGAGCGCTGTGTGTGCAGCGAACTGCAATCTTCACTCCCACCCCCACAACACACACATACCCTTGACTGCTGGGCTCTTACTTACGTTTTTGCCGTGGGAGAGATGCTTCCAGTCCTTGTCCTTTTTGCTCCTAAATGCATTTGTCTGCATTTGTCCGAGCAGCGAAGATCTAACCGAAAACAGAAGCCAGCTCCAAACCGCTCAAGGTTCAGGTACTGTCCATGAAATCAACCCCAGAGCAGAGGTCCCTTCCGAGCTCTTGGCAAGCCCTAGTGCGTCCCCCGCATGGTGAAGGGGCGTGACTTGGGGGTCTCACTCTCGGAGGAGTTAGGGAGAGGCTGGCATCAGTATAAACAAGAGCGGAGCGCTCGGCTTCACACGTGGTTCACAGACAGGAGCCTTTGCAAGTACCGCGGAGCCCTGCATTGGACTCGGCGATCCGCTGCGGGGATGGGGCGGGCCAGGAGGGGACGTGCAGGAGAAATCCTTGGCTGGGGTGAAGAAACGGTGCCCAGGTTACCAGAGCCTTTGCAAAGCGCTTGGCCGAGGTGTCTAGTGGCGATGCACAGGCGTGCAGCGTTGAGCGCAGCCTGCCTCTGGCTGGGGAGCAGAGCCGCCAGCCGACCCAAGGCAAACCCTCCCCGCCCGCGCTCGGTGTTAAATTTCACCGCTCCCTGATTTGCGATTACATCATCAAACCCGCCTCACCCCCGCCCGGGCCGAGCCGCGCAGAGCCCCGCAGAGCGCGCGCCTGGCCCGAGGCGGGGCGCACGCGGTCTCGGGGCTCCTGCCTGGGGCGGGAGCTGCCGCCGCCTCCTCTCTCGGCCGCAGCACTGTCTGCAAGTTCTAGCAGCCGCCTGCTGCATCGGCTCTCCTGGGAGCCCTGCACCTCTTGATGGGCCAGGAGAGTCGCGCGGCCTTTGTGATCCTTTCCCGAATGCATCTGTCCAAAGGTGGCCTCCTAAAGCATCTTCTCTGTCCCTGCTCCCGCCTTCCTTCTTGCTGATCTGCTTTTTCTCCCCCAGACACTTCCTTTCTGGTCGGCTCCTTCCCTTGCCCTCCTTCTCCCAAAAGCTCTCAGGTAGCCAGATTTAGCTCTACACCAAGGTAAATGAGAGTAAGGCCAATGAAGTAATTAAGAGCCCCTCTGATTTACATCTACGTCCCTGGGAGCGGAATGTAGCCCGGATAACAGCAGTCCACTTCCCTTTCTTGTCATGGTCCTGCTCCAGCGCCCACTGACTGAAGCCCTGGGCTAAACTCCGCTGTCCTGCTCCTTGACAGCCTCACTTACCTACAGCCTTGTCACCTTATATTTACTCATTTAATAAAGAGACATTGCCAAGTCTCCTTTTCATTATACAGTGAATCCTTCTTTCTAAGTATGACCAATTTAATAAAGAGGGGAGGTTTTGTTTCATTTTGTTTTTGGAGCAAATCAATGACACCAGAATTTTTCAGTCCTTACCCCAATCTGCTGTTTGTATGTTACCCAAACGGATTAGCAGTGGTGCCGTCAGGCTAAAAATGAAGGGGATGGGAGACATAAAACTGATGAATGTATTTAATAAAGCTAAATGGTTAGCATCTGCTTAGATTCCTGCTGGGGTTCAGCAGCAAAGTCCTGGCAGAAAGATATAGGCTCAAATAAAATGTGGGGAATGGGGAAAAAAGAGGATGAAATGATATATAGAGAAAAATTAGTTTGCTGGAGGTTTTGCATCTCAAATGTAATTAAACCAGGATCTAAGAAAACTCCCTCTGGAAAATGTATGAAGAACAGATGTAAATTGGAAGCTCTATAATGCCAGAAGAAAGAGGACACCCTTTTCTGCCTTGTCTTTTTCATTTCTTTTCCAATGTTCCTACCTTGCCTCAGTAACAATATATTATATAGTGTTATCTTACATAGCGTCAACCTGCCTTCCAAAACATGCCTGGTATAGAATTGAATAATACAAGACAGTGCACTATATACATTATAGAAAGAGTAGTACAAAGCCAAATGACCAGCTCCCACAGTGCTAACTTGGGCAAAATTCCCATTGACTTCAGCAGTTTTATTTGGGTGAGGACATTAAAGATTTTTCTGCACTAACAAGGGCTACAATTCCAGAGAATAAAGGTGGATCTAGAAAAGTTATCTTAAAGTTTTAAGCATTTAACTTCACACACATATATTCCTATTTCAACATCTGGAAACATCCAAAATGTATATTGTCCCACTGGCTACCATGATATTTCCTATTTATTCAGTTTTTGAAAGGAAAGGAAGAAAAGTCAACAACATATTGTATTCCTACCCACATTTCTTTCATAAAAAAATCAGCAGCTGAACATGGCTATGTATGTGTTTGTTAAAGTGGGAATACCAGTTCATTAGAGTATTATAGAGGTGGCCTTACCAGATCTGCAGTGAAGGTTCTGTTAGCATTTCGATTTAAAACCCCACTTGAATGAGCTCCAACAACTACAGTGTAACCAATCAAGCAATTAGTTTTTGTGTATTTGCATTAAGCTGAGCTAAAACAGGTACATTAGATCTTTCATTTGGAGCTTCCAAGAATCAGCAAAAGTCTATGAACCACTTAAACTGGATGCTATATAACGAGAGTTTTTAAACAATGTGACATGTTAACTCTTTAACATCAGATGTAAGAAAGTGATGGAGAAAACCTTGGGGGAAGGTTGAATTCTGGATCAATCCTGCCCTTCACACTGACATGAAGTAGAGCAGTGCCGGTCTTTTGGTGCATATGGGAGCCATCCTGCCAGCACAAGGCAAGATGGGACAGAGTAACTACATGGTGGAACTCACTTCATAGTTGTGCTGACAAAGGAGCAGCATGCCTAAGGCTTACTGTACGCACAGCGTACCCACGGGCTGATGATTTTGACTATGCCCTCATGGGAGTGTGGTGCACCATTCATCACATATACCAGTGTCCCCACAATTTGCATAGCTAGCTTCAGGGGTGGCTATGGGGAACAGGAGAAGGGTTTCCTTGCACCCTCTTTTTTGGCCCCCATTTCAACCAGTGCACTCCCACATCACAGGGTAGGATTTAGCTGTGTCCATACTCAGGTGAGGCTGTGAGGTAGTTTCTCACTTCCCCTGATGTTCCTCACCTGTGCTGGCAGCCAACCACCTTTTGTATTTTTAAGGTATCTAACGTGATTTGTCAATTTATTGTTAAATTAATGTCACTGAAAAATAACACATCTACACAGCACTTTTCACCCACAGCTCCCAAAACAGAAGTGCGTAAGCACTGTTACTCTTATTTTACAGATGGTGACACTGAGGTACAGAGAAATCAAATGACTTGCCCAAGTTCTCACAGCAAGCCAGTAGCAGAGCTGAAAACAGAAGCCAGGTCTCCCAACTCCTTGTCCAGTGCCTTATTTTTCAAATATACTGCAAATCATGTATTAATCACTATACTGTACTAAAAGTCAATCAATAACAGCCTTCCATGCATTTTGACAAAATCCCCTATGTTTAAAGCTATCCAGTTACGTGTGTTTATCTCCAGAACTATATATAGTGGTCTGTATACTTTTGAGCAATAAAAACTGTGCTTGAGCTCCAAATTTGTCAACTTGCCTTGGCAATGGACAGTGAAATTTGAGTTGCACTTCCTAAGATGAGTTTTTTCCAATTCCAGTTTTTCAGTATCTCTTGCCATTTCTCCTTGACCTCAGTGTATCACTGATTTATCTTATCTCTCAAGCAAATCCTGCAGTTACTGGGATCTAAAATTAGTTCTCTCAATATTGCTTTTGCCTTTCTTCCAGGGCTGCAGGCTGTTTCAGCTTTTTCTTTTTCTAGCAGTTCTCTCCTTTCATGAACCAGCTTGTTCACTGACACACTGCTAAACTCCAGTTTTCAAAGCACAGAGCAGGAATGGCTTATAGATGATGTGAACTGGTCTGAGGCATAGAAGATGGTTCATATAGCTGATTCTCTTTCTAGAAAGGAAATTCTATAGACAGCAATGGTCAGAATTTTTCCAAGACCTTGAAATAATAGGATAGGATTTTCCCCCATTAATGTAGGGCATAACATTGTTTAGGCCATGATTCAGAGTTAGGGTCTGATTTTTCTCCCATGGAAATCAAGGGGAGTTTTTACCATTGATTTCACTGGGAGTAGGATGAGACCTGTACATATTTTCTGGTTCAGTCCCACAATGTGGGATTTTTGGCAACAGATCCACACTGCAACTGAGCCCTCTTAGGAGATTTATTTTCCCTGTACATCACAATATATGGTGGTAGGCTACATACCTAAATTGTTGGAATGTAATGTAGCAAAATGTTTATTTAGAATTCTATCAGTGGTAGCCAAAAAGTAGATAACACTGCTCTGGTAAAAGAAAGAATTGCCAAGCTATCAAATATGGATTTAGGAAATCCAAGAAATGGAAGGAATTACAGCATGTTTTTGATGGCTAAATTAACTGGCTAAATTAAAAAGAAGATGGACTCCCGTTTTTTTAAGACTTTTCAGTTCTGTGTAGAATGTGAAAGGAACAGAATTGAAATAACCAAGCCAGGTTTCTTGTTTTTTTGTTTTTGTTTTTAACTCTAGTTACATACATTTTTGTCTATTAAAGAAATTAGTATGAAATGCAGTATCTTCTAACTCTTGGTTTTATTATGACTAAAAGTCTGGAAAGGCCTTTAAAATGAGCACAATACATATGACTTATTAAATGGATTCTATCCCTTTAAATTTTCTATTAGCAAACTGGAAAAGTAATTAGCATACAGTTACATAGTTCTGAGTTCAGACTGTAGGGTAACATATTTTTCTGTCTTGCAGGAACAACATCTAGAAACAGAGAGAGAGAGAACAGCAATTGAGTTCAAGCCTGTATACTAAATGTGGCATGTATCACAAAGGCAAAATAGCCAAGCAGCACTTAGATTCCTTAAGGCCTGGTCTACACTAGGCGTTTATGTCGAAGTTAGCGCCGTTACATCGAATTAACCCTGCACCCGTCCACACCGCGAAGGTATTTAGTTCGACATAGAGGTCTCTTTAATTCGACTTCTGTACTCCTCCCCGACGAGGGGAGTAGCGCTAAATTCGACATGGCCATGTCGAATTAGGCTAGGTGTGGATGGAAATCGACGCTAATAGCTCCAGGAGCTATCCCACAGTGCACCACTCTGTTGACGCTCTGGACAGCAGTAAGAGCTCGGATGTTCTGAACTGCCACACAGGAAAAGCCCCGGGAAAATTTGAATTTGAATTCCTTTTCCTGTCTGGCCAGTTTGAATCTCATTTCCTGTCTGGACATCGTGGCGAGCTCAGCAGCACTGGCAACGATGCAGAGCTCTCCAGCACTGATGGCAGTGCAATCTCAGAATAGAAAGAGGGCCCCAGCATGGACTGATCGGGAAGTCTTGGATCTCATCGCTGTGTGGGGCGATGAGTCCGTGCTTTCCGAGCTGCGATCCAAAAGACGGAATGCAAAGATCTATGAGAAGATCTCTAAAGACATGGCAGAGAGAGGATACAGCCGGGATGTAACGCAGTGCCGCGTGAAAATCAAGGAGCTGAGGCAAGGCTACCAGAAGACCAAAGAGGCAAACGGACGCTCCGGATCCCATCCCCAGACATCCCGTTTCTACGAGGCACTGCATTCCATCCTCGGTGCGGCCGCCACCACTACCCCACCACTGACTGTGGACTCTGAGGATGGGATAGTGTCCACGGCCGGATCCTCGGACATGTTAGCGGACGGGGAAGATGAGGAAGGAGATGAGGAGGACGAGGCAGTGGACAGCGCTCACAACGCTGATTTCCCCGACAGCCAGGATCTCTTCATCACCCTTACAGAGATCCCCTACCAACCCTCCCCAGCCGTTACCCCGGACACAGAATCTGGTGAAGGATCATCCAGTAAGTGTTGTAAACATGTAAACATTTATTTGTAACAGAACATGATTATTAACAATTTAAGAAATGGGTTTCTCATGATTAGTTTGATTAACTTAACGGTTCAGTCATGGGCAGTGCAACTATTTGAAAAAAATCTAGCAATGTCCGGTTTTGCATGATTGTCCTGCCCAAGCCGCTCTACTGTTTAGTCCCTGCTACTGCAGCTACAGTAAGATGCGGTCTATATGTCCGGGGATGGAGCAGAAATCCTCCTGGGACATCTCAAGGAAGCTCTCCTGCAGGTAATTTGAAATCCGCTGCATTAGGTTCTTGGGGAGAGCGGCCTTATTGGGTCCTCCGTTGTAGGACACGTTGCCGCGCCACGAGACTAGCAAGTACTCCGGAATCATTGCTTGGCACAGCATGGCGGCATACGGCCCTGGTCTTTGAAGGCTTTCCCGGAGCATTCTCTGTCTGTCGCTCTCAGAGATCCTCATGAGGGTGATGTCGCTCATGATGACCTGCTTTGAATGAGGTAGGGGAATGTTAGTGTTGGGACTGCTTTACCGTTCCTTTACAGAACTGTAACCGCTGGTTTGCAGCCACGCGGTGGAGGCGGGAGAGGGTCAGCCGAAAGGGATCGTTCCCGGGGACAGCCGCGAGGGTGTGGGACAGGAGCAGACTTCCTGCTTGCCGGATTGCTGGCAGCAGGGACCGACATTGATTTCAATGTGAAATGAGGCCATTGCTAATATTAAAGTTTTAAGCTGCCACGAATCTACGGCTTACCATGTCTGCGTGCAAGAGCAATTCCGTTGTCCTGACAGGGTTCTCAAAAGTGCTCTGCAAAACCCCAGACACTGAATGCGAAGGCCGAGAATTCGACCTTGTGCTGAGTGCGCATGTGATAGGTGCTGTGCATGGTCCTGTTCACAGAGAAAGACTATGTTCTTTGTTCACAACTACATTTATCTTTCTGAGGAATTCACTCCCTTTTTCCCATTCCCACAGCCCCATCTGCGACTGTCTCACAACCTAGCCTGTCATCACACTCCCAGAGGCTAGGGAGGATTAGGCATAAGAAGAAGAGGACACGGGAGGACATGTTCTCAGAGCTTATAGCCTGCTCCCGAGCCCAGGCAGCACAGCAGACCCAGTGGCGGGAGAACTTGTCCCAAATGCACCAAGCCAACATGGATCGGGAGGAGAGGTGGCGTCAGGAAGACCAGCAGGCGACTCAAACCCTGCTTGGACTACTGAGGGAGCAAACGGACACGCTCCGGCGCCTTGTGGATGTTCTGCAGGAACGGAGGCAGGAGGACAGAGCCCCGCTGCAGTCCATCTCTAACCGCCCTCCCCCGCCACCAAGTCCCATACTCCCTTCACCCAAAGTGCACAGAAGGAGAGGCGGCAGAGTCCCTGCTAACTCTCACTCCACCCCTGCAGAGAGCTCGAGCAGCAGAAGGCTCTCATTCCCCAAAGTTTGACAAGTTCTTTCCTTCCCGCCTGACACAAGCCCTCGTCCAAGTTTCACTTCCCAGTCCCATGTGTAGTTGATAATAAAAAATATGTTTCTGTTAACTACTGTTTCCATCATGTTCTTTTGGAGGAGGGGGGGAAAGGGGGTTGGTAATTGGACAGGACAGTCACCTTTGGCAGGGTACATAGTCGGGGGCAGGCACAGCAGCAGGGCACATACATAGTGCAGTGATGCAGTGACTACTTACCCTGGTTAGTCTGGGAGGTTCTTTTCATGTTATGTGGTGGGGGGTGGGTTGCTCTGTGACTTTGTGGCAGGGGAGGGCAGTTAGAGATCTTAAGCGGCGGTCCTTAGGCAGGATCACAGAGCCACACAGCAGGGGATCTGTAACCGTCCCCCCCCGCCACAAAGTCACATAGACCCCCCATACACACAGTCCCTATCAGGAGGGGTGACAGGCTCCGTTGAAAGAACCATCCCACCGCAGCGGAGCCTGTCAGTCCTTGAGTTTAGAAGCTGCATTCGCGCGACTACACTACACCCGCTCCGCACCACAGTCTGCGTCCCAGTTTTAAAAAATTCCCGCGAAAACAGTATTAAAGAAAACGGTGTGCTTTAACAAAGTAGAACTATTTTTATTTTGAAACGTGTGTTGGAAGTGGAGTGAAGGCTTCTCTGTACACAAAATTAGAAAGTCACAGGTTACCCTGCTCACTCAGGAACTTTGCTTTCAAAGCCTCCCGGATGCACAGCGCTTCCCGCTGGTCTCTTCTAATCGCCCGGCTGTCTGGCTGTGAGTAATCAGCAGCCAGGCTAATTTCCTCAACCTCCCACCCCGCCATAAAGGTCTCCCCCTTGCTCTCACAGAGATTGTGGAGCACACAGCAAGCTGCTATAACAATGGGGATATTGGTTTCGCTGAGATCACAGCGAGTCAGCAAGCTTCTCCATCTCCCCTTGAGACGTCCAAAAGCACACTCCACCACCATTCTGCACTTGCTCAGCCGGTAGTTGAAGAGTTCTTTTTCAGTGTCCAGGGCACCTGTATAGGGCTTCATGAGCCAGGGCATTAGCGGGTAGGCTGGGTCCCCGAGGATGACTATAGGCATCTCCACATCCCCAACAGTTATTTTGTGGTCCGGGAAGTAAATACCTTGCTGCAGCCGTCTAAACAGACCAGAGTTCCTGAAAACACGAGCGTCATGAACCTTGCCCGGCCATCCCACGTAGATGTTGGTAAAACGTCCCCTGTGGTCCACCAGTGCTTGCAGCACCATGGAAAAGTAGCCCTTTCTGTTAATGTACTGGCTGGCCTGGTGGTCCGGTCCCAGGATAGGGATGTGAGTTCCATCTATGGCCCCACCGCAGTTTGGGAATCCCATCGCTGCGAAGCCATCTATGATCGCCTCCAAGTTTCCCAGGGTCACTACCTTTGGCAGCAGTACATCAACGATTGCCTTGGCTACTTGCATCACAACAACCCCCACGGTAGATTTGCCCACCCCAAACTGGCTCGCGACTGACCGGTAGCTGTCAGGCGTTGCAAGCTTCCAGAGGGCTATGGCCACTCGCTTCTGGACAGTCAGGGCTGGTCGCATCCGGGTGTCATTGCGCTTCAGGGCAGGGGACAGCAACTCACAAAGTTCAAGGAAAGTTCCCTTCCGCATGCGGAAGTTTCGCAGCCACTGTGATTCATCCCAGACCTGCAGCACTATGCGGTCCCACCACTCAGTGCTTGTTTCCCGTGCCCAGAATCGCCGTTCCACGGCATCAACATGACCCATTGCCACCGTGATGTCCTCGGCGCTGGGTCCCCTGCTTTCTGAGAGGTCTGTGCTACTCTCAGACTTCAGGCCATCACCGCGTTGACGTAGCCTCCTCGCCTGACTTTTCTGCATCTGCCTCAGGGCAACCTGTATGATAAGCTGCGAGGCGTTGAGAGCGGCCACAACTGCAGCGATGGTTGCAGCGGGCTCCATGCTCACAGTGCTGTGGCGTCCGCGCTGTCAATGACTTGAAAAGTGCGCGAAATGATTTCCCGCCGGCGCTTTCAGGGAGGGAGGGAGGGCGGGAGTGATGGACGGATGACGACAGTTACCCAAAAGCACCCTGGCCCCTTTTTTTTTTACCCAGAAGGCATTTGCGGCTCCACCCAGAATTCCAATGGGCGGCGGGGACTCCGGGAACTGTGGGATAGCTGCCCTCAGTGCACCGCTTCCAATGTCGACGCTTTCCCCGTTAGTGTGGACTCACAAAGTCGAATTACTGTCCTTAGTGTGGACACACACGTTCGACTTTGCAATATCGATTCCAAATATTCGATTTAAGTAAAATCGAACTACTCTCGTAGTGTAGACAAGGCCTAAGACATTCATTTAGAGCCAACAACAAAGGAATATACCCAGTAAGGAATGAGAAAGCAGAGAAAAGAGCAGTGAACTGTGAGATGAAGCAAAGGTTCCAGACCACAAGGTTCCTGTGATTCAGACTGAGAAAGGTGTTGCAGTGAAGCCAACATACTTGCAATTGTTACTAAGACCTGGCAACACCCATTCATAAAGCCGCTTCAATAGCAAAAAACCACCATAAAGCTGAGTAAAAAGTTGTTGAAAAGATTAACATACACTATTAATACAAACCATGCAGAGGAAATTCTATACCTGATACTGAGATACTGCGAGGCTTTATTTAAGTGATGGTGTAGCATGTGCCATCCCAGGAATTATGAGAAAACTAGCCAAACACTCAAGAAAATACCAAGGGGAAGGGAAAAAGACGGTCGGGAAATACTAGGAAAGTGATAAGCCAATGGGTAGGGAGGGGGAGAAGATGCAAGAAGGGAACTGCAATGTGAGAATTTTAAGAGTGCATTGGCAATGGACCGCCTAGAGAGAGGCATGGTGAATTTTCATCTCACAGTGGGGATCTGCAGCCCCCTTGCAATTGACAAAGGAAGAGCCTGGAAAGGATCCAGAAAGAACTTGGTGATTTTAATCTTTATTTGTTCTTCATCTCATCCTTGCTAGAACAGTTTGTAACCCAGAGAAGAATTGGAAATACCCATTCCTACAGTGGATAGAATTGTTTGGAAATAAGCTTTTTTTCTGGGATATTCATTGTACCGAAAACACACACATAGTTAAGAGTCTTTGGATCGGATAGAGAATTTGTATTCACGTGGTCAAATCATAACCTCCACAGGAAACCCCCTAGAAACAGAGAACAACAGCGATCTCAATCAGTGGATCTTCCTACAAATCTTCCCATCAGGGAGTAGGGATGCAATCTCCTAGCCAATAGAAGATCAGAAATCCCTGGGGAAATCCCATGCATTTCAAAGCAAACAAAGAATGCCAAGGCAACTGTGCTACTTCCCCAGACCCTCTTTCCCATGACAGGAATGGTTCCAATAGGAGCCATGCTGTCAGTGGCTCTCCACCAATGCCTGAACCAAACTGGGAGAGGGATTGGACAGAGTGAAGCAGGTTTCTGTGAAAATAATACTGACAAGGTCAACATTATCTTATGCAAAGAAATCCTTATGAGTTTAGAGGAACCTGCTGCTATGGAAAGCAACAGAACAAACGGCTTGTAAATATTTAGCTTGGCATAGATGAAAATAGAAGTGCTGTCAGCCATTTATGCCAGCTGAGGTTCCAGAAGTGGCAGTGGGTCTAAGAATACTCCTAACATTGTGATTCTCTTGGGATAATAGCAGGCAATCTCCCCCAAACATGAGGGAAGAAACTGCAGGAGTACTCTCAAAATCCTTCTTCCATTCCGCTAGCACCATATCCATTTTATCTGAATGTCATTCAAATCCCAATCTCAGATGGGCATCTGAAAGCCACAGCCACGGCACCATTCAGGTCTGACGAAACCAAGTCAGCAATAGTGGTCATCCACATAGTCATGACTTTGCAGCCCAACTGTCAAGGTTCCTTCCCACTCTGAACTTTAGGGTACAGATGTAGAGACCTGCATGAAAACCTCTAAGCTTCTCTACCAGCTTAGATCTGCTTTTGCTGCCACCACTCCCAATGTGCTAACTCCCTTCCCTGGGTAGCCTTGAGAGACTCCTCCACCAATTCCCTGGTGAACACTGATCCAAAACCCCTTGGATCTTAAAACAAGGAGGAATTAATCATTCCCCCCCCTTTCTCTTTCCCCCCACCAATTCCTGGTGAGACCAGATCAATCCCCTTGGATCTTAAAACGAGGAAAAATCAATCAGGTTCTTAAAAAGAAGGCTTTTAATTAAAGAAAGAAAGGTAAAAATCATCTCTGTAAAATCAGGATGGAAAATAACTTTACAGGGTAATCAAACTTAAAGAGCCCAGAGGAACCCCCTCTAGCCTTAGGTTCAAAGTTACAGCAAACAGAGATAAACACTCTAGCAAAAGGAACATTTACAAGTTGAGAAAACAAAGATAGAACTAACACACATTGCCTGGCTGTTACTTACAAGTTTGAAATATGAGAGACTTGTTCAGAAAGATTTGGAGAGCATGGATTGATGTCTGGTCTCTCTTAGTCCCAAGAGCGAACAACCCCCAAAACAAAGAGCACAAACAAAAGCCTTCCCTCCACCAAGAGTTGAAAGTATCTTGTCCCCTTATTGGTCCTTTGGGTCAGGTGTCAGCCAGGTTACCTGAGCTGCTTAACCCTTTACAGGTAAAAGGATTTTGGTGTCTCTGGCCAGGAGGGATTATAGTATTGTACACAGGAGGGCTGTTACCCTTCCCTTTTAGTTATGACACCAACCTATCTTGCAATCTTCCCCAGTGGCTTCCCATACATGAACAGAGGGGTTGAAAATGGAGAGTCTTGCAAAAACTCACACAAGAAATCCCTTGGGGCAAATAAATGTTTGCCTAAAAACACACCTTGGCAAAAAGAGAAAAAAACACCCAACCAATCTAGAGTGAGGCTGCCCACCTCAGCCTGGCTCTGCCAACCAGCTAACAAAACTCATGGTAGTATTAAAGGTCGCTGATACTATTAGAGGAATAAGCATGGACACCTGACAATTATCCACTGTGAGGCTCCCAAACCTAGAAAATTGAGATCTCCTAGGCCTATCCTTTATGGAAGAGTTTGAGAAAAAAAAGCCATTTCTGAATCAATGGAAGGGATAGTTAACTCCAAAAAACCTTAATTCCTTACTCCTAAAAAACCTTTCTTGATGACCATTTCCACCTCCTCTCATGGCAAAACTAATACTGCACTTCCAGGTTTTGGTGGAATAAATAGCTTTTTCAGTGCTATCTTGTAAGCTACAAGAGTTTAATCTCCTCTGACTTTGAAGCATTCCCACTGCAGTCACCAACAGAAGTTCTCAGTTTGCTTCTGCCAAATTACATCCTGGCAATAGCAAGGAAACTGAGGTACTGTGTCCAGATTTGGCAAAGACTCAGCCACCCACTATCTGACCTGGAGTTGATGTCAGTGGCTAACACTGTATTTCCAACTCCATTCTGATGCAAGTTTTTACACATAAATATAGTCAAAAATTACTCCCAGATCACTGTTAGCCAATACATGTGTTAAGTGTAGTATACACCAAAATAGATATTATGCCTATAGTATTAATACCACACATTATATATGGGGGTGTTGGGAAGTTATGTTAACTGAATGTATTATGGTTTACCCACAATTCTGTTCATACGTCAAATATCCCACAACACTTTGCAAAGTTGAAGTCAGCTTTGGCACTAGAAAATAGGAAACCTGTCAAAGCAAAGATGAATGAATACTGTATACCAAGTTCAGTTAGGGAGTACTTTCATGGCTCATCAACACTTGGAACGTAGTATTCAAAACAAGATACAGGAAAGCATACGGAGATACCAAAGACAAAGCTGGCAAAGTAGTGGGTTAAATTTAAACTTTAAGGGACGTATAGGGGTCTTTTAGCTTGTAAACAACACAATATAAATAGAAGTGGTTTTGAGGGTGTATCTTTGAAGCACACTTTCTGTGTAAGGTCAGCATACTGTGAATCGCTTCCCGGAAGGAGGCTATGTATGTCTGCTTTTTGTATTGAACTGTTTGTCTTTAGGCAATAAATTTGGTTAACTTTGGTTAGTTGATCTTTTAAATATTTTTAATAACAATTGACTATATTTTAAGCTATATCACAGAAGAGGAAAAAAATCACAGAAAATCTACAGTCTATGGTCTTAGAAATGATGCCAAATGAAAACAAAGTGGCTGGGTAAGCTCCATTTTCATAGTCCCAGGTATGAATCATAGCAAAATAATGATGAAATAATTTGCACTTTTCTTCCTAAAATCTCAAAGTAAATGGCAAGGTGAATAAGTATTAGCCTCATTTTACACACAGGGAAAGCAAAGCACAAAAGATATTAAGTAACTTGGCCAAGGCCACACAGCCAGTTGTTTCAAACATTTGACTAACAGACAATTACTTGGCTCTTTAAAGTAAGTCACTCCACATTTCAATGTGATTTTTAAACAGCCTAAGAGTTTGTTTTACCACACTGTGTACATATTATATGGAACCATCAGAAAACAACTGCTACAGATCACTGAAGTTAGTAATCTACTGCTAATGATATCTGTTGACAAAGCTCATCAAAACTCTAGTGTGACGTTCAAGTTCAGTATTTGTATACTAATTAAAATGGAAGTTACAGCATCTCCCACCTTCCTTTTTGGAATAAATATGTTGAGATCAAAATCTTTCAATGCTCATTAGTTCTTTGTACAGTGGAAAAAAAACCCACAACCAACCCAGCACCCTTGGAGCTTGGCATCTTTATGGGTCAGCAATTTCTCGCCTCAGAATCCAAAGAGAGAAAGTCAAAAGTATCTCCTAGCATGACTCATTTTTGTATCATAGGCAATTCACTTCTAAATTAAGAATTATAGATCAGGCATGTAGGACTGCAGCAAAACAAGTTTCTATTCAGAAACTCCTAAGTGGATTCTTTAAGTAGACATCCTCTCAAAACAGCAGACAGCTGAAAACATGGAGCTAGTAGACCAAAATACATTGGCTGTGTAGCTCTTCAACACTGATATTTTTAAGGTTGTAGTATAATTACATTTTTAAAATCCTTTACAGCTGTAGTATCAACATAGCATGGTATTTTTAATAGCCTATTTTCATAGCATGGGTAACAGCAGTGTAGACATGGGCTAGATCCTGAAAAAAACTGACTTCAACTGGATTATGTGTAAGAGTGAGTATTGTTCAAGAGGGTTAAAGGACTGGGTCCTTAAGTAGCTCCAATATGGGTTCAATCCAGAGAAAGCATATCTGATGGCACTGAATATTCTCAGAAAGTGGATGGTAATTAAAAAACAAAAACAAATCCAAATCCAACCAACTGAAAATCCCTAGTAACAAAGTCTAGAGAAAAGATGGACAGCAGACATGGGAGTTTTCCTCCCCAGATTAAACATGAGATCCATCAGACCAGAATTGCTGGGAGAAGAATTTTTAATACAATGAACTATAAAATCATGGTTTGTTTAATCTTCAGATGTTGCCCTAAAAATAGTCCAAACAGTTGAACACCAGATGAGTATGAGTAACTATTTGTATATATAATCTATATTTATATTACACACAGAAAAACATCTCCATATTAAAGTAACATTATGAAGGTTGTAAAGTCAATGACTCAGATGTTAGGAACCTGTGCTGTCTTAATTCACCTCCTTTGGGCATATGCATTAATTAAGTGATCATATACTATTTTTTCCCTATAAGGCTCCTGCTTCATTCCATGTACAGGATGGACTTGCTGTGGGGATGAATCAGGGTTTTCCCAGTCTCAATGTCCTTGCCCAGATGTTCCCAAATGCCCCTTCTAGCTTCTTGTTCCCAGTCTCCCCCTTCCTGGCTCTTCATTTGATCAGTCTCCCCAAGGCCCAACCTTCAGTCACTCCCCCAGCATAGAATATTAGGGTTGGAAAGGACCTCAGGAGGTTATCTAGTCCAACTCACTGCTCAAAGCAAGACCAATCCCCAGACAGATTTTTACCCCAGCTCCCTAAATGGCCCTCTCAAGGATTGAACTAACAACTTTGGGTTTAGCAGGACAATGCTCAAACCACTGAGCTATCCCTCTCCCCATCCCAGTCTGCCCCAACCCCTTCTCCTAGTCCCATTATGCCTCTCTCTCTGCTCCCCTAGGCTTTTTGATCCAATCTACTCCTCTTGCCACCTGTATTCAAATCAGGCAGCTTCCTCCACCATGCTGTCTGGGTTGAGCTGGTGGATCACTAAAAGCACAGTAGAAACAGGCTCCCTGTTCTCAGTTCTGGTACATGGACCCAGCCCTCACACAAATCTGCAACAGCCCAGAACTACAGTTACAGGGAAAGTCCTGCTCTTCCCCAGGTTAGAGCATACCCAGTATGAACAAAATCTTCAAGGAATTTATTCAAGCTCTAGCTACACTACTGGGCATGCGCAAACTGCAATTCTTCTTTTTATACAGTATGAAGACAATCACAGCCCATAAAAATCAAAATAAATTTAAATCCCTAGTGACATTATTTATATGCAATTACATCACTCCTTTCCCCTATGAAACAGTATAATTTTTACCTGTGCTCCACAAGGGAAATCACTTTTTAAATCCACCCTAATTCATGCAAGCACTGCCTTCAAAGCAACCACCTTGGAGTAGAAAGTCTGAGGGCTCTGCAGCTTAGACCATTCCAATAATGATGAGGCAAAAAAACATCCCTTCTTTTTTTCTCTGTATTTTGTTAAATTTATTGGATCACTTTTCTAATTTTAAGAAGTGTTCATGTCATTGGAGTGTACTCACAATAATGGCATTTATGGTTATCAGATGTTTTAGCTTTGCTATAAGATTGCATGACATACAAAACGGCCTAATCTCTTCCATCATGAACATTAACCCTTAGTTGTTATATTTCAATGGTTTGTCTTACATAAAGTATGCTGACACATTGTCATGCTTTTGTCACAGAAATGGAGGAAACCAGTTTAGAAATTTTCTTGCAAAATGAGTTTGTTATTGGATGACAAAGAATTGCTTGCCTTTACAAGAGAATCTTAGTTATTGTAGGAAAGATGTTTAACAATTAAAATATACATTAAAAAAACTGGATGTATTTCCTTACATGTTTTCAGATGATTTGTCCTGCTCCTGAAGTGGAATTAAAATGATTACAAGATCCCTTCCTATGGTTTAATGATCTTTATAACCTAAGCATGTCAATTTCATGTTGTGCAGTTCAGTGGGATAGTTGAGGAAGTATGAAATGAATTTGAAAAGGATTTTCTACTGAAAACTGGTCAGGAATATCAGAGTTCTTGTCTGGTGCAGCCCCATGGCCCAAGGAAGCCAAATTTGTGAAATAGTGGGAAAAAAGTCGGAGGAAACTGGCATACAACCTGTTAAACATTCCAAGGAAAAACCTCTTTTCAGAGCTACCCAACAAATTTCATCTGTTTTTCTCTGCATAGGCAAGTGGCCGACACCACCAATTTGGTTGACTTAATGTACCCCTCCACACATGCACATCATCTGAAAGCTTATTATGTCTAATTTTTGGGGAGTATGATGTGAAGCTGTCAAGTGTTACCATAGAATGCTGTTACCATAGAAACAGGGATAAATCTAAATACATTAAAAATAACCACTTTAAATATTTGCATTAGTTTCTGTTAGTTTAATGATTATGAATATTTCAAGACATAAAATTGGATTTCTTTGTGACCTCAAAGCATCAAAACAATCAAAAAGATAAGACAAAAATCAAATAAATGTGTAGAGGTATCATCGAAATGTAATAGTACTGGTGAAATGTCTAGTCAACACTGTAATCATCATCTTGTTCATCATTATGACCCCTGCCCAGAGTGCGTGAGTTACCAGAGTCTTCATTGCCTTAGCATGTACATAGTTCTGTGCTGGGAAGATTGTTCTGACTACAGACATAGCTGATTGTGCAGTGACACCTTCTGATACAGGGTCAGATGCCATTGGGCCCTTGAAAAATACAGGAAATAGTTCATCATCCACATTTTTCCATCAGTGTTGCAATGGTGATCCAATATTGGATTTACTTATGTGCAAAGACATCCAAGTCTTTGTTTGCCAAGATGCTCTTTTGACATGCTCTTCAAAACTGTCCTCACGTAGTGGGAGTTTGACCAGTGACTTGTCCCTTTTTAAACTAGATTGAGGTGCAAGAATTCAGGTCTTTGAGGATCTCTTTTTCTTTCTCACTTTGGTCACACAATGTGCCTACCAGCTTCCTTGCTGCAGAAATTGAAGCTTGTCTGTGATTCTCTCCCAATTTGGCAAGATCTCTGAAGTGGTAAGCTCCCTTTATTTTGACAACACTAAACAGATTCCCTCCTCCAATTCTAAATAGGGATGACACAAGGTCATATCCTGTTAATGCTTGTTCAGCAGGACGTATGCTGCAGAAGTCAGGAGTGAGTGCACCACAAATTGCATGCACAGGTATGAAGCAACACTTGTCAATTGTGCTGGTAATGGTGCCTGTTTCAATCCACATATCATCTATGTGTTCCAGTTTTGGAAAGCAGTGAACAGCAAGGATTAAAACATCTGAATCAAGTGACCTAATTACTACTGTTCCTTTGCACCAAGAGACTCAAAAGCTATATGGGAACATGCAGAAACATACTTATGTCCACTTCCGCTTGAGTCTATACAAGTCTTGTGCTTCTTCAACACCTATGCTGGTGATGGACTTTGCTACTTCACCTTGCAAAAGCCTTCAGCAAGAAGTCATGTTTGTGCTGTGTGTGCTCCTACATTCTCAGGTGCATTCTGAATCTTATATTCACAGAGGAATTTTACAAGTGACTGATTGTTGAATGCCATGTTTAGAAACTTTTTCCATGGAGATATAGGGCATGCGCCAATCACCTGTATTTCTGGAATCTAACTTTAGATCCTGTCTGATGTCGTCTTTCTGCAGTTTTCACAGAGTATCTCTTGTCAGATCTGTCAAAGACTTTGATTACAGAATTAGCTTTGTCAAATCCTTTTTGGACCTGCCTCAAGTGCTCAGCAGCCAATTCATCGAATGTGTGATATTTGTCTCCAGCTATCTTTGTATGACAGCAATGGCATCTCTGAGGTACACTGTGGTTTCTTTGTTGCATGCTCTTAATACATGGATTCTTCAACTTGAGCTTCCAGCTTAGATCCTAATTCAGCGTTTTCTGTTCTTCTCATGGTTCCATCAGCCTGAAAGAGGGACATAGACGTAGATCCTATTGGGTGACTAAGAACAGTTGCCACTGAAACATCATCTCTGCATCTGGCTAAGGACAGGGGTTTGTGGAAAAGAATTTCTTGAGTGATAGCTGCTGTGCCAGACTTAAATTTTGTCTTTTGATTTCAGATTTCTTGACTGGGATGAAGAACCTGTGTCCCCCATCAGAATCAAGTGCACTTCTCACAACTCTCTCAATTTGTTCTTCACTAACATCTATTTTCAGTAGAGACTCTTGTAGATCTGATGTTACATGCAATCTAGTAGATATATTGATAAGCACCTCTGATTACAACACTACGCTGCTCATCCATGTGAGCTCTAAGGATACTGCCAGGTCTGACTCTTAACAGATCAGCAGTGACTACAGGGATCTGGGAGGTAGGGTGAAGGAGTCAGGGGGGAGCAGGTTGTGTTCTCGTCCATCCTCTCACTTGAGGGTAAGGATCCAGGCAGGAACTCGTGCATCCTGGAGATGAATGCATGGGTGTGCAGATGGTATCACTGGGAGGGCTTCAGCTTCTTCAACCATGTGATGCTCTTCCCAGAAGAGACAGGGTCCACCTGACCAAGAAGGGGAAGAGCATCTTCATGTACCAACTTGCCAACTTAATGAGGAAGGCTTTGAACTGGATTCGACGGGGACCGGTGACAAAAGCCCACAGGTCAGTATAAAAAAGTTGACATTAACAGAGCATTAGATGTTGGCAGGGTGGGGAAGGGGCATGGGAAAGTACAATAGGATCAAAGGAACAACCAGAAAAATCAGTGCGGGAATCTGACCAGCATTTTAGATCTCTGTACACAAATACAAGGAGTATCGGGAACAAACATGTACTAATACTTCCAGTTCTTCCTAAGCTAAATTATGATTTAATTGGCATCACAGAGATTTGATTGGAATATTGCTATAGAGGGTATAGCTTGTTCAGAAAGGATAGGCAGGGGAAAAGGGAGGGTGGATTGTATTATACAAAAAGGATATATATACGTGTTCTGAGGTCCAGAAGGAGGTGGGAGATGGACAAATTGAGAGTCTCTGGATAAAAATAAGAGGGTTACAAAATAGGAGTGATGTTTACTAAAGATCACTAAATCAGGAAGAGGAGGTGGATGAGGTATTTCTAAAACACCTAACAGAAATATCCAAAGCACAGGACTTGATAGTAATGGGGGACATTAACTACCCAGACATCTGTTGGGAGAATAATACAGATGCTCTCCGACTTACGCAAGGACGTGGACATATACCCGACAATTACGCAAAAAAACAAACCAAAAGAAACCCCGCTTACAGAACTTACGGAACTTTTTCCGTAAGTGCGGGTTTGCGTTAGTCGGGTTTGTGTTAGTCGGGTTTGCGTAACCTGGGGAGCATCTGTTTGGCAAAACACAAAATCTCCAGTAAGTTCTTGGAAAGTATTGGGGACAACTTTTTGTTTCAGAAAGTGGAGTAGCTGGGGAACAACCATTTTAGACTTGATTCTGACCAACAGGGAGGAATTGGTAGTGAAGCTGATGGTGAAATGCAATTTGGGTAACAGTGATCGTGAAATGATAGATTTCATAATTCTAAGGATAGGAAGGCGTGAGAGCAGCGGAATAAGGATAATGGATTTCAAAAAAGCAGACTTTAATAAATACAGAGAACTGGTCGGTAAGGTCTCATGGGAAGAAAATCTAAGGGATAAAGGAGTTTGGGAGAGCTGGCAGTTCCTCAAGGAGACAACATTAAACACAACTTCAAACTATTCTGATGCAAAGGAAAGATAAGTTGAATAGTAAGAGGCTAGTATGGCTCCATCAGGAGCTCTTTAATGACCTGAAAATCCCACAAAAAGTGGAAACATGATCAAATTGATATGGAGGAATACAAAAGATCAGTATACGTATGTAGGAACAAAATCAGAAAGGCTAAGGCACAAAATGAGTTACATCAGGCAAGGGGCATAAAAAGCAATAGGAAGAAGTTCTTGAAATTCATTAGGAGCAAAAGAAAGACATAGGAAAGTGTAGGTCCTCTATTTAGCAAGGAAGGAGAGCTAATAACTGATGACATCAAGAAAGCTGAAGTGCTTAATGCCTATTTTGTTTCATTCTTCACTAAAATCTGTGGTTAATGGTGACCAGATACTCAACACAATTAATACTGACAACCAGAGGGAAGGAACACAAGCCAAAATAGGGAAAGAACAGGTTAAAAAAATATTTAGAGAAGTTAGATGTATTCAAGTCAAATGGCCTGATGAAATTCATCCTAAGGTACTTAAGGAACTAGCTGAAACAATTTCGTAGTTATTAGAAATTATCTTTGAGAACTCCTGGAGGACAGGAGAGGTCTAAGCGGACTAGAGAAGGGTGAACATGGTACCTATCTTTAAAAAGAGGACCCAGGGAATTATAGACTGGTCAGCCTAACTTTAGTATCTAGAGAGATACTGGAGCAAATTATTAAATAATCAATTTGTAAGCTCCCAGAGGATACTAGGGCTATAAGGAACAGTCAGCATGGATTTGTCAAGAACAAATCATACCAAACCAATCTAATTTCCTTCTTTGATAGGATTGTTGACCTAATGGATAGGAGAGAAGCAGTAGACATGATATACCTTGATTTTAGTAATGGTTTTGACATAGTTTCACATGACATTCTCATAAGCAAACTAGGGAAATGTGTTCTAGATGAATTTACTATAAGGTGGGTGCACAACTGGTTGAAAGACCATACTCAAAGAGTAGTTATCACTGGTTTGCTGTCAAATTGGGAGGGTGTATTGGGAGGATATTGTGAAGGCCAAGACTATAACAGGGTTCAAAAAAGAAGTAGATACATTCATGGAGAATAGGTCCACCAATGGCTATTAGCCAGGATGGGCAGGGATAGTTCCTAGCCTCTGTTTGCCAGAAGCTGGGAATGGGTGACAGGGAATGATTACCTGTTTTGTTCATCCCCTCTGGGGCACCTGGCATTGGCCACTGTCAGAAGACAGGATACTGGGCTAGATGGACCTTTGGTCTGACCCAGTATGGCTGTTCTTATGTTTATGTTCTTATATATCTAAGGTGGTCCCACGGGGTCAATCCTGGGTCTGGTACTAGTCAATATTTTCATTAATGATTTGGATAATGGAGTAGAGAGTATGCTTATAAAAGTTGCAGATGACACCAAGCTGGAGGGGTTGCAAGCACTTTGGAGGACAGGTTTAAAATTTAAAATGATCCTGACAAATTGGAGAATTGGTCTGAATTCAATAAGTGAAAAGCACTTCACTTAGGAAGGAAAAGTCAAATGCACAACTACAACGTGCGGAATAACTTTCTAGGTGGTAGTACTGCTGAAAAGGATCTGGGGGTTATAGTGCACCACAAACTGAATATGAGCCATCAATGTAATGCAGCTACAAAAAAGAAAAAAAAAAGCTAATATAATTCTGGGGTGTATTAACAGGCATTTTGTATGTAAAGACACAAGAGGTAATTGTCCTGCACTATTCAGCCCTGGTGAGGCCCCAGCTGGGGTACTGTGTCCAATTCTGGGCACGACAGTTTAGGAAGGATGTGAACAAATTGGAGCGAGGCCAGAGGAGAGCAATAAAAATGATAAAAGGTTTAGAAAACATGACCTCTGAGGAAAGATTGAAAAAAACTGGGTATGTTTAGTCTTGAGAAAAGATGACCAAGTTGGGACCAGATCACAGTCTTCCAGTATGTTAAGGGTTGTTATAAAGAGGACAGTGATCACTTGTTCTCCATGTCCACTGAAGGTAGGGCAAGAAATAATGGGCTTAATCTGCAGCCAGGGAGATGTAGGTTAGACATTAGGAAAAACTTTCTAATTATATAGGTAGTTAAGCTTTGGAACAGGCTTCCAAGGGAGGTCATGGATTAGGTGCCAATGTCCACATTTTCTTAAAACTGCCAACTGTAACATCTAGAGGCTGTAGCTAAAAATACCTTAGATGCAGTTATCTTGAACTGATTATAACTATTTGTACAGTTGTGAAATAATTAGTCTAAATGATCTCTGCAGACCAGTTATAAATTAGCATTACCTTGTAAAAGGCCGAGATTTATTTTTGACATTTTAAGAGTTGCCAAGACAACTGCAGAACACAGTAAACTGAGATTTTGTGTAATACGTCTCAATCATCACTGCAATTTCAAGCGTTTCACTACTGCAACCATGAGTGTCACAATATTACTTTGTAGGTGAATGGGAAGCGAGAGACAGGTTGAGTTCCATTCATTCAAAAATGACAAAACCAGAAATTCTGGTTTAGGAATCAGGCCCTTAGGTGGAGTAGCTCACTTTATTTAAAATTCCAAAGCAGACATGTTATCTTATACAATTTGGCAAAAGAGTCCTGTTAAACAAAATACATAAAGAAAGAGTTTCTCAATTAACCCCACAAAGTGGAGTTACCAATCCTCATCTAATTTATCCCTACTATCTTCCTTCTTTAAATGGATTAGAAATCAATAAACTCTAAGGAATAATCAAGGATTCTGAAATAAACAAGAACGATCAATAATAAATGTAACAACTCTCTATTGACCAAATATAGTCCACATGCTTCCTTCTGTCTGTGAGTACCCTCACTTCCTCATTGGCATTTCCAATAGGGAATCAGTGTACAGCACTGTCCTTACTTTATTTATCTACTTATTCACAATGGCATGCTTTACATTTCATTACAGATCAGATCTGATGTGTTCTTGAGCGAGAAAGAGAGAGAGATTTTTGATTTTGCAATGAACTCAGGTTAATTCATAAAGAGCACTTTCACAAAGGTCCCATAGTGGTATGCCAGTATTTTTCAATTATCTGGCTTCACAGATTCTAGCTCCAGAAATCAAACATCTGTTTTATGTCACTGATCATTGATCTCAGACAGCTTGTCATTTTAGTGCCAGCTGAAAAGTGTAATCAAGCACATCCTCAATTTTCCAGAGCAAAATTGCCCAGATAAGTTTTTTGTTGATGATAAACAATTCTACTAACCTCATGGCCAATGATCTTCTATACTGACCAAGTTCCCCTCCTCCCCCAACATACCCGTCACACAATTTTCCACTGTCTTCAGCAGTCATGATTGATGTCACAATGCTGGTAATGTGATGCCTACTATCTGTTCCCTTGATTCTTTCTCAAACTAGATCATCTCTATGCTTGTCTCACCATGTCTAATTTTTGCATTGGTCTCACTCAGAGCTTCCGTCACAAAGGGCTGGTTGCTGGCTGGGTTTTCCTGCAATTAAGATGTCAGTTGTTGGGGAGTTAGATTCGGTTGTGAGATGATATTCTTAGGTTCAAATGCTTCTTAGGACAAAAGTGGAAAGGAATCTGGCAGTTGCATACTAGTCCCAAGTGCAAGTGTTCATAAATCACAAAACTCCTACTCAAAAGGGTGGGTTGTGTCTGGTATTCTGAGGGTGCACAAGGTGGGAGAGTACAAAATACCTTCCTCCTTCCCATTGGTGTGCCACCAGTGCAAGGGCTAAACATTATTAAGTCTGTGCTCTCCTGAGCTCAAGGACTGCGCCCTGCTAGTACCCCTTGCAAGGCAAGCTACCATAAAGAAGGCAGGGATTATATAGTACTAAAGAAATGATATTTTGTTTAGGGCCCCTGTGCATTGCTGAAATGGTCTAATGGGACCTTAGTGTAAATGAGAACGGTGCCCATTGTATCTCCATTAGCACATTTCACTTCAAATCATAGGAACAAAACAGCTCAGAGTAACTCATAAAAACAATGGCCACTGTGAAAAAGCTCAGGAGATGATCACAAAACAAAAAAGAAGCTCCCACCAAGAATAGTAACCATATAATGGGCTAGGTTGTGTTTGACCTGTGAGTGAGCCAGCCAGGAGGGGGAAAAGGACCTTACCCTCTTCACAGCTCCTCCACACAGAAACTAGGCACATCTGTAGTCCAGGCAGTCATTCCCAGTATTCCATTGACAGCAGGTGGTGCCATGGTGGGACAGAGGGGCCTGCAGTGTTGCCAACTCTCATGATTTTATCAGAAGTCTCCCAATATTTGGCGTTTTTCGTAAAGCCTCAGCTCCTGGAATCATGTGACTAGGTGAGGATCTCAGCTTTCATTAAAAAACAAACAAAACACACACAAATTTTTTATCCCTCCTGGGTATGGAGAGAGAGACCCCAATGGCTCAAATCCCAGAAGCCTAATCAAAAGAACATCAAATGTTGTTTTTAAAATCTCATGTTATAAACTAATCTCAGGATTTTTGAGTAGTTGTGGTTGGCATGATGTGCACTAAGAGCTTGGGAGGTATTGTTCCTTTTGGACGCACACTGTAGCTCAGAGCTCACACCCAGGGGGTTGGAGCTGCTCTGCAGTGCTCCCAAAGCAGGACTGTGTCTTAAGGGCACAATCTCCCCCACTATGTTTTTACTAGGACCGACTGAGTACCCCAAATCTGAACTCCAAGCTTTGGGGATTTCTAAATCCAGACCCAAACTCAGCTCAAATGTTGTGGCCCAGATTAACCTCTAGTTTAATAGGGGAAAGTATTACAATGTATCTAAATTAGAAATGAGAGTCTACACAATTCATCGCAATAAAGTAAACACTGTAGTGATACATCAGAATACATAGTACAGGGATTGCAGCATGCATAATTAAAAAAAAATCTTATAAAAATCTGCATATTTTTTGTCAGTCCAAGAGATGCTAAATTGCTATACAAAGAGATAAAAGGTGTGAGGAGAGAAAGGAAGAAAATTTAGTAATTGATGCCAGCAAAAGCAGTATTAGTGTCTCCAGAGACGAGGGCCTGAAAGAGTCAAGGGGCAGCCTATGTAACCCCGTTTTAATACACTCAGCACTTTCTGAAAATTCCTTCAATCATAAAAGGTGCTCAAATCTCATCCAGCACCATCAGCCTCCACTTTTCCACCTGCCCCCTTCTTTATAACGTTTAAAGCTCAAAGGAAAATAAACCAAAACAAATCCATTTCAAACCCACAAAAGTATCCTGGGGTGAAAACAGTCTGTGAGTGTCAGTGAGCTGATGTGTCACATAATCCAATGGCTGAGGGAAAACAGAATAGTTTCATTCTTCTAGGGACTGGGTACTTGAAAGAGGATGTTAGATCTGCTACAGCTGCAGGAACTAATGGATGTTTTCCTGTAGCTCAAAAAGGTAACACTTATTATTGTAACTAAAATAGGCATGAAAGTTTTAAGTGAGATGGATTCCTAAGAAAGAAGCCAAGCGAGGAAAGTCTTTCATTTGGCTTATCTTCAATTGGGGCGCAATCATGCGTATAGCTGGGCCCCCCATTGACTTCAGCAGGAATTAAGGGCACTCAGCACCTTGCCACACTAGGCCTTTGGTTATCATTTATTTTACCAAGAGGCACCATTGGATCTTTAACAGTGTTTAAATACTGGCCTCACAAATGTATAAATCACCACACAAGTAAGCAATCAACAGCTTATGCTCTAATAAATTTGTTAGTCTCTAAGGTGCCACAAGTACTCCTGTTCTTTTAACAGACAGGAAAGTTGCTGCTTGTGGGCAAGGATAGAGCACTGCACAGTGCTGATAGAGTCTCATATTGGGACAGCACAGTGGGGGAAAAGCAGCTATATAGGAAGTGTCTTCTCCTCTCTGCATAGATTAGGGTCTTCCATAAAACAGCCTCATTCCCAAGGAACTGCCTAGAAAGTGAAGGGGCTGTGTCTGGGGGCAGACAGAAGACAGAACATTAAGTGGTATATTTCCCTGGGAAAACTGCGTAACATAGGCAATAAATGTATGGTTAAGGCTCCGTGTTCTGTGATTCCCTTTTGAAGGGACATACAGCATTGGCCTGATAGCTATTGGCAGCCTGGCAACTACATCAGCCATGTTATGCAGTCTCTTGAACAGTCATGGGGTTGGGATCTGGTTCGCAGGCCACAACCTCTGGTCCTTTTCCTGGTCCTGGTCCTACCCCTGCATGCCCTGAACCATGGCCAGTCCCATGACTCAGGAGGGAATGTTCACCTAAACTGCAGTTCTAACACTGCCACAGAGTTCTTGGACTATGTTGCTCCCTTTATGCAGTGAGGGAAACGCATGGAAACTCTTTTTTTAGTATCACTGGTGTAAATCAGGAGAAAGCCCCTGGGTTTCAAGGCTCTTATTTCTAGGTCACTGGCTTGAATCAAGGCCAGGTTGTCAGTGGAAAAAAAAGCCATTAACAGTTGATGCCTCTTTGATGTTCTGTATAAGAGGAATTGGTGGTTTTGATCTAAATTGCGATGGACAAATGTTGACATCACACTGTAACTAATAGCCTTGTCAGTAGTCTCAGCTGAGGGGCCAAAGATCGAACGTGCACGGAGGCTGAACTATATCATCATCACCAGTTAGTCCTTCTAGGCAAGGGTTAGGCATATTGGCAGGGAAGTGTAGGGAAATCCATACTGCCTCTGCTGGCTTCTGTCATGTGTTCTTCAGCCTATTTGGCACCTAAATCCACTACAAATATGAAAACTTCCAGTAAATTCACAGATTAATTTTTTCCCTATTTAAAAAATATAAAAACAATATATAAGTTATAATCCCTTCAGGAAAAGAAATGTAAATCACCACATCTGAATTGTGTCAGGATATCATTTTAAGCCAATTTCATAAATATTTTAATAGTGCAGCACTCAGGGAAATATTTTTTAACAATATGACAGTCACTTCCATGTTAATATTACATAATCTATTTTCCATCCTTTCCTATGTCTCTCTAGTTCAGCTGTTTGAGTCATTTGATAATCTTCCATAAAGTTTGAAAATGATACTTGTAGCCTTTTGGAAGAGGAAGTGTTTACAAAGCATATACATAGACTGTGATGGATCCAGAATAGATTAGTTGCAAGGACAGTAGTCAGAAACTTGGAGAGCTCTAATGGTTAGTATGCTGAATTACCAATCAAGGTTTACTGTGATTTCTGGGACTGGTAGATTGCTGTATAGAGGCGCATAAATTTGACTTTATACTCTGAAGTCAAACAAATATGATGGGTTAAGTTCAGACCTTAAGTGGGTGTAACGTCAGTGAAGTTTTAGTCACTTACCCTAGATATGACTTTAGCCCAAACTCAAACTGCATTACAACAACCTGGTCTACTACAGCATGGTCTAATAGGGAAATGCAACCTAGGTGGAGCTACTATAAGATGAGTGCATAACTGGTTGGAAAACTATTCCCAGAGAGTAGTTATCAGTGGTTCACAGTCATGCTAAAAGGACATAATGAGGGGGTCCCGCAGGGATCGGTTCTGCGTTTGGTTCTGTTCAATATGTTCATCAATGATTTAGATAATGGCATAGAGAGTACACTTATAAAGTTTGCAGATGATACCAAGCTGGGAGGGGTTGCAAACTGGAGAAATGGTCTGAAGTAAATAGGATGAAATTCAATAAGGACAAATGCAAAGTACTCCACTTAGGAAGGAACAATCAGCTGCACACATACAAAATGGGAAATGACTGCCCAGGGAAGGAGTACTGCAGAAAGGGATCTGGGGGTCATAGTGGACCACAAGCAAAATATGAGTCAACAGTGTAACACTGTTGCAAAAAAAGCGAACATCATTCTGGGCTGTATTAGCAGGAGTGTTGTAAGCAAGACACGAGAAGTAATTCTTCTGCTGTACTCTGTGCTGATTAAGCCTCAACTGCAGTATTGTGTCCGGTTCTGGATGCCGCATTTCAGGAAAGATGTGGACAAATTGGAGAAAGTCCAAAGAAGAGCAACAAAATGATTAAAGGTCTAGAAAACATGACCTCTGAGGGAAGATTGAAAAAAACTGGGTTTGTTTAATCTGGAAAAGAGAAGATTAAGAGGGGACATGATAACAGTTTTCAAGTACATAAAAGGTTGTTACAAGGAGGAGGGAGAAAAATTGTTTTTCTTAATCTCTGAGGATAGGACAAGAAGCAATGGGCTTAAATTTCAGCAAGGGCGTTTAGGTTGGACATTAGGGAAAACTTCCTGACTGCCAGGGTGGTTAAGCACTGGAATAAATTGCCTAAGGAGGTTGTGGAATCTCCATTACTGGAGATTTTTAAGAGCAGGTTAGACAAACACCTATCCAGGATGATCCAGATAATACTTAGTCCTGTCATGAGTGCAGGGGACTGAACTAGATGACCTCTCGAGGTCCCTTCCAGTTCTATGAAACACCCAAATTAATGTTTTCCTATATAGTGAAGACTGAACTAACAGCTACCCCCAGCAGATCACCCTCTAACCTTAGAAACCATCCCAAAGTATCCCCAACGTTTTTAATGGGATTCTGTTTCTAGTGAAGATCCTCAAACATCAGCAGAAACCAGTGAAAGTCTATCCAGAGAGCAAGTGTGAAAAATCGGGACACTTCCCCCCCCCAATAGGGGTATAGTTGCATACAAGACAAAGCCCTTCATATAGAGACATCTGGTCACCCTATCCAGGTCCTATTGTATAAGCAGGTATTTTTCATTGAATGACCTGGATCTCCCTGCTCTCATGGTCATGTTTTAAAAAACTGCACAAAAATGCACAGTATATAACTCAGACTAATTTTTACCTCAGACAGTTGTTTTCTGGTTGGATTTTGGCTAATTCTTGGTCTGTTCCAAACAGCATGTCTGAATGAATCGTCTCCCTTGTCAATATGATATTTGTCTATTGTTCTGAATGTGTGGAGAAAAGCCTTTAAGGACTGATTCAATGTACCCTTCGTGGGGAGGTGTTCATGCACACGTTCACTGAGAGATGTAATGATTCAGCGTCTTAACAGCAATAATATTGAGATACTCCATAGATACAGTACATATCTGGTCATTCTTCTCTTCTACCTGATGTTTGGTTTTATTCTATTTTGCTCAGAGAGGCTTTAAATGAAATTCTCCTCATTCTCTACCTACTATCGGCACAGCGTACAGGGTACAACTTGTAAATATGATTAAAATGTGTGCTCATGAGTATTTTAATAAGAGTCTGCTGCACAACAATGTTGGTAAGAACCTGAAGTTTTATTTCCTGGCCTTAGTCAAATGGACCTGGGTTATGGTTCCAAAGACAAATGTCCGTGCCACAAGTATGCACTGGCTCCAGTGGTTACTCTTACATACTTATAAAGGGACTATCAAATGCATATAGAATTCATAATCAAAACTGACAGCTAGTATAATCAATTAATATTGTAATCAGACGCTCACTTCCTATTCTCAAAACAGTACTTTCTGCAGTGGCCTATTCAGCTGCTAAGGCCAATTTGGCCTTTGAGGCCTCTGTGTGCTGCTCCTGTTCTTGTTCCATCATCGATGAACAGAGTCTTGCATTAATTCTGTCAACACAGAACACAGTCAGTAGCATTCTGGTTTTCTTAAGAATCCTACAGGCAGTGTTGGTTTTGGCTTTATTTAGAGGGGGTTTTCTTTCTCCTCTAGGACTAACTATGAGATGATTAGGTCATATAACTTTGGTGCACACAGTGTAGCTGTTACCTTGGGAGTCTGCCAATTAGCATCAGTTTGAAGTCTAACATTCTCTCTACAGCTGGCCAAAACTCAGAATTTCCAGTTTGCAGGACATTTTGACATAATCAGTACAAAATGAAATTTGGGTGAGACAGATCCCATGACATGAGAAATTTTGAAAAATTTGGTAATTTGTTTTAGAAATACCCACACCTAGTGTTTGTAACATTAGAAGTGCTCCCCTGCACAGCTTTGAAACTAACAAAGATCGTGTCAATTTCACTAAGGGGCTACCAGGGCTTGTGGTTCAGGGACAGCCCTACCCTGCAGACTAGCCAGAACTGGAGATAAAGGGCTTCAAGACTACCAGGCCAGCTGGCTCTCCAGGCTCACAAATGCAAGTACGGTGGTATGGTCTGGTACACTGTATCAGCAAGATATTTATAGCTGGTACGGCATACTGGAAAGACACGGGAGGAGCAGAACATGGGGACTCCCAGCAGCTCCTCCAGTGCAGCTGTACTGCCACCGGCCCTTCCACGGAGGGTCTCCTCCATCTGTACAGCAGCCCTGCCGGGACTGTTCTGGGCTGGGGACCCAGGGCATCCAGAGTACTAGCCCAGATTCCTCCTTGGGCTTCCCAATTCCTGCAGTCTGGGCAGTGGAGCAAGTGGAATCCATTTCTTACCCATACGGGGGGATGCCTATGAACTCCTCACATGACCCTCCATATGACTCCTCCCCACCCCACACCCAGCCTCGAGGCCTCCAGCAACCAGTCAGAAAACCAGGCAGTTTTTGACAGAACCTATTTGATTCAACTAGAGTTCATTGAACCAGAAATGTTTTCGCAAAACATTTTGTATTTGACAAATTAGCATTTTTCAATGAAACCCTATTTTGTCAAAAAATTCCCAATCAACTCTAATTCTCTCACCTGTAATGGCAGGCATCATTGTGTCATTCTTTATTACAGTAATTCTTCTGCTGCAGATCCTTGGCATATTGCTCTTTAGAAACTGATTCAGGGTTACTTATCTTCAGCTCAAAAAGCTTGACTGATGTTGGCACTAGGATTTTTTTTTGTCTTTTGGTCCACAAGTTATAATAAAGCACTGAGAGTTGTGTGTCGATATTTTAAACAATGACAGGTATTGATCTCAGGGCTTTTTTTGTTGTTGGCACTTTCTTTGCTTGCACTGACATTTCCGCTAACCTATTTGTGTGTGCATAGTAAGGGCTCAACACGGTGTGCTTGAACTAATTATCAAAGAGAATTACCGAAATGTGAGTGCTTATCTGTTATTAACTCATCTGAATCTCATGATGATCAGACAGCAATTTACAATGTATTATGATATTGCTACTCAATTTTAAAAAAGCACAACTTTTTTAAGCAGTAGTCTACTAGAAAGAGGTAATCTTTACAGTTTAATGCAAATAGATCTGACAACCTAGGCTCAAGCGTGATCAAGATCCTCATATGGCTTCAGTGGTTCATTTATAATTTGCTTCCTGGATTGACTGTCTGTTTCACACTAGGATATCTCAGGCCAGATTTCTTGGTCTGTTATGGCTCTTTTGTGCTGCTCTGGAGATAGAGGGGATTCCCACACAGCCGGTTTATCCATCTAGTTGAGAATTGCCCCTGTTTTGTGTGTTGTACATAGCGGTCTGCTTTTGTATATTGCACTTTCAAAGTGTTGTGGCCCTTAATAAAACACCTACTAAAATCATTCAATAACCTTTCATAAAGAGGTTAAGAACAGCAGAATTTGGCTCAGGATTATCATATTTTACAAACAAATCCAGGTTTCTTCTTTTCTGTAGATATGTACATCATGACCCTGACTCAAGCTTTTTCCCCTCAATGAAATGCCGTGTTTTTCCTCCAAAAGCAGTTATACATTCTCGTAGCCTATTACATGCTTCTTAAAGAAATTGTTCACTGGTGCATATGTAGAACTTAAAATCTAAGGACCAAATTCTGCTGAGTTATTACACATGTAACCTAATTGTTTTCATTCATTCTGTGAGAGAAATTGGCCAGCATTTTGAAATAAATTTTTCCTATTATTCTGAAAAGAGAACAAAGGAGTGTTTAGTAGACAGAAAAGCTGCCCAATGAGATCTGCTTTCAAGTTTGTAGAGACAATCTTCCTACTAATTTCCCCCTTCTTCTGACAAATCTTCTAATCACTTTACCCTGTCCATGGACTCTCATACATTTTCTGTTTCCCCCCAGATTTTTTACCATTTGTTAAGTTACTCTTAGCTGCTTGTTGACAGTGTAGCTCAGCTCAGAAAAGGTTATATTCAACTGCATGAAAATCATGAATTGCTTCTCTAATGCCTGGTAATGGCAGACCTCCTTAGGGAATTATTTTGGCCTTATTCTTCTGGTCATTCTTAATTTTACTTTGACTCGTTGTTATGTAAACCTGTATTCAATACAGTAGCTCTTCTCACAAACAGAATATGACAGTAAATCTTTTACAAATTTCTCCTGGAATGCCTGTATTTTCAGTGATATGCTATGTTTTGCCCAGAAATAAAAATTTCAATTTATGGGCTAAATTATGGTCTCCGTTGCAGTGGTGTAAGTCTGTAGTGACAATTGACTTCAAAGGAGTGACTCTGAATTGATATTGGTGTAAATGAGATCAGAATCTGGCTCACAGTTTGCATGTATACTGCTTAACAACAGGGACTGGAAACCCTTAATTTTTGCCCAGAGGATGGCCGGTCACATAAACTTAATTGGTATATTTGGAATTCATATGGGGCCCAGTATGCTCCCCTTGACCTCAATAGCAAAATTCCCATTGACTACATTGGTGAAGGATCAGGCCTATGTGAAGCTTACTCAAATGACTATTTCTAGAGAAAAAGTGTCATATCATATGATGTGCCCCCTACAAGATTTTATCTATAGATTGTAGGAAAACATAACATTTAGGCCCAGATCCGAAGCCAACTGAAATCAATGGAAAGACACTGCTGGACTTCAAGAGGCTTTGGATCAAGTCGGTACTGAGTTGCACAATAACTTTAATGGGAGCAGTGTACCTGTATCAGAACTAAATTGGGAAGTAATTATATAATATTTCAGCATCCACAGGTGCTAATAAAGAAGCATTACAACCCACATGGCAGGATTTGAAATGAGTGCCATCTTCTTTGTTAGGAATTACCGAGAAGCTCACCTCTCTAGTTTGCTTGAAACTAAATATAAGCGAATGGGACAAACATCCTCTTTTCTTTTATATTTCTACCTGCAAAAACATTTAAAAAAAAATACAAAAGCTACAACAATTTTTTAAAAAGAGAGCCCGACTTTTAAGGATTTCCTGCACAGACATGTCACAGCTCTTTGCATCTGGACCATCCAGTTGCAGTGCAATATTTAACATGAAGCGTCACACTCCTACTGTGGGAAATGATGGATCACAATATTATATGTTAGCCCAGAAATGGGTGAAAGTGTGGTTTACTAAATCCATGGTTTCCGTAAACAAAACAGAAGGCCTTTAAAACTAACTCTAGAAAAAAAGAGAACATGAACCAAACTTTGAAGTTGATGATGTTGCACATATTTAGAGAACTATCAAGAAGAACAAACAAACAAACCTCTTAAAGGGGACCAAACCTTATAGTCCTTATTCAGCAAAATTCCCATTGATTCAGTTGCCAGAATAAGGATTGCATGATTTGGCTCAATGGAAAACTAATATATAGAACACAATAGCAAATTGTTAAATACAATCCAAAGTAGACTATGGTACTGAGAGTTGAAGTTGCTTTTGACGAGTTCCACTTGAATTCAACAGGCTTGATTCCCTTTTCACTTCAATTGGTTTTGCACTAATTCCGTTGACTGCTTTGGAGTTATACCAGCTTTACATTGGTGGTTGGAGAGCAGAATTAGTCTCAATGAATTTTCTGGTGATGGGTTTCAGTTTTTATCCTTAGCAAGAACAGAGCTGTGTCCTGCTCTAAATTGTTTCTTTAGGCCAATTTATTCTTCTTTTGATTTGCACATCTTTTGGGTATTGAGAGTTAGCCACTTTGGAAATAAGAGAAGACGAGTAAACAGGGAAAGTATGGGATTTGCACCTTTTGAATGTTCTAGTTTATTAGAGTGATCTCCAGTTCAAGGGGTAATTCATCTCTGAATGAAGTCCTGTGTCTTAACAAAATCCTTTGTTAAAGATAGTGTTTAGTTTTATTGTCTGATCTAACCACTCTAGAATACAAGTTTCTTTATTTGGAAAAAACAAAAAATCATTGTGTAAGGTTTTTGGGACACTATGAAAAATGTATATATAAACAAGTAATTCACATTATAAGAAAAGAAAAAGAAAGAAAGTATTTTTGTTCCCAATAATTTTTGCTTAATTACATATGTACAGGTTATAAGCATCTGACATGTCAAACCAACCATCAGACTACTTTTATCCTTTGCTTAGGATATTATTAATGGCTACAACAGCAGGCTGCCAAATAATCCAACAGAAAACAGAACTATGTCTGATAAATCACACAAAACAATTGTCCATCAGAATGTTAAATAGTAAAATCCACCCCAAAGTATCTAGCATAAATGAGTTTTCCATTTCATTTCCTGATTCAACATCTTTAAAATGAATGAATTTGTCTTCTTGATGAGTTTTCCAGCCTTGTTTAAGAAGAGGAAATGGAAAAAAAGACAGTGGTTTGAGCAAGCAAGCAAAAGCTATGTAAATTTCTGTCATGTTGCCTTTTTATTCTAGACCGAAGTAAACTCAGACTCTCTGTTAGGTAGCTCCTTTGGGAAGAGAAATCTTGTAAATATTCAGAAAGTGAAAATAACTGGTAACAATATACATTTCTGTGAATCAGTTATGGAGAAACCTCTGAACCTCCTCTTCTAAAGATGAGCAAGAAATGATCACCTGTGTTCAAAATCCATTACTTTACATTCCATCATTGATCCAGTATTCAGCAAAACGGATGTATATTTGCTCATCTAAATGCAGACAGTGTAAAACATAAATGAAAAGTAGAGTGTAATCTTAATAGTTCCTTTTATTGTAAGTTTTAAAAAAAACCTTTGTTAAGTACAGTTCTTCTGTGGCTGTTTTAATACTTGTTTCAGATCATAATGCATTTTGTGATACTGCATCCTAGGATATGAAGAGTCTTTCCTTCATAGAAGACTAAGTAGTACTTTCCATCAGTAGTAGTTTCACAATCAGAGTTACTGTATAGTTTTTCCTATAGTGGACTACCAAGCAGAAGGAGAAGATGCATTGTATGGTTATTTTTCAGCAGCGAGATTAGAAAACATCTTGCACATGGTCTTAGTCTTTTTTACATTATCCTATAGTACTCGACTGCCAGTTGTTGCTGTCTTGGAGTCTGAATGAATACAATGATCTAAGCAGATGGTGGTGAAGAAGCAGGATATGACACTACCATGATTTTTAAGTTAAAGAATGTCTGAAGAGGTTCTATAGTCCATCATAAGATTTTGGGGAAAATCCTAACCATCATTAATAGATCTGAGCAAAATATGGAATTTCCATCCATAGAAAATTCTAACACGTCAATATTTGTTTTTGTCCCTAATCAGGACAGAAGATGAATTTCAAACATTTTTGCGGAATGAAAACTGAGAAATTTTGATTTGGAAGTGTCAACACATTTTAACATTCCTGACTTTGAAATGTTTCATTTTGGTTTGTTCAAATCACACAAAATGCCTTTTTGTTTTAGTCAGTTCAACAGTAAACTGTAATAGGACTGTCTGCCACTCTAAGCGTCAGGGAGAGCCAGAGAACAGCCAGCCCTGTTCTGGAGAGAAGCCCAGTAGACAGGTGCTGGGGATCAGCCAACCCAGCTGGACAGCATCTAGTAACTGGGTCTGATTTAAGGTTGCCAATTTTGGTTGGACATATTCCTGGAGGTTTCATCATGACATAATCTTTAATAAAAGATTAATCTTTAATTCCTGGAGGATTGGCAACCCTAGTCGGATTATTCCCAGCTGGGGGATATAAATGAGGGCCTAAGCCCCATGAGGGAGCCTGAGACCAGGAGAGGGCTGAGAGTACCCTCTCTTGTGGCTTCAGCAGAAGGCTGCAAGAGGGCAAGCAGGCCCTGTGGACCTTCCTAAGGCTGGGGAAGGTCCAGACCTTTAGCTACCTGAGGACAAAGGTTCCCAAAATCTCACTTGAGAACAATACTGTTGCTTTTTGTTATTATTCCACATTTCCTTTTGTTTGTGTGTTGAAGAATAAACATAACCCTGACCAGAGGCTATAGACTGAATTGAGTGTGGCCAATTGTTTGTCCCAAATTGGTGACCAAGTCCACCACCTTACAGTTGCCTCATGGGAATTGTAGTTTAAGATTACGATGCCCCCATTCTTTCCTATGGACCAGACTTCCTGGTGGACTACATCTTCCATGATGAGCCCAGAGCCATGAGACTCCCATGATTTAGCATGCAGCTTAGTCAGTGGGAAAAATCTGCATTTTGTTATGGGAGATGTAGTCCTCCAAACTACAACTCAGGTAAAGCAATGTGCTGATACCCTGTTTCCCCGAAAATAAGACAGTGTCTTATATTAATTTTTGCTCCCAAAGATGCGCTAGGTCTTATTTTCAGGGGATGTCTTATTTTTCAGAAATGAAAAATGCCTTATTATCGGTGGATGCCTTATTATCGGGGAGGTCTTATTATCGGGGGGATGCCTTATATTACAACGAGAGGCAAAACTGTAAGTAGGCCTTATTTTCGGAGGATGTCTTATTTTCGGGGAAACAGGGTAGGAACATGCAATTTAAATGTTCTGCTGAACTAAGTGTCTAGGGTCCACTAAAAAAAGCCAAAAACTATCCTGATTTGCTTTGAACCCACATGAAATGAAATATTCCCTTTTGATTTTTCACAATGGGAAAAAGTTTTCAGCAAAATCAAAAATTTCCTACATGAAACTTCAGATTTGTGAAAAACAGTTTCCATTGGAAAAATCATTCTGATAGAAAACCAGAGCTAAGGTTCTGGCTCTTTTGTCACATTTCATGAAGCAGTACCAAAGAGTCTAATAGGCTCAGATAAAGAGGATCCTTTTTAAAAAACAACCTCAAGGCAAGACCAAGAAGCAAAACAAGTTTGAGAAGAAGCAGAATGAGGGTTGTATACAGATATACTAAACTGACTGATAGCAACAAGAACTCAAGATAATATCTTATTGCAATACATGTTTTTGTTTGCATATTCAAACACTGCTTAGCAAAGGGCCAGTCCCAATGGAAAAGCTGCCATAGATTTAATTGGGATTAAGGTTTTGCCCTAAAACTGAGTTTCAGCTGCTTTTTCTCAAAGCATTTTTGTCTTCAGTGGAAACTGCTTCAAATACAGATACTCAGATGCCTTTTTGATTTTCACAACTGTGATTCTCTCTCCCACTTATTTTGAGAGTTTCCCACATTAACTCTGTACAGTATGCTTTCATTCTTGTGTGCATGCTGGCACAGACACTATCACAAATGTGAGAGAGTTTCAGGAGAACTGTCTGTAAGATTCAAGAGTAGAAAGTTATTTCCCCAGCGATAGCACCCCAAACAGTACCATCACTTTCAAGTTGACAGCTGGACTCTAATGTGTCTGATTCTCATTTACACTAAGGCCACTTTGCACTGCTCTAGCAGTAAATATAGTTTACTCCACTTTAAAGCCCCTTCACACCGGCAGAGCAGTAGTGTGGCCTTACTGTCAGTGAGAATCAGTCCCAGATGTCTGACAGGACGTGCTAGATGAAAAAAATATATACACCGTTACAAATATAGTAACTTTTCATTCACTTTCAAACCTTACATTTTCCTTAGACATATAAAGACACATATAATTAAGGATGTTAAGCTGGCTACAGGAATACAAAATATGTCCCTGCTCTAAGTGGTAGGACAGGCCATTAATCAAAGAAGAAAATATTTATAGAAGACAGGAGGAGGAGTAGCAATGCCCTGTCTATTCTTCTTTTTCCCAGCTGAGTAAACTAGGTCTTAGCTTGAACCAAGCTATGGTCATGAGAGGGGATTTTATAGAGGAGACATATTCCTCAAAGTGCTTCCTCTTTTCCTACCAGCATCACCTCAGTCTTTCTTCGCATCAGCTTTAGGCTTTGTCTACTCTACCACTTTTGTCAGTAAAACTTTAGTTGGTCAGGAGTGTGACAAAACAAACAAAACAAACCACACCCCGACCGACATAAGTTTCATCGGCAAAAGTGCTTGTGTGGACACCGCTATGTTGGCAGGAGAACCTCTCCTGCCAGCATAGCTAACACGGCTCATTGGGGGTGGTTTAATTATGTCAGCAGGAGAGCTCTCTCCTGCCGGCAAAGAGCACCTACACGGGAGACGTTACAGTGGCACAGCTGCAGCGCTACAGCCGTGCCGCTGTAAGGTCCATAGAATAGACCTGGCCTTAACCACTTGCTCGTCAATGGAGGTGTGCCAATTTGATCCAGGCATCACAAAAAAAAAAAAAAAAAAAAAAAAAAAAGGACAGGGATGTGGGTGTCATCCCTCTACAGCTGCCACTTCAGCCCATGCTGTCTCAGCAGCTCTCCCAGTCGCTTTACATAGATCATTAGCAGTGAAAAGAAATGGAGAAAATATTGTTGAAGAAAAGCCTTGACTGACTGAAAAAAGCCATTAAATACAGAAGTCATTTTGTACCCATCCAGATGATCACCACTACTGGTGTAATGGGGACTCGGTGATACAGCCCTTGGCATGCATTTCTACTGGCGGCAGCTGTTTCAAATAGCTAATAATGCTGCAACCTTCAGTGCAGCACCAGCTGGCCTATGTAAGGCAGTGGCCAGTTCGCCAACACAAGCCCAGAGACAAGTCAGGTTTTTAATACACTGACAACCGAGATGTGAATTGGAGAATAAAAAGCCAATTGTGTGAGTTTAGTAAATCATTCTCCATTTTATTTTCCACTTCTCAAGGGATTTAACAGCATTCCCAAAGCCCTTCAATATACAGCTACCTTTAACTGAATATCTATAATATGGCACCCAACATTCCCAGCTATAAAGGACCCATATAAGTGTGAGAGTCCCTTCTTAAGATCTATAGCATCTTTGAGCCAATGTTAGCACTTAGTGCAAAGTGTCAGTGACACACATGAGGCTCTTGTTTCCTGCCTGAACTTGGCAGTTCCGGCATTCTAGAGGACAAAAGGTTTGAAGACATTGCAAGCAAACATACAGAAAATCCAGTTCAGACTGAGGAGAAATACAGAGTGCTCCTCCCTGCGTAGTGCATTAAATAAGAGACACTAAACATTGTTAAGCAACTGAAGGTTATGCATATATTATGCTGTAAATAAGGAACAGGGTGACCATTTTCAAGCTTGGTTGTTGTGAGGGTTTATGCCCCTCCTTACAGGGCAGCACGGCCTAATGGCCAAAGTCCATATAAGCGCCCCTCATTACAGGGCAGCACGGCCTAATGGCCAAAGTCCATATAACTGCCCCTAGTTGCAGGGCCGTAGGACCTTACTACTGGCTCAGCGAGGGGGTTCTACCGAAACACGCTGAGGCTTACCGGGGTCAAGGTACCAGTCCGTCACCTCCCCTGGGTCGCTCCCTACCGGCTTGGGGTCTCCCACGGATCCCAGGGTTCTCCACGAGTCTCTGGATCCGTTGCCTCCTCTGGTTCCTCCCGCAGTAGGGATTCGTGCCGGCCTGTAGAAGCCTCTGTTTCTGGTAGCTTCAAGAGCGTCGGCTGGTCCTCTGCAGGAGCTGCCCAGTTAGGTCCTTCCCCTGCAGCCGCCAGCCCTGACGGAGCTGAGTTCCCTCCTTTTATACTCAGTGAGCATCTGGAGCATGCCCAGTACGAACGGGGCGGGACTTCCTCTGTCAGAGCTACTGGTCTGACATCGCTGGGGCTAGTGCAGGGTGGGGCTACCCCGTCACACACCCTCCCCCTTAAGAGGGACCCCTCTGGTTGGTCCGCCCCCTCGTCCCCCTGTCTGGAAAAGAAGTCCGTGTTAGCGTGTGCCTTACCCGGGTGATGAAATATGCGGAAGTCATAGGGTTGCAGCGAGAGGTACCAACGTAGTATCCGCGGGTTCGCGTCCTTCATACTATTTATCCATCATAAGGGGGCATGGTCTGTGATCAGCCTGAAGTTATTCTCCAACAGATAATAATGTAGGGCGTCGATGGCCCATCTCACTGCCAGGGCCTCTTTCTCTATTGTGGAGTACAGTTGTTCCCGGGGGAACAGTTTACGGCTTAAATACAGTATCGGGTGTTCTTCCCCATCCAACTCCTGGGAAAGTATAGTCCCCAGGCCTACTTCCGAGGCATCTGTCTGAACTATAAATTCTTTTGAGAAATCTGGTGTCGCAGGCCCGGTTCATGAGTGAGTCATTCTTTCAGAGCTTCAAAAGCTTTATTACACTTTTCCGACCACTGCACTTGTCGACGCTCTGAGTTCTTTGTAAGGTCTGACAGGGGGATGGATATGGATGCAAAGTCTGGCACGAAGCGACGGTAATATCCAGTTAGGCCCAAAAACTGGCGCACTTGCTTCTTCGTCTTGGGGACGGGTACGTCTCTGAGGGCTTGCACTTTGCTGATTAGAGGCGTCAGTTTCCCACCCCCTACCATATATCCAAGGTAGGTTACCTCCTCTTTCCCAAGGTGACACTTCGCCGGGTTGGCTGTAAGGGCGGCTGATTGAAGGGCCTGCAACACCCCAGCCAGATGGCGTAGGTGGTCCTCCCAGTTATCGGTATAGACTACGATGTCGTCTATATACGCCGCCGCATACTGGTCATGGGGCTGTAAGACCTTATTCATCAACAGTTGAAATGTAGCCGCGGCTCCGTGTAGCCCGAATGGGATCGTTATAAATTGGAAGAGGCTGAACGGGGTTGAGAAGGCAGTCTTCTCCCAGGAGTTTGGATCTGCCAGTATCCCTTGGTTAGGTCTAAGGTTGATAGGTACCTCGCTCCGCCGAGCCGCTCCAACAATTCATCCACCCGCGGCATCAGATATGCGTCAAAGTCAATACAAAAACGGGTAGTCCCGTCAGGCTTTGGGACTAAGACGATGGGGCTGCACCACTCACTCTTTGATTCCTCCACAACCCCCATCTCCAGCATTGTCTCCAGCTCCTTTCGGATGGTGTCCCACATATTCCGGTGTAACGGCCAGTGGTGGTCTCTTACCTTCTGACCTGGAGTGGTTGCTATATGATGGCTCATCAGAGCAGTTCGCCCAGGGTGGGCGGATAAAACGTCGGGGAACTCCCCTGTCAATTGCTGTATTTGCTTTCTCTGTATAGGGGTGAGGCCCACACCTAATATCACTGGCCTCGGGTCCAGGGGGTCCCCTACTAGGGGTCAGAGTTCTGATTCCGGTGTGGATGGGCCGATGAGCACGGCTTCCCTGGTTTTCCAGGCCTTCAGAAGATTTACGCGGTATATGCATGTCTCCCTCCGTCGCCCCGGTAGACGGACCTCGTAGTCTACTGGTCCAATCCTCCGGATTACCTTGTAGGGTCCCTGCCATTTGGCTAGCAGTTTTGATTCGGCCGATGGCAACAAAAGCAATACCCGATCCCCGGGACTGAAACTCCGTCCCCTAGTTCCTCAGTTGTAGAAGCGTTCTTGGTTCGCTTGTGCCTGTACCAGACTCTCCCGGGCGAACGCACCTAGCGTTCGTAGCCGTTCTCGGAGTTGCAACACGTATTGGGTGGTCCCGAGGACTTGGGTCTCCTGGGCTTCCCATTCCTCCTTCAGGAGGTCCAGGATCCCCTGGGGCTGCCTGCCATACAGGAGTTCAAAGGGTGAAAATCCCGTCGGTGCCTGGGGTACCTCCCTGATGGAGAACAGCAGGGCTGGCAACAGGGTGTCCCAATGCGTAGGGTCCTCCTCCATGAACTTCCTTAACATGGATTTGAGTGTACCGATGAAACGTTCCACCAGGCCGTCTGTCTGGGGATGATAGACAGACGTCCGGAGGGTTCGTAAATGGAGGAGGTGGCACAATTCCGCTATCAGTTTAGAGGACACATTCGTGCCCTGATCCATCAGGATTTCCACCGGTATCCCAACTCTAGCAAAAATCTTCACTAGTTTGGTAGCGATTGCCGGCACTGTGGCCGTCCTCAGGGGTATGGCTTCAGGGTAACGCGTCGCGTAATCCACTACCACTAGGATGAAGCGATTTCCTGCCTTACTTCTGTCCAGGGGTCCAACCAGGTCCATCCCAATTCTTTCAAAGTGTATGCCGACGACTGGCATAGGGATCAGGGGTACCCAGGCCACACCTTTTGGTCCCGCCAGTTGGCATTCTGGGCAAGACGTGCAGTAGTCTCGCACCTCCCGGTGTATGTCAGGCCAGAAGAACCGACGAGCTATCCTCTGGAGGGTCTTCTCCCACCCCAGGTGCCCAGCCCAGGGGTTAGCATGGGCTAGATGGAGGAAGCTTTGTTGCAGCCTCCGAGGGACCAATAGCTGATGGAATGTCTCCTGGGCCTGTGGTTCCTGTACTACCCAGTACAGGCGATCTTGCCATATCTCAAAGCGTGGACCCTGTGGGGGCCCAGAGGTTGAGCCTTCATTGGGACTGCGGCTGGTGGCCTGTTCCCAGGCCCTACTTAGGGTCGGGTCCTCTTTCTGTTCTTGCACAAAGTCCACATCCCGTTCCAGTTCCATTTGAGCATCCTCGACTGACCGGGCCCTTACAGGGGGGTTGGTCGCAGGGGATTCTCCCGGAGCCGATGTCCCTTCTCCGGGGTCATCCCTTGGTGTGCGTTCAAGCAGCCCCACTCGTGGGGGCCTCAACCTGTCGGTTCGTGGGTCGGGCGGTTGGTACCTCCGGAGAATCTCCCCGAAGCCCGGCCAGTCTCATCCCAAGACTACTGGGTAGGCCAATCTGGGGGCCACGCCCACGCGAAGGCCCCCCTCCCGGTGGCAGACTTCTATCTTCGCCCAGGCCGAGGGGTAAGGGCGGATGGTCCCATGTACACACTGTAGATGTATCTGGGTGTCAGAGAGTTTGAGGTTGGGGACCAGCCCCTCACGTATGAGGGTCTGGCTGCATCCCGAGTCCACTAGGGCATTGGTGAGGATCCCCTCGACCTGGACGGGGATCACGAGCTTTCCCAGTCCTCTCTTATGGGCCGTTCTTATGGTGACCCAGGCTTGTCCATAATTGCAATCCATAAACGGGCAATCCCGCCGAAAGTGCCCCTCTTGTCCACACTCCCAGCAACCCTCTCGGGCCGCGGCGGGTCCCGGGCCTCCACCAGGTGTGCTCCCTCTCTCTTGTGGGAGCGGGTCCCTGTGGGTCATTACCCAGGCTGCCCTGTGTCTGGGCTCTGGACTGGGGAGCTTCAGGGTCACGGAACAGGAGCCAGACAGTGGCTCCCGAGCCCCTGCTCTCTGAGGATTCCCTTTGCCCAGTCTGCCCCTTTGTCCGTAGCTTCCTGCTCTCCGGGGTGTCACTTCGGTCCCCTCAGCGGACAAATAGTCTTCCATCAAGGTCACTGCCGCTGAGAGGGTTGCCCGTTGGTGTCGGCATACCCAGGCCCTTCCTCCCGGGGGCAGGATCTGGGTAAACTGCTCCAGTGCCACCATCTCCGCTACCTGGGACCCGGTTAAACCTTCTGGGTTCAGCCACCTCCAACAATGGTTCCATATCTGTTGGGCCACAGCCTGGGGCCGGGCCCCAGGAGGGTACTGTTCTTTGCGGAGGCGCTGGTGAACAGTAAAACCTTAATCCCAATTAAATCTATGGCAACTCTTCCATTGGGACTGGCCCTTTGCTAAGCAGTGTTTGAATATGCAAACAAAAACAATAAGATATTATCTTGAGTTCTTGTTGCTATCAGTCAGTTTAGTATATCTGTATACAACCCTCATTCTGCTTCTTCTCAAACTTGTTTTGCTTCTTGGTCTTGCCTTGAGGTTGTTTTTAAAAAGGATCCTCTTTATCTGAGCCTATTAGACTCTTTGGTACTGCTTCATGAAATTTGACAAAAGAGCCAGAACCTTAGCTCTTGATGCTGAGATATCAGCAGCTGCTGCTGGCTGGCCATCTGCCACATCAACTGCGCCTGTTGCTGCTGCTGTTGGGCCGCCTGCTCTTGCTGCCGGTCACTTTAGGAGCTTCTCCGTCTCCATCTTGGGGTTTAATGGGGTTCCCACGGTTAAACCCTGTTCTCATGGACCTTTCAGCAGGCCCAGATCAGTGCCCACATTCTCCACCACGTGTGAGGGTTTACGCCCCTCCTTACAGAGCAGCACGGCCTAATGGCCCAAGTCCATGTAACCGCCCCTGGTTACAGGGCAGCGCGGCCTAATGGCCCAAGTCCATATAAGTGCCTCTGGTTGCAGGGCAGCGCGGCCTAAAGGCCCAAGTCCATGTAAGCGCCCCTAATTGCAGGGCAGCACGGCCTAATGGCCAGAGTCCATATAACTGCCCCTAGTTGCAGGGCCGTAGGACCTTACTACTGGCTCAGCGAGGGGGTCCTACCGAAACACGCTGAGGCTTACCGGGGTCAAGATACCAGTCCGTCACTTCCCCCGGGTCGTTCCCTACTGGCTTGGGAGTTGGGGTCTCCCACAGATCCCAGGGTTCTCTGCGAGTCTCCGGATCCGTTGCCTCCTCTGGTTCCTCCCGCAGTAGGGGTTCGTGTTGGCCTGTAGAAGCCTCTGTTCCTGGCAGCTTCAAAAGCATCGGCTGGTCCTCTGCAGGAGCTTCCCAGTTAGGTCCTTCCCCTGCAGCTGCCAGCCCCGACTGAGCTGAGTTCCCTCCTTTTATACTCAGTGAGCATCTGGAACATGCCCAGTACGAAGGGGGCAGGACTTCCTCTGTCAGAGCTACTGGTCTGACGTCGCTGGGGCTAGTGCGGGGTGGGGCTGCCTCGTCACAGTTGTCTATCATTGGGCACCACAATCCATATTTAGGCACCTAAATAAGTGGCCTGATTTTGAGAGGTGCTGAGCATCGATGGGTCTCAAGAAAGTCAGTAGAAACTAAGAGCTGAACACCTCTGAAAGATCAGGCCACTTAGATGCCTGAATACAGATTGAGCCAAGTTTGGGCATTTTGCCCAGGATCTTTTTAATTACAGAACAATTCACAGTGTGTAACTGTGCCAGGTTTTGCAGTTTTTGAAGGAAATAACTTTGAATGGAAGTGAAACTGAATTTGTCAGTCTGCTGTGATGCACGCTTAAAATAAACCCCCAAAACTAATGCCAAGCTGTTTTAAGGGATGCATCAAATGATCTTCTAATTCATTATGTGATGCCCAGTTTAGGTGTATTGGACAGAACTGCACTTACAGGTAGTGCTTCACTCTTTATATAAAGAGGGAGAGTCTGGCAGTACATTTTTCTAATAGTGTTGTTAAAGAGAACTTACAAAGATGACGAAAGAATCTGCTAATATGATGCAAAAACAATCAACGTGAGAGGAAAGCAAGATGGAAGAGAATGTCAGAGCATATTTAGTACAGTGAGGCCTCTAGGCTTTACCATAATACAAATAATAATACAGTCCTAGGACTATAGAGTCCCATTCTGCAGGAAGGATGTGTCCTTTTTACAAGAAGTCAGGGTTATTCAATGGAACTTGCCTTGCAAGATGGGCTGGAATTTTAAGGTTCCTTATCTGAGCTATTTTGTACATCCATCACTCACAGCTTAAATAAGACTTGAATTCAGGTCTCCTAAGTTAAAGGGGCAACACATTAAATAAGAATGGGAGATTTCTACAGTCGGAGGTTTTGTACTGTCTCAAATGATCATTTTCTTTCTTGGTTTCCAAAAGTAGTCGAGGTTCTCAATCCCTTTCCTTTGACATTTAAACTCATAATACACCCCATGCACCCAGAGGGTAATTCTCTGGGTGCGGGGGGGGGGGGGAGAGGACTGTTTTTCTTCTATTGGGAAAGAGGTCTCCTTCAGCTCCTAAAGCCTTGCACACACAAATAGTATATTTTGCATCCGGAATTTTCTCTCACCCTCCCTACTCATTAATTCATAGACTGACTGGATTGGTTTTTCACTCTACCTGCTCCCCACTCCTTTTTAAATCCTATTTGTCAATCAGATTTTTCCCTCTATGGATTTCACTCCTTTTCAAACAGTGTCTAGATGGAGCACAAACCTTCAAATCAAATTTTGGGGTTTGTGATATTTGTGAGATCTTGATTGTCAGAAATATGTGTTTTCCCATCCCCAGCATGTATGGCACTTTACTATGTACTTCTGACCTCCAATCACACCAAAGACTGAATGTTATTGCTGTCATTACCAGTAAAGGCACTAGATTATGATTAGCTAAGGTCTCACTTTTTGTTGTGACAACAGATTTTAAGAGAAAGTATTTTGGAGCCAAATCCTGAAGTCTTTACTCTATCATACCTCCAATTAAAATCAATGGCAGTTTTGACTCAGTAAAGAATGAGTGATTTATTTTTAACCAGTTGGGTTTTTCTAGATTCTCCCCTGCCCCAAATCTACAAGAGAACTGAAGATAGGACTAAAGCTGCATTAAACTACTTGTGCTGCAGAACACCACCTTGCAGGGAAGGAGGGCTCAGGGGGCAGTTGAGAGGGTCCATGCACTGCTCCTAGTGGGGCCAGTTACTAGAAGGGAGGCCTGGGACATCTGCTTGGATGCCCCCTTCCTACTGCAGAGATTCTGAGACTTACAGATCTTGGGAGCTCTCCGGGGAAAGGGAGTGGGGCCGTTGGCATCTGTCAGAGGGTTATTCCTGTGTAGAGGATAATAGGTTAAAAACCAATTTGTGGCATTGGCACTTAGTCACTGGGCTCTTCGGGGGTAGTGAAGAACCACACTGCCCACAGGGAGGGGATAGGCCTTAGGATTCAGCAGGAAACTAAGCTTGGAGTGGTTAAACGTAAGATTGCAGGGGAACTGGTAGGTTGCATGATTCTTTATCTGACATCTACTCTCCCGGGGCACCCCTCCACAAATCAGTACAAGGATAAGTGGAGGGGCCATGGTCCTGCCTCCTTTTGGAGCAGTGTGCATCCCTGGGGCTGCAGGGAGAGAGAGAGGGGCCCCTCCACAGACCAGTACAAGGACTGCGGTTGTCAGTGACCCTTGCAAGGGGCACAAGAGGCATCGGGAAACTCCTTTTCCCTCTTCTCCCACTCCCATACACCCAGTTGCCCCACATTAATCTGACAGGCTGAATTCTGGGAGTGTTGTGTGTACGGCTATTTTGTGGTTGCTTTCTGCAGAAAGGAGAAGATGCATCTCTCATACTGAAGTCACTTCCTTCTCTTGTCCCTAACTCCATTCTTCATTCCCTCTCTCCTCTTCTTAATCCCAATATTCACGCCAGCCAGGTAGCTCCAGACAAAGATTTTTCTTTTCACTTCTCTTTTGTCTGTTTCCTTGGAAGACCTGTTTAAAATCCTTCTCCTGTCTCCCTCTATTCCTCCTTGCTGCCATTCCCTCCTCCTCCAACTTTTTTAACAAGGACTAGCCTTTAAATAATATAAAGAAGTATTTTAGAAGGAATGAGGAGGTTGTATCTAGGTAAAGGAGGGCATTAAGGTGTGGGGTAGCTGCTAATTTACTACAAAGAGATGGACTCAAAGGATTACCAGCTGCTCCTCTTTTCTCCCTATAATTCTACCTTTCCCCTTTTCAGAAACTGCTGGGAAAGCAGTCTGAAAATGCTGCTGCTTCCACCTGCCCTGGAATAGCACCACCCACTACAACTGCAGTCTCACTCTGTGTTGTTTGAATTGGAGTCTCTTTGGGTATCTTTTCCTGTCAGCGATCAACAGGAGGCCTTGTTAATGGCCATCTCCGGTTCACAGAGTGAGGAAAAACACAGAGCAATCATAGTTGCTGTACATGGCAATTACTGCAGAGCCAAAGTTACATTCTAAGACGGCCACATAGCTCTGTCATATTGTCCTATATCTGGGGCAGCTAATTCCACTCTAATCCTGCAGAATCCACCAATTTGAGGGAATAATTTAATGGTATATGGCAACATTTCCCTTTTTGCAACGTGTAAACAAGAGGCATGATTTAGTTAAGAAAGCGAGAGACTGACTTTCTGTAAATAAACAATCCTTCTAAAACATGGTGTATCACTCAAAATAAAGCCTCCTTTCTTCAAAAATGAAGGAAATAATCTTCTACCCTACACTTTTCAGTACCTCTTTCCAAAAATCACACCACTCTCTTCCTACATTACCCAAATGATACTCCCAGAATGACCAAGTCTTGTAGCTGTAATGCCAAAACAGTGGGGGTTATTTCCTTTAATATAATGTCTTGCTGAGAACTTTCTTAAAAAGGTTCAGAGTCAATTCAGCCTTGTTTCAGTATCCAGAGTTAAAAGAATCACTGCTTCAGTTTAAATGGTAGTAAAACACCTACTTTGCTGTCACTGCACATCCAAATGCCTTTTCAGTGGCATGAGAAACATTTTTAATGATCAAGTGAGTCCAAATACTGACAAAGTTGAATAACTGGCACTGGAATGGTGATGAAAGTAAACACCAGTTAACTAGTATTCCTGTAAGTGAATATTCTAATAAACTTTAGATACTAGTGCTATGGCTTCATTGCTACAAATTCAAAGACTAAATCTGACAGTCCTGCCAATGAATGCTGTCTATTCACAGCTGAAACGGGTGATTGTACCAATGGAATTCAGACATAAATCCCATGAGGTTATAGTACTGGAATGACTACCCCAACTCAGTAGATTTGATTTAAGATAGATGAGCATATTTGACATGAATGTTCTACAGTGTGTCATAGTCGCATCCTCCTGCTCAGCAGAGTCAATCAGCAGAGGATTTGCCTGTCTGAAATATATAGTTTCAGTTAGAAAGTCTGGAGGGATGTGCCATTCAATGGCAATATACCAACTACAGTGGGACAATATGGACACTAGTGCCCACACTCGAACCGGCATGTTAGCAGGAGAGGAATCATATACTATAAAACTTTTAGAGAAATGCACTCTCTGTTGAGACAAGACAGCCAATCTCTGGTAAAATGGTTACAATATTATGGGCAAGATCCAGATATTTTTTAAAGTAATCATTATGATCCTTAAAAGCACAGTTGCCAAGTCCTAACATTTGATTTATTGTAATTTTTAGCATCTCTTTTCAATTTCTTTCTACAATTTGTTTTACAAAGCAAATGCTTCAGGAAAAAAATCATTGAAGAAAGAAAACCAACGTCAGTAACCACAACCAAGTCTATTGTAACATAACTGGTGTATCTGTGCAAGGGAGAAAAATATCATTTTAATCTGTTAGGGTTTAACAGTGAGAAAATGATTTGAAAGTTTAAAAAGTTTAAAATCCTTCTCCTGTCTCCCTCTATTCCTCCTTGCTGCCATTCCCCCCTCCTCCAACTTTTTTAACAAGGACTAGCCTTTAAATAATATAAAGAAGTATTTTAGAAGGAATGAGGAGGCTGTATCTAGGTAAAGGAGGGCATTAAGGTGTGGGGTAGCTGCTAATTTACTACAAAGAGATGGACTCAAAGGATTACCAGCTGCTCCTCTTTTCTCCCTATAATTCTACCTTTCCCCTTTTCAGAAACTGCTGGGAAAGCAGTCTGAAAATGCTGCTGCTTCCACCTGCCCTGGTGGAAGGGCACCTTTTAACAGACAACCATCTAAAGTAGCAGGGCCCACACCTCTGGAACCTGCTACCTCTGCAGGGCCACCAAAGTATGAGTTCTAGGAGCTTTAAGCAGAGTGAAGCTTTTATGGGACAAATTCTCTGCTGGTGTCAGTTTGTGAGATTCCCTTGAAGTCAATACCACTGCACCCATTTACCCCAGCAGAGAATGTGGCCCTAGATGCTTAGCTAGGCTTTTATAGAGACCCATAGCAGGCGGAGCTGGCTCCAGGGTTTTGGCCGCCCCAAGCAGCCATGGGAAAAAAAAAAAAGCCGCGATTGTGATCGTGATCTGCGGCGGCAATTCAGAGGGAGGTCCTTCGCTCAGAGTGAGAGTGAGGGACCGTCCGCTTGGGGCGGCTCTCCGGAGCGGCCGCCCCAAGAACCTGCTTGCCAAGCTGGTGCCTGGAGCCAGCCCTGATAGCCGGGATTCACCCACTCTGGTTTCAGACCTGTCCACTCAGCATGCTGTGTCAATTTCCCCTTTCAGAAGACATCCACCAGCTTTCAGCACTGTTAGCTCACTGCAATGACCTAGTCTGGCTAAGTCATAGGAATCCATCCTTTCCAAAGTTAGCTAGAGTGCAACAGTCTTTAGCTTTTTGTTTTCTCCAACTTCTTGCCTTCCTGGGCTCCAACCAGAGCCTTCTCCCCTTGCTGACAAAGGGGTGTCTGCACCATCCCCACAAGGTGGCAGCCTACGGAGCCCAGGTCCACTCTCCCACAGCCCTGGGAACCTAACAGTTGGACGGGTCTGCCTTGCAACGTGAACTGCTCTGACTTTGCGTCCCATGACTCTTCATATGTGGGCGACAGGGGCCCAGGCCACCTCACTGTCCTTTCCTCGCTATCCCCCTGCTCTTTAATGGAGCACTCACTGGTTTGCTCCACCTGGAGTCTCTCTACATGGATGAGCTGACACAGCCCTAAGACTCTGACCACCACTGCCCTTTACATCTCCAAACAGGCCTCAAATTTATCTCTATATAATGGATAGTCCTAGACAATCTTAACAGCCATCACTACCAGGTCTCTCCATGAGGTTTGCTGCCATTATTTAATAAATAAATAAATAAATAAATAAAATCTGTGCACTTATAGTGACTTCAGTGGTTGCATCATTGCACAAATGAAATTAAAAGGAAGACAGCCATTTTTCTGATACAGCACTCTAAAATAGAGAAGGGCAACGATCAGTAGGGGAATATGGTTAGAAGCTTAATAAAAAGTTAGAGGCGTATTGTATTAACAGAAAAACTGGTTCCATTTCATATGAAAGCTGAAATCTCTCTGCTGTATGTTAATACCGAAATTGTATATATGCCCCTGTCCAAAGATTTACTCTTTTGTTTCAAAGTCACAGATTTTAAACATATAAAGACAAGTACAGGAAAGTAAGACCTTAGATCTGTGGTTAAAATGTCGGATTTCAAGAGCTGATTTATGGAAACTATCTAATTTAGGAACAGCACTGTGGATAGCATATGTTCTGAATTTTACCATCCATGTTCTTTTTACAGTCTACATGTACAAGAAACCAATATCCGCTTTTAAGACTCCTCACTCAAATTCATAGTCATCACTAGGATGCAACAATGTGCCATGGCTATCCAGGGGAAACCACCACGAAGAGTAAATGCATTATTAATTAATTTAAATACACCTATTTTTATAATAAAGATCAATGGAAAACAAATATAGAAGATGCAATATATGCATAATATTGTTTCTAAAATAGATTTTCCAAAGTTTCCACCTGTAACAGGCTTCACTCACCATTGCGGCACCTCCTGCTGGCTGTCCCAGATATTAGCTCTGCTAGCCAGTGCACCCTCTGCTGGTGGTGTTTTGCTGCTATCACTTCTACTCCTGGACCCGTGTTGCTCCAAGGACTGCAGCATCCTCTTCAGCCCTCCAGCTGTGCCGCACTCTGTGCTCCCCTCTTCCAGGGGACAGTATCACAGTCCCTCAGTCCAGGCACTTCCTCAGTGGCGAGTGGGGGTGGGGGAGTCCCAGGCCTGCCCACTACTCCAGATCCTGGCCAAGGGACCTTGTATATGGCTGCCACTTGCTGCGTCCCCTGTGACTCCTCAGTTCATATCCCTGGGCCACGTCCCCATGGCCCCCAGCACCTTTTTCACCCTTACCTCAGGGCTTCAGCCTGCCAGTCTTAGCAGCTAGCCAGGAGGTCTCTCTAGCTTCCCTGGTCCCTGCTGGCAGTACTGCTCTGACCAGGGTGCTGGCACTCTTTCCTCCTCCTAGGTTCCCTTGCTGCCTTTCCCATAGCCACTTCCATATCTCCTGCCTTCCCCACTCCTTTGGGTTTGCCAATCTCTTCACTTCCTCCTCCCAGGGAGTAACTTTAGGCAACTTTTCCCAGGGAGTGACTGCAGACTCCTTCCCTGCAGCCCCTTCTGTTGCCAGCCTCTTGGCTTTTGTAGAAGCTCTGCCTGTCCCTCACAGGTGAGCTTCTCTCTAATTAACTGCCTACAGCCTAAAGCTCCCCTATTTGCATCCTAATTAGCTGATTGAGCCCATCTCACCTAATTCAGCTCTTTCAGGGCTAGTGCGGGGAGCTCTTCTTTAGGTCTGGGAAACTCTCATCTGTAATTCATTCTTCTTGAGATTGGTTAATGGTGCAGAATTATTGGAATTCCACATGTTATACACTGAAATGTGTGTGGGGTTATTGTATATACCAGGGGACAGCAACCTCTGGCACGCGGCTCACCTGGGTAAGCACCCTGGCGGGCCGGGCCAGTTTGTTTATCTGCCTTGTCTGCAGGTTTGGCCAATCGTGGCTCCCACTGGCCGCGGTTCACAGCTCCAGGCCAATGGGTGCAACGGAAAGCCGTGGCCAGCACATCCCTCGGCCCGCATGGTATATACATTATTTTATAAGATTTATAGTTCATAAATATCTAATACATAATGTATAAAAATGTAATTGCAAACCTTTATTATTTTATGCAACGAGACAAATAAATGCTCTAGGCCTTACAAACCTTGTCTGAGTTATTACAAATAAAAATTGTATGCTACATGAAATGAGTAGTTCTAAATAGGTAAAGAATTCTGTGTAAAAGAAAATCCATCAGCATCTGCCTTTAAATTGTCAGCTGCCATTTTGTTTTTGCTACTGCTACACAATCTTATGACAATCCAGGGACACTTCTATAGCAGTCAATAGGTTTCCAACTAAGGAAAGCAGTTAAGCATATGCTCTAGTCTGTCCTTATTCAGGGCAGCAGTTAAGCAAATTTATTGAGTTCAATGGGACTTTAATGTTGTCTTGGATAGAAGTATTTTCCTGAATCTGGGCTAATATGAAAGAAGGATGGATAATTTCAGTTAGAAAAAATGCTGTGCAAAGTCTGAACTGAGAACAAATCTTACATATTACTAAAGCCAATTAGGAGCAGCTTTAAATTATTTTCCAATTTAGTGGATGAAAAGTTCATGTAATTTGCTTTCACCTTCTGGATTTGATATTGTGTGTCTTTTGAACAGTGCATACTTTGCTGGCCCTCCCTCCCCACACCACAACTGGCAAGCTTCCTCAAGATACGCACCAACTCAAATGAAGCAGAAAACTGACTATGTAATTCCAGTGGGAGTTGTTTACATTTCTGCAAATTATTAATAAAGAGGAGCTAGATTAAAGTGTGTGTGCATCTGAGCAGAAAAGATAGGAAGGCCAAGCTGCTCAATGCCTACTTTGCTTCAGTCTTCTCACAAAAAATAACATGTGGCCGGATGACTAGTGAAGTTACCATAGACAATAAAGGGGAAGGGAAGCAGATCAGGATAAGTAAAGAACACATCAGAGATCTTCTGACCAATTTCAGTCAATTCAAATGAGTGGGGTCGCATGCTATTCACCTCAGGCTACTGAAGGAATTAGCTGAAGAAATCTCTGAGCCACTGGCAATAATATTTACAAACTTATGGGGGACAGGAGAGGTCCTGGGAGACTGGAGAAGGGCTAACGTAGTGGCCATCTTTAAAAAGGAGAAAAAGAAGGTGCTGAGCAACTATAGACCAGTCAGCCTGATCTCGATGCCTGGGAAACTACTAGAGCAATGTATAAAACAATCAGTTTGTAAATACCTGGAAGATGAAGGGGTAATCACTAAAAGCAGCATGGATTTACCAAGAATAAATCATGCCAAACCAGCTTGATTTCCTTCTTTGACAAGGTAACTGATTTGGTGAATAGGGGGAATGTGGTGGGCATAATATACCTGGACTTCAGCAAGGCTTTTGACACAGTCTCACATGACATTCTGATAAATAAGCTGGAGAAATGTGGGCTTGACAGAACTACCATTAAGTGGATTCATAATTGGTTGAACAAGCACAAACAAAGAATAACTATTAATGGAATGATTGGAGGGAGGTCTCAAGTGGGGTTGCACAGGGATCTCTTCTGGGTCTGGTATTAATTAACATCTTAATTAATGACCTGGATGTAGGTATTGAGAGCATACTGATCAAGTTTGCAGATGACACTAAACTGGGAGTGTTGCCAATACGTTGGAAGATAGAGCTAAAATTCAGAGGGATCTTGATAAATTGGAGAACTGGGCTACTGCCAGCAAAATGAAATTCAACAAAGACAAATGTCAGGTGCTACACTGAGGGAAGAAAAACCAAATGCACAAACACAGAATGGGGGGAAACTGGCTTGGCAGCAGCACTGCTGAGAAACATCTGGGAGTTGTGATGGATCACAGCCTCAACATGAGTCGGCAATGCAATGCTATTGCAAAAGCAAATGCAAGTTTAGGTGGCATTAACAGAGGCATAGCATGCAAGTTACAGGCGGTGATAGTTCTACTCAGCGTTGGTTAGGCCTCAGCTGGTGTACTGTGTCCAATTTTGGTCACCAATGTATAGAAAGGATGTAGAGAAGCTGGAAAGGATCCAGTGGCAAGCGACAAACCTGATCAAAGGGATGGAATGCGAGTCATATGAACAAAGGCTGAAAGAACTGGGTATGTTTAGTTTGGAAGAGTGGAGATGAAAGGGGGGATATTATAGCAGTCTTCAGACACTTGAAAGGTTGCCACGAAAAAGATGGAGAAAAGTTGTTCTCTCCTGACACAGCAGACAGGGCAAATGGCAATGGCTTCAAACTACAGAATAGCAGATTTAGATTAAATCTCAGGAAAAACTTCCTAACTGTAAGAACAGTAGGACAATGGATCAGATGCCTCGAGAGGGTGTGGAAACTTCTTCACTGGAGGTTTTCAAAAGGAGGCTGGATAGCCATCTGTCTTGGATGGTTTAGACACAACAAATCCTGCATCTTGGCAGGGGGTTAGACTAGATGACCCTTGCAGTCCCTACTAACCCTATGATTCTATGATATATAAAAACATAATGCAATATATATGCTTAGATAGAACAAACTCCAAAGACTTAGTTGCTTTGTTTTATTCATAGCAGGTAGACTCCCTGGTAGCATGCATTGGCACCATTCATCACAGTAGTTGTAAATAATCTAAAGATTAAGATTACACTAATAATACATTCTGTTATGACATTTGGTCAATGGTCCATACGTTAAGGAATTTCTGCTATGCACTGATAATATAAATTATGATGACTTAAATCATGCATGTATTAACTGATCCATAATAGCGCTCCCTCCGTGTCTTGAATAGCACAGAGCTATGTTTTTTTAAAGCATCAGGCCTACTTGTGGTGCTTCCAGGATATATTGAGATGCAAGATCTCAACAAAGTTTCCTAGAATCAAAGTGGAAGTAACTTCTTTTTTAACCCTTTTTGTAAGATTAAAAAAAAAAAAAAAAGATGAATTGAACTAACTTTGAGATTATAACCAAAGTGAACAAGAGCCAAGAAATTCCAGTTTAAGACTTTAACAACTTCATAATTCTTTCCATTGTGGATAATTAATGAAACATATGGTACACACATGATTTTCATGCTCTTTTTTCAGTGCCTACTCAAGATGGAGACCAAGATAAAGCAGGAGTCTTAAGTTAGAATATCAATTCTTCCTTGTATCACAGCCTTCATTTTAATTCAATTGCTGTTTTATTTAACAAAGTAGGGAACCAAAATGATCATTTTCTAATTCTTTACTTTGAAACAGAAAGCCAAAATTCAGAACATTTGACTAATCTAGCCTAATTATTCATTTCGAATATGATTACAATTTCTTTGAAGGAAACAACTTCCCTCCCCATTTCATGTCATCCTGAACAGGTCTTTTACACTTATAATCTGTTTCCTGCATCTAAATCCACAGGTTTAGTTTACACTATGTATCATGCCTTCTCATATCATTGCCACACATACTTTTTTCCTGAAACCTGTTTTTTGGAGTTTTTGGAGTATTTAGTTTTTGGAATATTTATTTGCATCTTCCCAACTACAAACTGATTATTTTTCAGATCTGTTTCCAGGAGGTTTAAGGGTTTTTCTATTTTTCAGATTGTCTATTTTTCACCTCAGCAGTCAAAAACCTTCCTACCATTTACCATCTTCCCAAGATTACAAAAATCTTAAGGGATCCTTTATGTTGTAAACTTTCTGTTGTAGGGTAATGTGTATCCTGTATCTGAAACTGTATAAACTTATTGTACTATATAAGTGATCTTCATTCATGATCAGTAGAACATTTTGTCATCCTTATGATTAAACATAAGATTACATCATCACTTGGAACAACAAGAACCTCATCGGAGATTATTTTGTACTAGTTATCAGACAATATGTTAATAATACTGAGTGGCAGAGATTTGCTAGAAGTCAGAGGGCTAAGAACCTGATCCACTGCCCTTTGAAGTCGATAGAATTATTCCTACTGACCTCAGTGAGTTTTAGTAAAGTTTGTGCTAAAATGCTGGTTTATGTTTGAAGTAAGGATTTTAGTTCAAGCTGACACTCCTATGCATGTGAGCGGCTTTGTGAATCAAAAACACAGAAGCTATACCATGCAACTTCCCCCATTTGACGTAGCAAGTCTTGAAATCAAAATAGACCATAAATAAAAATTTGCTGAAACCTAAAGACAGAAGCTTTTTGCAAACCTTTTTTGTCAAATCACAGTCTACATACAAATAAGCTAGGGTGGGTTCCTAGATATTCAAACTTGAAGCAGACTGATATCAATAATTTTTGGAGCAGAATTTGGTTGGCTCTACAACTGGCAGGTTTTATTTTAAACCCATCTCATACATAGAGCCAACACTTGTCACGCCACAGGTACTGTGATTTATACAGACAGCCTGTCACACTAAGCTAGTAAAAATGAGTTTTCTTACATAAACCTTCTAAACGAAATAAACCTTGTTTTACTAAAAGGAGTTATTAGAGTCATCAGACTATGCCAGAGACATTCTAGCATCTCTAAAGAGAAGGTCTGACAGAGGATGTTTACAATTTAAGAGCTGTTTAGCGTACACAGTATAATTTGTGCCATATGTTCTCTGATTTACAGTTTTCAGACCAAACCATCTTCTATTAGATTCTGAGTACAGGAAGATTCCATTACTGCAGTAGCTCTGCATCTTCTGAAGTAAGACATACCCTTTTATTAAATTTGAGATTTTCTTTCTATTGCAGTTCGTAACTGAATAACATTCCTTGAATTATCTATCTGGTCCATGGCTGAAAAAATAAATGATGCAATACACAGAGTTCACTTTAAGAGCCTAATTTTCTGGGATCCAGTCTTTGTGAGCTGCGCATATATTTAATACAGAGAGACAGCTTGGTTTCTGGTGGCTTCTGCAATTGATTTCTAGAGGAAAATCTTTGGCTGCTGCCCCTAATTGGTGGGAGCCTGAAAGGCTCCAAATTGAGACTCTTCTACAAAAACAACAAGGCCTTAATGTTGTTCAAAGTCTTATGGAGACTGTGGCTGCAATAAGTTAAGACTTAAGTCCTAACCACCAACTGAATAGTTTAAAATGCCACCCTATAGCATAAGGGTTGTTTTTTTTTAAATGATTCCATTCCTTCTTGAATTATTGAGTTTAATTACTAAGGAATATAGCAGGGAAAAGAGGAATCATAGAAGACTTAAGAGTGGCGATTGGCCTAAAGAATTGCTTTGGTTACTTTACTGAAACAGTATGGTCTTAGATTCCTCTTCTGAGACATCCTCACACCTGTGTTATAGTATGTGATCAGACCTGTTGCTTGTGTGTATTCATGTGACAGGGCACTATTGGTAGCACCCTGGTCACTGACATTGCTGCAGCACTGGTTGGAGTGCTGGCTTAATTTAACCCACTTAATCAGTTTCTGTTGGGGATTACTGACACTTGGGTGGCAATTTCTAGGCTAATGAGATAATTGGCTCAGTAATTGGGAAGATACAAGTGGGAGGAACAGGATGAGCCTGGGCTGAGGAGAGAAGACCGCATAGAAGTCTGCCTCTTGTATGCCTGCAGTATGTGCTGTTATATTTTGTAAGTGAAAAATTAATACACACATGGTAAAGGGGTAACAACCTGGTTTGTGTCTATGGTTAAGAGACAGGCCAGGTCGTGTGCCATGCTGGGTAGCAATGGGGCACCTTGTGACATTTCAGAAAAGTAGCTTCTTACATTACTGACAAAAAAACCCAAAACAATCCTTTTTCATTAGCCTTTTTAAAAAAGCTCTTGTAGTCCAGTAGAGCCACTACAGCTATCAGGGCTGAATTCTATTCTGGTTTCTACAGCAATTAAATTGTCAAAGTTTCAGTTACAAAATCCTTGTTATTAATGAAGGGGCATAAACAAGAATGAACCCAGCTTGACTTTCAGCTCTGAGGAAGAAATCGCAGGGTTGGTAGTACAACCTTCCCTCCCCGCTTTATTTTTACTTATACAATGAACAAGTTAAACATATTCCTATAACAGTCCATGGTACAAGTGTACAGAGTATTCTCTATCACTACATGTAGTGTCTGGTCCTGTTTAAAAAGATGCACCCAATGGAGAGATGCTACTCCATAACTTTTATTTTTTTTGAAGATAGTGCTCTTATGCAGTTAGTTACATGTTACGTTTTGTAGGTCACTTCTATTCAGTTGAGCTAATCATTTTGGACCATATTGGTGAGTGGTTACTCACACAGATAGTTTCATTCATGACAATGGGGACTATTTGGGTAAGTGAAAGTTTTGCAATCTGGGTGCAGCAATAGAAGAATGGGAATTTCCCACTTGGCTTGGCCTGATCAGGGCATATGTTAATAGGGAATTTCTTCTTTGTTAAGCCTTTTGTTTTATGATTTATTGTAAGTCTGAGTCAAGTGAATATGGCTTTCTTCTTTATGCCATTCAGGAGATGCTTTATAGCCATCTCCTCCCCCTTTCTCATAACATATCCACAATTTATGTATGACCTCTTATTACATAGACAATAGGGCTAAGCAGCTCTTGTGCCATTAATCCTGTTAAGAAGACTGCTTGTGAGCAATACATCATGAATTGCATCCTTACAAGAAGACTGAAAGAAGGATCTCTGTGGTATTCAGAGCATTGGGTGGTGTTATGATCTGAGAAACCAAGATTAATTTTAAACAGGTCTTCGATATAGCAGGGCACTGGACTACCACCAAGCCATTTTGCCATTCAGCGGGTGCAGCCAAAAAGTTCTGTCTTATCTTTGTAAAGATATTAGCAGTTTGAGTATGCCTACTGTATTGTCCTCTAATTACAATAGGGCATACCACTGGAATGAGTACTATCTAGCTTGGTAGTTAAACGATAACAGAAAAAACGTTCCAGTTTTGCCCACTGTTCCTGATGGTTTTTTAATGCCATAAATGCAAATTTGATTTTGTGGCTTCCTATTTTGTAATGTCTAGTTTGTTATTTATTTTCCTCTGCATTTAATGTCTATTTCATCTCGCTCTCCAGTTTCAGGTTACGGTTTCTTCATAAGTTTCTTTGTAAACTAACCACTTCCTTTGTAGCTCTCTTATTAAGGAAACAAGCTGTAGAAAGTTTGGACTGACATTCTGCAGAATTCCTACTGAGAGTTTTCATATGCAGTGCAATCCTTTTGTTTTGTTATAAAATAAAGGACTTATTTTCTTCTGATGCTTTTACTAACAGTGTTGGTGAGTTAATCAAAACAGGAGCATATATTCCTGGCTTGAGTGGAGACACAAATATATCTTTATAATGAAAAAAAAGTACCTTGAGTTCTTTTCTTTATTCTTTTTCCTGTTATACTATAATAAAATAACAACCAGGTTGGAAGAACTGCTCTTTGAAAATGGTTTTCTACAGCAGAAACTTTCTGGAGAAAATTACCTCCAGGTGTAGGAGTGAAACTGATGTCTTGCTGCCATATTTGTCCTTGCCTGTTACCACAACACAACACCATTACACATGGACTGCAGGAGCACAATATCTGCTAAAAGCCTTCCAACTGAAACCTCCAACCTGGAGACAGACAGACAGACACATGTTTCTGTGGCTCTATTTCCATTTCCTTTGTTTTCAGAAGTCTATATATAGAATTTCAAGTTTATAGACATATGAAATTGGATAAATACAGTCAGACTATTGGAAAGCTCTTGCCCTGAAGAGTTTTCTTTTTCACAGAACGCCAGTATAAGGAGAGTTCCTAGTGAATGGAATTGCAATTGCACTGAAACAATTTGACAGTCTTCACTAGGAAATGAGGCAGCATGATCCAGTGGACAGGCCACTGTACAGTGAGTCACGAGAGTTGACTTTTAATACCAACTCTGCTACTGACTTAGTGGATGACCTTTGGCAAATCACTTCACCTCTTTGTGCCTCTGTTTTCCCTCACATCCTTTCTCTGTCCTGCCTCTTTAGACTGTAAGCTCTTCACAGCATCAACGGTATGATAAGGAGGCCCCTGCCTAGGGCTTTGCCTTGTGGCAGACCATGCCTTGACAGGTACCACTCACTGCACATGGTGCCTCCTCCTGGTGGCTCTGGGGGATTAGCTCTTAGCAGGCACTGCCCTCCTCTGGCAGTGTCTCTATCCATTGTCTCTTTCACCCTGTGGCCCCTCTTGCTACCGGAGTTGCAAGTTCCTGTTTGTGACTTGGCCCCCCAGCCAGGTCACTACTGTCTTCCCTTTCCAGGGAAGCAGGGCCGGCTCCAGGCACCAGCGCAGGAAGCAGGTGCTTGGGGCGGCCAATGGAAAGGGGCGACACGTCTGGCTCTTTGGTGGCGGGTCCCTCAGTGCCTCTTGGAGCGAAGCAGTGCAGTAGAGCTGCCGCCAAAGTGCCGCCGATCGCGGCTTTATCTTTTCTTTTTTTTTTTCCCCCGCTTGGGGTGGCAAAAAAGCTGGAGCCGGCCCTGCAGGGAAGTCAAAGTCCTTCTAGACCAGCGGTCCAGCTGGTGTCTCCAGCACCCTCCACCACTTTCCAGTGGCTGGTAAGGCCCACCCTCTATACTGGGTTCTAGCCCAGAGACCCTAGAACAAGGAGCCAAGGTCTGTACAGTCCTACCCCTTGCTGCTATTTCCCTGGGTTTCCTCCTAAATATCTGGCTTCCCCCTCTTTCACGGTTTGCCAGCCCAAGTTTCCTCCTCCCAAGGAGTGACTGTAGTCTACTTCCTTGCAGCCTCCTTGCTGCTCACAGCTCCTAGGCTTTATACAGGCCCAAGAGCAGCGCCAGGGTTTTTGCCGTCCTAGGCGGCAGCGCTCCTCCTCTGAGCATTCGGCGGCAGGGGTCCTTCCGCTCCGCGTCTTTGGGGCACTTCGGCGGCAGGTCCCGGAGCGAGTGAAGAACCCACTACCAAATTTCCGCCGAAGACCTGGAGCGGAAGGACCCCCCCGCCAGCGAATTTCTGCTGACGGCGGCAAAATGCCGCCCCCCAAATCCTGCCGCCCTAGGTGACCGCCTAGGGTTGCCTAGTGGAAGCGCCGGCCCTGTACAGGCCCCTCCTGTTCCTGCACAGCTGAGCCCATATCCAATTAGTGGCCTGTTCCCTGTCTCCTTTTTTAGGTGCAGCCGGGGCAATTAATTGGCCTGCCTATCCCTTTAACTTCACCAGGCCTGGTGTGGGGTGCGCGCCCCATCACAGCCTAATTCAGAACCCCATCTCTAGGTGTAATTTATTCATGTACAGATTCAATAGTCCAGACCCCTCATGACAAAACCATTCTCTCCAAATCCCAAAGTACAACAGGTTGACAGCACTTTTCCATGCCCTCTTCTGGGACATCATTTTCAGCTCATCCTCCCAAGAATCCATCTTGAGTCTGTTCCCTGACTCTCTGCCCTTATTCCAGGACTCCACTCTCCAAGGCCAGCCACTGGAAAGCTCCCAGATTTTCTGCTTTCCCGCCCCAAGTCAGGGCTCCCTCAAGAGAACTCTCGGCATCTTCCACTCACCCAGGCCTCTCTGCCTGTGAGTCCTACCCCTGTGGATCCACCCTCCAGCACCAACCCTCTTGCTAGGGCTTGGCTTCCCCTAATCAGGCAGGCTCTTCCCCTTCCTTCTAGAGCCCGCTGCACAAGATCTCTGATAACTCAGAAGGGATTCCCCAGCTCTGGACAGTCCCCACCAACAACATTTTTCACCTTTTGTTTTTTCCAACAGCTCTCTGTACCAGCTCTCCTCTGCTGCTCCTCTTTCTGCCTGCATGATGTCTCTCACCTCCTCAGGGAGCTCTCAAGTGCCCCTTCATAACTTCTCTTCTCAGGCCCAGCCGCCTTCTCTTAAACCCAAGTGAGAGGCAGTGGGCAAGTCACAGATCCACTGGACCCCACTTCCTCTTAAGGGGCCAGTCACCCAATGACAGACTATCACTATGTCCTTCTATAGTCCAGCTTGATCTTGGCCATGGCAGTACACTAACATAGATCATAATAAAATGTTTGCTAGCATTCCCTACTATTGCTACCAGCATTTCAGGACAACTGGTGGTATGTGAAGCAAAGTACAGTCTACTAGAAATAAACTTTTAAATACCTGTAATCATATTAGTTACAGCTAACACTGAACAGCAGATATAACACTAAGGTGAATAAAAATCCTCAGGTTCAGAGCTGAAAGCTAAAAATGTTTCCAGCACTTGCAGACCAGGTTCTCCACTGAGTCATGCTAGCACAACTCCATTGAAGCCAATGGCTTGCACTAGTGTAATTTAGGAGAATATGACACATGATCTAGCTACATTTTACAAAACTAGATTTTAAAATTTAGAAGTGAACTTATCAAGACATTAATTGAAATATGTATATCATTGATGTTTCTTCTATTGCCACTGAAAAAGGACACCCTGAGTCCAACAGTAGATAAGTATATTTATCACTAAAAGTCTATTTAATTCTGCAGCGTGCAAATATCAATTAGCATAATTTATAGGCAGGAGAGTGGACCTTTGATTTAGGAAAACAAAATAACATAATGCCCTGTTCAAAGTTCAATATAGGAGCACAGATCTCACTAAATTGTAACCCAGTGTAATTTTGCTGTGACCTGATCTTCACTTCCTACTGTAAGTGCACATATATCTTTTTAATGTGTCTCCCTTAAAAATAGAGCGAGGATGCTAACCTAGTTTTAAACATAATCCATCTGGCAGCTAGCATCTTTGAAGTAAGCTCCTTAATGATTTTGCTGAAGTCAACACAACTCACTAACTGTTAATTACGCTTTTTATCCTATAGTCCACAGACTATAGAATAAAAAGTTTGGATAATAAAATGAAGGAAACATGAAAGGTTTTCCTTTGATCTGGAATTCTTCCCACCAGAATGAGATCACAAATGCTTCATTATGTTTTATCGACTGACAGAAGTTCAAAGCTAACACTAGACAGAAATTGGCTGTAACCACTGTATTAAATATTTACTATTCTATCAAATACCTTTATTGGGCATGGTAGTTCCCAGAGAAGTATATATCTGGGTCATCTGTGACCCAAGAGAGCTTCTTCAAAACAGTAAGAATGATAATCAAATATATAGAATATCACATATGATGTTCATACTCACTTAACTGATATGCTCAAGAATTTCTTTGCCAAATTACCTGTTACCTGAAAAAATTGTGGCTAAACAAATCTGTTTATTACTGGACTGATGGAAACAAAACAAGCTGCAAACAGAAAAACCAACAACCCAGTAACACTTTAAAATAAATAGTGTGTTGTCATTCAAGCATTCACAGCTGCTAGCTACAAGACTGAGGCTGGGAAAGACAGAGATTGAGCCATCTGAGGAGACGTGAGGGAGAGGCAAACTAGAATGTACAATCGCAAACTAGAATGTACGATAGCAGAGCAGAATGTGCTTTTGAAGAATTTTTGCTTCCCTGCCCCAGTATTCAGCATATGTGCCTCTCTCTGCCAATGTCACCTTTAACTATAGTTCTTCCACTTGATGAATTTTATGCAGCTGTGCTCTATCGAGGTACAGTGGGAAACCCAGAGAGGCAGATTGCCCTTCCTTTGAACTGGAGCAGCTACTGAATTGGTAAAGCAAATTTATAGCACCCTCACCCAGGAACCAGCCAACTGGTGAAGTGAAAATAGTGCCAGCAGGATATTTGGAGGAATGACCAGTGAACAGGTTTCATTCACTGTGGCCATTGAGAACAGCAAATGGGCACTGACTGGGCCAGCAAGGTAGTGGACCAGTGCCAAAGAGCAGGTGGCAGCGAGAGCTCTATAGCAGGGCTTTCTACCCCTCATCTGAAGCAGCAGTGAGCAAAATCTGTTCTGAGCCATGGAAACAGAGCTTCCCTATGGATCAAGAACCCACCCATGAATGAGCAGAGCAGATAGTAGAGGGAGAAGCAGATGGAGAGCAGGTTCCCTTTCTCACCCTCTTTTTGTCTTCTACGTGAGAGTAAAAACAATCATGGCTTGCTGGAAATTAAGCTGGAATAGCTCCATCTTTAGGTTGTCACAACCTTCCACTTCTCCCTAGGCACCTTATGCAGATATACGCCGAGCAACCCAACCAGACATTACAGGTGAGTAAGACAAACAAATGGAGGAGAGGAGAGGAAAGACAAGGTAACAATAACAATAGGGTATTTAGTATAGGCTAGCTGCGTTCACAGTTCACCTAAATCCTTAACAAATTGCCTTCTCAAATGATAGAGACATTTTCATAGTACACATAAAATGTGTGTTGGTATTATGGGTGAGAGTCATACAGCCTGCTTGTGCAACCCCTTACAGTGATGGGTCAAGGGGGTCTTCTTAACGATATGGCCTAATGGTATTAGAAAATCTGGGCAAAGAGATTTGGACCCAAGCAATACTTCAGTGTTCAACATCTCCAGCACCATGGTTGTTTCAAGTCCTTGGCCAGGGAACAGTGTCCAATCTTCCTTACTTTGGATAGAACGATGAGGATTTATAAATGTAAAATTCCTTTCTTGAACACCTTTCGAGAAGCGCAATTTTAATGGTGCACAAGTTTCTCCCTCGTGGTTAGTGATCAAGCATACGAAAGCTGATTACAGACAGGGACTAGATAGAACTAGAGATAAAAACTGAATGAAAGAGCGCTACCAACACAATCAAATACAGAAGCAGTTGTGAACCAAAATAGCTTCTCACTTCGAACACTAGAAAGGTTTCCAGAGGTGCAGTCCTGTTGGGACACGGCTAATACTCTTTTCTGACCGTTTCACACTTCTCTCCCTCCCTCTCATTAACCTCCTATTGCCTCTTTTGAAAAATCTTTTGGAAAGTTCATTAGACATGATGTCAGACACTTTGCTGTTCTCTTCTTGCCCTAACAAGACTCAAGTATGCTTTCTCCCTGTGGCACATTCTCTCAGTGCTTTAGACCCCTCTTCACATTTTTTCTATTGACTTGGGGTCGAGTCAGTTCCTCACCTCTACAAATAAGTGAAAGACAAGCTGAGTCAGCAAGAGTGAGCGCTAATATTGGAATATGCCTCTGTGAAGAACAAGCAGAAGGCATTTAACTATTACTGGAGAGTAGGATTTTATTATTTTGTTATTTGGTACTCATTGAGGAAGGAGAGAGAGGGGAATCTGAGAAGGAAGACATTAGAATTTCAGAGAATTCTGAGGCAAAAACCTCATTGGGAACAGAAACATCAATACCAACAGCAGAGATACTGTACCAGGAGCATTGTCCTTCAAGAGCTCAATCCTATGAAGTGCTGAGCAGCTTCAGCTCCTGCTGTCTTCATTGCCTTGCAGGATCTGACTACTAATACTCAGCAGTGAAGGAGATGAAGAGAGCTCCTTGGGGAAGGACCCCGGGCCAAGCCCATTTTCTGTGGGACGCCATTAACAGAACAATGAGAAGTATTCTTAAAAAGAACAGTAACGCTATAAAATAAAACCATATACAACTTGAAACCAACATAAAATTCTGTGATATACAATAAAAAAATAAGAACAGGAGGACTTGTGGCACCTTAGAGACTAACAAATTTATTAGAGCATAAGCTTTCGTGGACTACAGCCCACTTCTTCGGATGCATATAGAATGGAACATATATTGAGGAGATATATATACACACATACAGAGAGCATAAACAGGTGGGAGTTGTCTTACCACCTCTGAGAGGCCAATTAATTAAGAGAAAACAAACTTTTGAAGTGATAATCAAGCTAGCTCAGTACAGACAGTTAGATAACAAGTGTGAGAATACTTACAAGGGGAGATAGATTCAATGTTTGTAATGGCTCAGCCATTCCCAGTCCTTATTCAAACCGGAGTTGATTGTGTCTAGTTTGCATATCAATTCTAGCTCAGCAGTTTCTCGTTGGTTGGCCAAACCGGACAGTCTCTACGCAAAAGAATTAATGGACACAAATCTGACATCAGGAATCAAAATACTCAAAAACCAGTGGGAGAACACTTTAACCTGTCTGGTCATTCAGTGACAGACCTGCGGGTGGCTATATTACAACAGAAAAACTTCAAAAACAGACTCCAACGAGAAACTGCTGAGCTAGAATTGATATGCAAACTAGACACAATCAACTCCGGTTTGAATAAGGACTGGGAATGGCTGAGCCATTACAAACATTGAATCTATCTCCCCTTGTAAGTATTCTCACACTTGTTATCTGTCTGTACTGAGCTAGCTTGATTATCACTTCAAAAGTTTGTTTTCTCTTAATTAATTGGCCTCTCAGAGGTGGTAAGACAACTCCCACCTGTTTATGCTCTCTGTATGTGTGTATATATATCTCCTCAATATATGTTCCATTCTATATGCATCCGAAGAAGTGGGCTGTAGTCCACGAAAGCTTATGCTCTAATAAATTTGTTAGTCTCTAAGGTGCCACAAGTCCTCCTGTTCTTCTTTTTGCGGATACAGACTAACACGGCTGCTACTCTGAAATAAAAAAATAAAAAACTTCTGAAAAACACACTTGAAAATAAATTTTTGTGAGGTGACAATACTACAACATATGCTCTCCTGACAGCTCTGCTTTATAGCTACAGAACAATATTAGTTAGGGATAGACTTTAAGTTTAAGAGTAAATTTTTTAAAAAGACCTAAGTGACTTAGGAGCCAAAGGCCCCTTTAAAGGGATTTAGGCTCCTAAATCCTATTGACTTTCAATGAGACTTTGGCACCTAAGTGCCTGTCAGTTAGGCTCTTTCAAAATTTTCATCCTAACTGATTTTGTTTGGTTCAATTAATATTAATTTCTATTTTAAAATTTTCCTTAAAGGAATGGAATAATACTGAGCTGTGCAATTATGGAGTGGCTAATATACAATGCCTAATCCATAAAGAGTAACATGCATTAATATGGCAATCCATATTCTTATGGAGTGCATGCAGCATGGAACATGGACCATTGCTATTAGGTTTTTTGAGTGACAACTTTGGCTTTGATGGAGTTTCACCCATTTATACCAGCAGGGAATTTAGCCCAATGACTTAGGACCTGATCCAAAGACAACTGATGCCAGTGGAAATATGCCCATTTGACCTTAATAGATAAACCACTGACAAGCTACTTCCAAAAAGAGTTGCACAATACAGTTCGGTGTGGCATTGTGTCAGCATATATACAGTTAATCCTAAGTATCCATATCACAAAACCACTGTTATAACTGATATTCTCATATCAAAGCCCCAAAGTTAAAGGGTATGAGACTCCCATGCTCCATAAAGGTAATTCCGCCAGGTAAGGATTGAGGCACACTAACAGGACAAGATGGGGAAATGTTTGCATTGTTAGTGTACTTAGTCTATAGATAGACCATCTCTAATGAAGGCAGTCTGGCACCTTTCATCACTGCTAAATTCTACTCATTTATATTTATTTATATTTTTAAGTTATATGGAATGAAAGATAAGTATGAGACCTCTTCAGGATGAACTGAATGACAGAAAAGTGAATAAGGATTTTATAAGGATCGGGTTTGAATATTAAAGAAGTTAGAGATGCAAATACATTCTCAATTTGCACATGCAATTATGCACACTATGTTCACAAACTGGATAACTGAATATGTAAATGGATATTTATTGTCACTTGGATGTGCAGCTACCCAGTTTGAATGCACGTCTGAGGTATGCACATAGATTTTGTAGGCACAGTTGCATGTCTACAATGCACATCTATAAAAATGACAACCCTGATTTTCAACGAGGTTTTCATCTTGGGTATTATGAGTGGGATTTTTTAAAGGAATCAGTGTTGGCCTCTCTGTTCCCACTGAAGTCAACAGGTTTAAGGATTGATTTCAAAGGGAAGACAGGACAATGCTGAATATTTTTGAAAATTCCACCTATATGTTTTCTAAAACAAAATTGTTAATATATTTTAAACTCTTAAAAACCATGACATGTGAGATCAATTATTATTTTTTAAAATAGACTTAGGTAGTGGAGAGTCTACAGTTTCTTTTTACACTGATAAATATGTTTATGTACTAAAGACTTCTGGAGATAACTTTTTTTTTTTTTGATTAGTGCAGGCATTGTTTTATTTTGGAAAGTGTGAGAACAAGTTTTGGGATATGTGTCTAGGGGTTTAAATAACTGCATGAGATGCCTGAGTGAAGTCTATAGGAATTGCTTGTTGATATTAAATGAATGATGAATTTCTTTACCAACATCTGGTATAAATGAAGATCATGTAAATCATGGCTAGCTGGGGTCAGCTTTATCTTATGCTACAGAAATGTGCATATGGAAGTTTATATGGAGAATATATATAACCTCCATCCACTTACATTTCTCTGGGAAGTTTACGTTGATATTAGAACTGCCAAACTTTTTGCAATGAGCAATATTTGGAAAGTTCAGACATTAGGTTCCTGATTAACAGAGCAATCTATTGGTGGTACATTTTTGGTCTGATTATAAATAATTAATTGTGTTATATGTTATTGTGGTCATAAACAATGCCCTGTGGCACTTATGGGAGAGGTGTCGTGTTACTTGTAGGGGAAGGACTGTGCTATTGCCTTTAAAGCATCTGAGCATGACCAGGGTGAACTAGACATTTTGAGAAGCCTGAACAGCATCAGATTGAGAGGAGTACTTATGCAGCTTAAAGAAAGACAAGGTGCGGTCTTCTCTCCAACCAGCTTGACCCTTGAGTGTCTGTTAATCATTACAGTACTGTGACCTATTGCGAGGACTTCTAAGAATCTTCATACACTATCTTATGGTAAGATTGCAGTTTGCCTATATCACTAATGAATATTTGAAATACAGACATTATACAGAAAAATGAAGAGAGAATGTGTAATAAAACACATAATAAAAGTGTTCTTGAAACTTACTAAACATTCACACAATATACTGACATCCCATAGGTTGATTCGAGGGATCTGTATCTCAGACTGAAAGTGATGTTACCTTCAGAATTACCTGGCTGGATATACGGTCACAAGCATGTTCTTCTGAAACAGGTTTGGCTTGTGGTTGTGGATTCACGGATCCCTTTTCTCTGAGGTTTTCAAACCAGACGTTTGGAAGGTTTTCCTCACATTTATTCTGTTTTAGTGCATCTTAAGAACTGCAATTCTTTTTAAAGAAGTGTAAGACCATCTACTGCTCTGGCAGCCCAGTACAATAATTAGTTAGCAAGATAGTTGGGTTTGCTCATTTGTGTAATTAACGGCCACAATTCACTGAAACCCCCTTTTCATTTAAGTAAAAACATCAAAGTCTACTGATCACAGAAAGCCCAGGCTTAATTAAAATCTTTACAAATCTGCTTGCACACACCACTTCAGTTTAGTATATAAATTACTCTTCAATTGTTTCCAGCTCTTAAGGAAATTAGGGAAAGCATAAACCAATACATTGACTCAGTAAGATAAAAATTCAAATGCATGCTCAGAGATTAGACCTTTGTGCAATTATATAGAGATATCAAAGGGAACTGAATATACACTAGATCAGTGGAAAGCAAAGAATGCTAGATACTAACAACATCTTACATTTATTAAGGAAGAACCTCTGTAATTTGGAGAGGTTCAGGTAGCTTGGAAGACACCAGAATTTAGAGGCCTATAGCTAAATTAGTTATTTTCATTGACAACTTTCATAAACTTCATATTGCCCCTCATCTGTTTGTAGTATCCACCTGTAATCTCTCATTTTATACTTCGTTTGTAAGCTCTCCAGTCCAGGGACCATCTTATGTGTTTTTATAGTGCTGGAACAAAAGGACCCTGATTCCTAACTGGGGCCCGCAGGCACTACTACAATATAAATAATAATATTACTAATGACAAAATTAAAATACATTTCCCCGCACCTATGAAAATTGTTACATTGTTAGCTGTGCGTGTAAGGATGGATGCGTTGTCCCTATACAAGCAGATAGTTAACAGCCGAGTTCTTTGGCTACAGGAATTTACAAGTGCAGTTGTGACAAGGAGGAAGGAAACTGTACATTTGAGAGGATTAACAAGTTTGGTGCAAGGGACAGTGGAGCTTGTAAGTACAGGAAACTGCTTATCTCCAGACTAAAGAGCTTTACATTGCCTTTGTCCTTTCAGTAGCTCTGCTGATAATCTCTGCTGGGAAAAGGGGCATTAGCTGCAGAAAACCAAATAGCTGTGAAAGGAATTTGCATTAATTATTCGTGGAACTGATGCTACTTTTGAAGCTCAGGTTAAAGGATCTGACATGTCCACAGTGGACGCTACAGGTGGGTCTCACCTGAACAACAGCTTCATGAGCAGCCAAGCAGAATGTATTCAGGATTTTCTGTTTCTCTTTTCCTTGTTCGATGTAAGCTTTCAAATATTGTTTGCTATAATCATATACCAGAAAATACATAGGATATGCAACCTGGGTGAGTTAACATCATTGAAAGAAACCTTAACTTCTGTAATTTTGCTGAGGTTAAAGCCCTTTGTCTTGCAGACTCAAAGTTTTATTATTGCTACTTTTGTGTGTTTAACCTGGATCTTTTAAAGTGAAAAGAGGCAAGCAATCAAAACCTGATGCACAACAATTTACTGGACTAGTCAGAAAAAATTATGTACAAGTAATTTCTATAAGAGTTTGTTGGCAGTGAAACTAGTATTTTCTAGGTGCTGAACGACTTTGCTCTTTAATGTGTAAATAGAAATCTCCTTTAATTTCACCTATTTGGATTGCAATACCCTCTGTTTTATAAAGTCAAAACGTTGATAAAGAGGAAAAGTTTCAACTAATGAATGCAGGACAAGACTTGCCAGGCAGCAAGTCTAACAAGACTGAAGTCAGACTTTTCAACATTGTCTCTTGAACACATGTTCAAGAGATTCAAAGCCCATCTAGCAATTTGTTTCATACAGGTTAAAGTTATGTTAGGACCTATAAAAACCTCTTCTCATTCATTTAAAGGAATCTAAATATAACTGCTTTTATTGTATTCATAATAATGCAGCTGTCAGCAATATGTTTTTCCGGAAGGGATTCATGTGTACACTGTAAGTCCGTTGTTCCTAGTTTCAAGAATGTGGTCATAGTTTGTACTCATCCAAGGAAAGGTGTGCAGTGTAGTTCAAATATAATTTTATATTTACCAGCACATATGCACATTGTTTTACATTGTGGAACCACAAGAGCTCTAAAATGCAAGTCTCACACATACACTTTCAGATGTCTACCATGTGCTCTATGCCATGAATTGTAATCATTAGGGCCAGAATTAAAAATATGATTGAGGGTGCAATTTGTTACTAGAGACTGACAATTAGAAAAATTGTCATTAGCTTGAGCAAATGAATTTCTCCCATCTGAGAGATGAATGTGGCCTAACACTTGTGAGAGGCCCATCACCGCCCTAAAAGTCAGATACTGAGCAATGCAGAGGTCTTGCAACACTCTCTGAAGTCAGTGGGCAGTAGCTACACCAGAAAACTTAACACCCGTTTTCTAACACCAGAGGAACTGCACTGCTGTTAGCAAGGCTCAAATACTTCCAGCACCAGGTCATGACAATTTGCAGGGAAATGTGGGTAATTACTACTAAATAAGATCAGCCCTATCATGTTTGTATTGCAAGGCAATACCTCACATTTGTTGTTTTACTAGATTCATGGATTTTAAGGCCACAAGTGACTTATGATTATGTACTCCACCCCCTGCAAGACATCAACCGTAGAGCTTCACCCAGTAGCGCACACATAACTTCCATGCTTCTATAAGCACCACTTGGATTTTATCAAATCATACTGATCCGCTAAGTGTACATTTATCATAAGTAACATATTGATAGGTAAACAATCTAGCTCAAAGAATGTTTAATCAGCTCCAGTGTGATAAAATTAAACAAGGATGATCAATTCTGGATCCTAGATTCAAGACCTTAAGCTTCTGGATGGGTAATCAAATACATACATACAGGAAGTTTAGTCGCATATCACAGGTCTCATTTGCCACAATGAGACATCACAGGCCAGCCTCATCTGTCACAAGAATAATTTCATTGTGAGAGCCACTTGGCTGCATTGTTGGATATTGCACCTCAAAAACTCTACCCATTGAACCAAAAAATACTGCCTGCTAGCTACCTTGAAAGAATCTCTGTAATCCATATAAAAACAACAAGGAGTCTGGTGGCACCTTAAAGACTAACATTTATTTGGGCATAAGCTTTCCTGGGTAAAAACCTCACTTCTTGTTCTGTTGCATCTGAAGAAGTGAGGTTTTTACCCACGAAAGCTTATGCCCAAATAAATCTGTTAGTCTTTAAGGTGCCACCAGACTCCTTGTTGTTTTTGTAGATACAGACTAACACGGCTACCCCCTGATACTTGTAATCCATATACTCTCTCATATACCTTTATAAAGGACACAAGAGTTCCCATTATGAGCTCTTAGTGGAAGTACTCCATCTTCATCATCACGGCCCAAAATAGATGTTAAATTACTAAAATTCAGAATCAATTATGGAAATATTGGACAGGATTTTAAATGGTTTATTAATATGCACTGCTATTAGATGTATTCCTTTGTAGTTTGGCACGCAGCATCTGAACATGTATTTTCAAGGGATTCTATGGCCATGGTTCCATTGGTAGGTGCCATTTTCTCTTAGAAGACATGTATCTTTCCAGCTGTCTGGTTGTCTCGATCCTGGGGTTTTACTCACAGCTGGGGTACCTCCCCATGGCTGAGGCTGGGGATTAGCTTTGCTGGATCTGATGCCTCCTTTCTTCTCTTGCTGACGCTGTGGCCCCTCTTGCTCTCTAGGAGTTTTACTGCTTCCTCTTTGTGGCTTGGCCCTCCAGCCGGCTCACTATACAGTTCTCCCCTTCCAGGGTAACCAAGTCTCACTGTTATCTGGGTGCCATTCCAGGCAGCCTTCCTAATCAATTTTGTGCCACTTTCCCAGTGGCTAATTGGGGAACCCAGGCACACCTGCTAATTTAGGGTCCATCCCAGGGACCCCACAATCAGTAGCCAATGTCTACACCATTTCAACCCTTGCTGCCATTTCCCTGGGCTTCTCTGCAGAGAGCTAACTCCTGTTAGCTCTACAGAGTGTTGTTTTAGACTTTGTAGTGAAGTCTAGGAGTCATAGGGTTTGTATACTTTAGAAACCATAGGTAAATTCCTGGCCACATTGAAGTCAATAGTGGAACTTGCATCAACTCCAATAAGGTCAGAATTTCACCTTAGATCCTTAGCCCTGTTCTAGCTGGCTTGTGCTACTGCAGCATGGTAAAGCTGCCAAGAAAATAACGAAACCAGTCACTGAAGATTGCTGGCTTAAAAAAATCCAAGCTCAGATCATAGCTATAAATTTTATCTAAGTACACCTGCACAGTGAGATGTAGGGTGAAATCTTGGCTCCATTGCAGTCAATGACAAAATTCCCATTGACTTCAATGGAGCCAGATTTCACCCAAGCTCTCTAAGGGCTTGTCTACACAGTAGGGCAATGCACATTAAATGGGTGTGTCAAGGCTGCTTCCCCACTTTGAACTTTAGGGTACACATGTGGGGGCCTGCATGAAAACTTCTAAGCTTAGCTACCAGCTTAGATCTGGTCCGCTGCCACCACTCCCAAAACTTCCCTGGTAGCCTTGAGAGACTCTCCACCAATTCCCTGGTGAATACAGATCCAAACCCCTTGGATCTTAAAACAAGGAGAAATTAACCATCGCCCTCCTTTCTCCCACCAACGCCTGGTGGATCAAGATCCAACCCCCTTGGATCTAAAAACAAGGAAAAATCAATCAGGTTCTTAAAAAGAAGGCTTTTAATTAAAGAAAAAGGTAAAAATCCTCTCTGTAAAATCAGGATGGAAAAATAACTTTACAGGGTAATCAAAACTTAAAGAGCCCAGAGGACCCCCCTCTAGCCTTAGGTTCAAAGTACAGCAAACAGAGATAAACACTCTAGCAAAAGGTACATTTACAAGTTGAGAAAACAAAGATAAACTAACACGCCTTGCCTGGCTGTTTACTTACAAGTCTGAAATATGAGACTTGTTCAGAAAGATTTGGAGAACCTGGATTGATGTCTGGTCCCTCTCTGTCCAGGAGGGATTTTATAGTACTGTACACAGGAGAGCTGTTACCCTTCCCTTTATAGTTATGACAGGGTGTGATTTCTAAAGTGCATTATGTGTTGCATATTAATTGGTCTGTGTAGATGCTGCAGGTGTGCACTAAATGTTCTCTAAAGTGCGCTATGTTAAAGCACACTAAAAACAGTTAGTGCATATCAGCAGGGTCTACATGGACCAACTAACGCTCCATGCATTAGTATGCTTTAGAAATCACACCCCTGTAGGGCACATAACCGCCCTGTTGACAAGCCCTGAATGGGGTTACTTTCTCACAGAGAGAAACTCTAGGTTGATCGAGAGCCAGTGCAGAATCTCCTCCACTACCCTCCAACCCAGCCTTTCGGACAGGGGACAGGATTGGAGAGAAAGATGGTGTGCCTACAGGGATCCTGTGTTGTTGGAAGAGCACTTTGGGACCAGGGCCGGCTCCAGGCACCAGCCGAGCAAGCTCGTGCTTGGGCTGGCAGATTCCAAGGGGCGGCATTCCATCTAATCCTTTTTTTGTTTGTTTTTTTTTGTTTTGCGCTTCACCACTTTGGCCGCCCCTGCAGGTTTTTTCTTTTTGGTTTGCTGCTCCCGCCACCCTGTAGGGAGCGGAGGAGGGGACTGCCCTGCAGCAAGCTCGGCAGGGCAGCCCGCGTCCTTCCCTGCCTGCCGACTGGAGCGGTGCGGAGCCCTTCCGGCAGGCAGCGCAGTGGGAGGGTCCGCATGGCAAGCACCCCTCTTAAGGAAGCCCTGGCTGCCCCCCTTCTCTCTCTCTCCCCCTCCGCTAGCCGGGGTGCGCACTCCACTGCCCAGGGTCTGCAGGGCCAGGAGTCCCCCTGCACCCACGCTCCCGCCACCCCCCAGGTATTTTTTTTTGTTTTTGTTTTTTCTTTCCTTTGCCGCTCCGGCCGGCCGGCCAGTTTGTTCCCCCCTACCCCGCCGCTCCAGCCGAACGGGGGCAGGTTTGTTTCCCCCCCACACCCATTTGCTGCTCTGGCTGGCTGGTTTGTCCCCCCCTTCGCCGCTCTGGAAGGCAGGTTTGTTCTCTCCCCCCGCCGCTCCGGCCGGCTGGGGGCAGGTTTGTTTCCCCCCCACCCCTTTGCCACTCCAGCCGGCCAGTTTGTTCCCCCCCCTTGCCGCCCCGGCGGGGGGCAGGTTTTTTTTTTTCCCCCCCCCCCCCCCCCCACTTTGCTGCTCCGGCCGGCCAGGCGTTTTTTGCTTCGGGCGACAAAAAAGCCAGAGCCGGCCCTGTTTGGGACCATCTGGGCTGGGCATCAATGAGAGCACCAATAGAATCAAGGAAAGTACTGAGAGGGCAAAATGATACAAAACTATTCAAGATAGTTAAGTCCAAAGCAGACTGCGAAGAGTCACAGAGGGATCTCACTACACTGGGGGACTGAGGAACAAAATGGCAGATGAAATTCAATGTTGGTAAATGTAATGCATATTGGAAAACAGAAACTATACATATAAAATGATGGGGTCTAAATTAGCTGTTACCATTCAAGAGAGAGATCTTGGAGTCATTGTGGATACTTCTCTGAAAATATCCCCTCAATGTGCAGCAGCAGTCAAAAAATCGAACAGAATGTTGGGAATCATTAGGAAAGGGATAGATAATAAGACAGAAAATATCATATTGCCTCTATATAAATCCATGGTATGCCTACATCTTGAATACTGCATGCAGATGTCGTTGCCCCATCTCAAAAAAGATATATTGGAATTGGAAAAGGTATAGAAGAGGGCAACAAAAATTCTTAGGGGTATGGAACAGCTTCCATATGAGGAGAGATTAATAAGACTAGGACTTTTCAGCTTGAAAAAGAGACGACTAAATGGGGATATGATTGAGGTCTATAAAAATCATGCTGGGTGTGGAGAAAGTAAATAACGAAGCATTATTTACTCCTTCTCATGATGCACAAACCAGGAGTCACCCTATGAAATTAATAGACAGCAGGTTTAAAACAAACAAAAGGAAGTATTTCTTCACACAATGCACAGTCAACCTGCAGAACTCTTTGCCAGAGGATGTTGTGAAGGCCATCTCTATAACAGGATTCAAAAAAAGAACTAGATAGATTCATGGAGGATAGGTCCATCTATGGATATTAGCCAGGATGGGCAGAGATGGTGTCCCTAGTCTCTGTTTGCCAGAAGCTGAAAATGGGCAACAAGGGATGGATCACTTGATTGCCTGTTCTGTTCATTCTCTCTGAAGCACCTGGCATTGGCTACTGTCGGAAGACAGGATACTGAGCTAGATGAACATTTGGTCTGACTCAGTATGGCCTTTCTTATGTTCTTAAAAGTAAAAGTAACTTTAAACCATTTTTGGCCAACCTCTTTGGTTTTGCACTGAGCACAGTATGTGATTTCTGCCCACTAGAACTCTTGGTCACCAATTCTGAAACTCAAATATCAACAATGGATTTTTTGCAGGGTGGATAAAACTCAATTGAAAAAAACCCAAAATTTTATTTACATTCACTCTTCTTTTTCAAAGTAAACCTATTTAAAATTATGACATTCTATAATCTCTTAAAATCATTTAATTTAAATTATAAAAAATATTCAAGCATTACATGTTTACTGTTGAATTTTAAAGAAAATCAGGCAACTAAACTGGTGGAAGTCACTGACTACGCACCTGGAACCAGAGCTCATTGAAGTGGTAAACCAGTTTTAGCTAGCAGTAACTTCTCCTGCAGGTACACAGAGAATGTTTTCTTTGTTTCAGTTTATTCAAGTAGTTCATTTCAATGATTAGTTCATTCAAAGTTGAGAAACCAATTGGGAGTTTCCACTTGTTTTCCTCTTCCAATCTATGAACAAAAATGAGGTGAGAAAGAAGGAGATCTAGTAGTTCTAAAATCTAGACGGTCATAGTGATCAAAACCAATCAGTTCTATGCACGAACTACAAACAACACATTCTTTATTTAATAAATCAATTAGTTTTAAATGCAAAACATGTTTTGATAAACTTACCTTTTTCCCCCTTATGTAGTCAACACATCTAAGGTAGTTTTATTTAACTAATTTAAAACCATTTTAGTTTTTCTAGTTGTGTATTTTTAATTGAATTAAATTTCCATTCAAATGCAGATTGACACAAATCATACATAAATAAAAATAATCATTATCTTGTTAATAAGAAATGCATCATTCACTATTTTCTAACAAAAAAGTAAAAATTAAGAATCTGAATAAATGTACGTAGGCAACATAACTGCTTAAATAAACACGTTGGAGAAAAACAGAGTTTTTACTTTTTTGGTTGGGTGCAGCAAATTAGATATTTTATTATTTTTAGCAATTGCGTGGAGGGAGAGAGCTGAATAGGTTTTTTTATAGGTAAACAATTACAGCACGCATTTATACCTTTTGTTATATACAAAACAGCTGCATTTTGTTTATACATAGGTTATTTTGATATTTTATTTTTTTTACTTATTTAGACTTTAGTTTACATTTTATATTATTTACACAAGGTCGCAACAACTTTTTACACAGTTTTTTTTTACTTGCCTTACACAATTTTTGCTTTTACAAGTTTTGCGTTATTAGGGTTACAGTTAGCCTGACTTTTGCTAACAAAGACTATTTGGATTTGAAATTTTTTTCAAATCCCTGTTAGGCCTTGCTTTGCTTTTACAAACATATATAAATACGGTGTATTCTCTTGGTTAGCAAAAAGAAGTACCACATTTAATGTAAATGCTGTATTTCATTACAAATCAACATGCTTTAATGGTTACCAAGTAACGAGAATCAATCTTTCTTTAGGAAAATGAAAGTACAAACACAAATATTAAAATAAATTATTTGAATCAAGGTTTCATTTAATTTAAATAATTATTTAAATCTGTGATGTAAAACATTTCTATTTAAATCAATCTGTCCTGATTTTTTATGACTATTCCATAGACTGCTATTTGTTTGCTTAGGATAGTCAAATAACATTGAATAAGTGTCAAAGTGTCAAAATTAATGGGACTTGTTTGAGAATACTTTGGGAAGCCAAATTTCTATGCATTTTGGAAACTATGTGTTAGCAATGACAAATCCTAACCTTGTAATAGTGACTACAGTAAGGCCAAGAGATTGGTAAAGGAATATACTGGAATGCGGGGAGGACAATAGCTATAATAAGTCTTCTTTAAAATATTCATATCAAAAGCTTTGCTTTAACTGTACTGAAGGCAAACTAAGGATGAACACAACCCCAGAGAGAAGTTATTGAGTCCACTTTGAGGTCTTTTTGGCTTGATTTTCTTGTTTCCAGTATTTAATTGGCCAAACTACAGCTGCCACTGGAAAATGCCCATGAGAGAGAGAATGAAATGGCTACTCAGTGATTTAGTCTTCATTGTACAGTTGCTTGATCCCAGGGAATGATGCTGTCTTGAATTCCTGAACTTTCTATGGCTAATGTAAGGCATTTGACTTAGTACTGGACGATATTTTGATTAAAAAATTAGAACAATATAAAATTAACATGGCACACATTAAATGGATTAAAAACTGGCTAACTGATAGGTTTCAAAATGTAACTGTTAACAGGAAATAGTGATTGAGGGGTCTGTTTCCACTGGGGTCCCGCAGGGACTGGTTTTTGGTCCTATACTAGTTAACATTTTTATCAGTGATCTAGAAGAAAATATAAAATTATCACTGATCAGGCTTGGAGATGAAGATGAAACAAAAATTGGGAGTGGTAAATATTGAAGAGTACACTGATTCAGAGCGATCTGGATTCGCTTGGTAAAGTGGGTGCAAGGAAACAATATGCGTTTTAATATGACTAAATGTATAGATCTAGGAACAAAGAAAGTAGGCCATACTTACAGAGTGGAGGACTCTATCCTGGGAGGCAGTGAGTCTGAAAAAAGATTTGGGGGTGGTGGTGGGAGCCGCGATCGGCCGAACCTGCGGACGGGGCAGGTAAACAAACCGGCCCGGCCCGCCAGGGGCTTTTCCTACACAAGCAGCGTCCCCAAGTTTGGGAAACACTGGACTAGATGATTGTAATCAGAGCTGTCCCTTGGGTACGGTGAATTGGGGTGACTGCCCCGGAACCCGTGCTTTGAGGGTCCCCCTGGGTGGGGAGGTGAGGCGGGCGGGTGAGCAGGGTGAGGAGGCGAATGGGGAGGCGAGCAGCCGGTGGGCAGATGGGTGGGGGGGCAAGGAGGAGCCCCCTTACCAGAACCTCCACACTCCCACCCAGTGTCTCCTGCCTGCCAGCAGGCCCCGCCAATCAGCACCTCCCTCTCCCTCCCAGCGCCTACCACCTGCCACGGATCAGATGTTTTGCGATGTCAGGAGGCACTGGGGAAGGCACGAGGGCACAGCCCGCTCAGGGAAGGGGGCAGAACAGGCGGGCTGGGGCCTTGGGGGAAGGGATGGAGTGGGGGCGAGGCCTGGGCAGAGCACCCCCTGGCAGATAGACACTGAGTTTCTAATGTCCCAGGCTCCGCAGCCCCTTAGGGACGGCTCTGATTGTAATGATCCCTTAAAATCTATGAATAGAAACAAACAATGCCATGTAAAGTAAGACAAAATGCAAACAGTAGCAAATCTTAGGGCTAATTCTGCCCTCGGTTATTTCTGTGCAGCTCCAGTGATGCAGGAAATCAGGCAAACTCATTTCTATTGTAACTATTCTGGAAGCTGGATCAGAGACTTTGGAAATGTAAAAGACATCAATTTGTTCACGTCTGAAAGCAGGTTTGAAGAAAGTTGCTAACTCCAACAGTTTAAATGCTGTTCTATGAAAGGAAAACCAGGCACTTAATACCATTTAGAAAAACTGTAGAGATCTTAGGGCAAATGTGGTTTGTCAAAAGGCTCAGAAAGAACGGATACCAATAATAGGGCTTGTGAAAAACTGGATGCCTACCATTTGGTTTTGGATACTGTATAGGAACATTCAGATAAAGTGTTCCAAATCTTGGTGAAAAAGCTAAGTGTGGGACTAGACCATGGCAAGAAGGGATATTATTTTTCAATTATTGGATGCGAGGCTCGAACTGATGTGGAACTGGATGGAAAATAGTGCCTACTATTAACATAAAGTTATTAGTTTAATCAATATGGTGAGAAGACAGAAGGGAAAGGGAATTCTTCGTGTTAACAATTTACTGTTCAAGGCCTGATCAGATGCCAAGAACAGAGACTAAATGATTAGGCTGCTAAAAAGAAACAAGACATTGTACAAAAATCATAAAGTACTCTTGTTTCCAGATGTTAGTTTGGTAATTGAAGCCAAAAGAAGAGAACTGAGTCCTAGCAAGTGGTATTTTATAAAAGTGGGAACAGAAGCTTGTTTCATAGACCCAGATAAGCCCCGTGTGCTGCTGTGGGTAAGAACTGTTCGTGTAGGTTTGTGGAACTCTGCAGAGAAACTACTACAGAAGTGATAACAGAAAATAAGCCCTGGTAGGATTTAGACAATGTCTCTCCCAGAAAAGAGTGATGAGGAGGTTTGTATTTGTTGTGGAGATTTAGTTTGTTCTGGGGAGTTTGTTTTGTTTAAGACCTTGGATGATGGTTGCCTGACAAGATCATGTCATTATAGGACAACCAAATTTCCTCCCCATTACTACATATGCAGACTGAAAGAGAAATAAACATGAACACCACCTCTGAATGCTTCCTTCTAGGGGGAAATTCCCTTTAAATAAAAGCATACAGAAAGGGGTTGTGGCCCAGGTACAGAAAGCTTTATATTTCTATCTCCTATCCATGCATCCCAGGCAGATAGATATAAGCTCCATTACATTCTAACTGTACCAAAATTATGTCAATAATTTGGACATGACTAAATGGATAAAGGCTAAATGACAGAGACCCTCCTACATTAACTTTAATGGCACTTTTCAATGTAATTTAACAAGTGTGTTATGCCAGGTATGTTTACTGATGTTTTCCAAAGAGAATGATTTTTATAGTAATAAATTTCCAGACTTACATAGTTGTTGTTGAGGACTTGGGAAAAATTCTGATAATCAGGAGATTTACAGTAATTAATAAACATTGATAGGTAGTACCTTGTTTTGATAACAGGGAGTTTCAAATAGCTGAAGTCTGGATAATCATGGCCGAGCTACATACGTCTAAAATATTTGCTTGCAAAGGGCTTTTCTTTAACCAGATTTGGATAGCGAGACTGAGAATCATAGTTATGTCTTTTGGCCTTTCTGGCTTGCGGATTGCATTCTGCCAGCTCACAGAAGCTTGGTGAGCCAGTACATTTTCATGCTTGCCATCTTATACTCCAGAATCTAAATTTACATTAAAAAACAACAACAATCCTTTTAGCCCTTATTGTTGCAAAGACAGCCCTCAAAACATAAATTGAATAACCAATGCAGTGTAGTCCACTTGAGTATGCAGACATCCTGAACCAATTGTGTGACCAACATAATGGCCAGCTCTCATCTCCACACTGGCCTTTCATTCTCCTTGCATTCTCCTCTAAAGCCTGATGATAACACAACTCACTGGGAGCAGACTCTTCTGTCCATACTCCTTGAACAAGCTTGAGTTGGGAATTTCAGGGACTCTTTATCCTTCAGCACTTGCACTTAGAAGTTGTGGAGTTCTTTTCTCTTTGGGCAGCTCTGTGAAATTTCCCTTACAACAGTAATCTAAATAAAAAGAAGATTTAGTAAAAATAGAAAAGGGAACTAAACTAGATGAGGTATTTTCAACTCACTCACAGAGAAAAGTGATTGCCTTATATCCTTTGAAAGCAGTATCCTCCTTCTGAACTCTTTTGCCCATCTGTTGGCATCGCACTGCTGTCTACAGAAACGCTTTTGTCTGCTATCCTCAAGACTTCCTAATGAAGCCCAACCTGATCCAGGGCTGCTACTCCTCTTTCCTAACCAGTTTTCTCTGGTTACCTCTGCACACCATAACGTCTGGTAAAACAGCTTCATTCTTCACCTTAAACAAAGACTGTGAATGGCTATCCAACTACAGAAGCAGTTTCTCCTCCCTTGGTGTTCACACCTCAACTGCTAGCAGAGCACCTCACCCTCCCTGATTGAACTAACCTCGTTATCTCCATACTGATTTATACCTGCCTCTGGAGATTTCCATTACTTGCATCTGAAGAAGTGAGGTTCTTACCCACGAAAGCTTATGCTCCCAATACTTCTGTTAGTCTCAAAGGTGCCACAGGACCCTCTGTTGCTCATTGAGGAAAAGAAAATCCTTAATTATGATTAATGGCTGCCTTTCAAAGGTTTACAACCTAGCTCAGATTTTACTTTCACTGGCGATAGGCATTTTTGGTCAAGTCCCATGACAAACCTTCCAAGCAATTTTATTTAATTTCCCCCCATAACCTATGAATTATAGACAGAGCTTCAGACCTCTGTCACACAACAGTCAACTCTGAAATCTAATCATGTCAACATAAATGTCAATATTGTTACCGGTACTGCTTGGCAGTACTCCACACACTAGGATTATGGTTAACACAAAAGAGATAAAATAATCTGATATTTTATTTAAGTAATTATGACATATTTTTGATATTTGATTTTGAAACAATTGCAGAGCCCCATAACTAAAAACAAAGAAAAATATAAAAGCTATTTACAGTGACTCCGATCACTTTAATGGAATAGTACAGATCTTGTAGGTATTTTCCTTCAAATATAATGATCATATTCAGATAGTAATTTATCTGAAAAATAATCTGTGTGAATGAATCTGTAAGAAAATATACAGTATTTGCCCTGGATTTGTCAATGGAACAACCTGTGTGCTTAAAGTTAAGCACCTATATATGTGACTACAAGTTTGAGGCCCAAATTTGCTACAACCAAATTGGGCTTGAGTTAAATGTGGCCTCTTCCAGTACATAAGAGTTAACTTCATAAAAAGAGAAAGAAAGAGAGGAAGAAAGGGGAAGAAGCCCAGTGAAAGCATTTCAACTGCTCTGGGTTCTGTTGTGTCTTATACTAGTCATAAAAAGTACAGTGCAGTACATCACATTATAAATTAAAAAAAACAACCCCCCAAAAAAACAAAATATATTCATGCATTAGGACCATTATGAAAAAGGTAGAAAAGTTTGGGATTTCTTTTAAGATTATTGAAAATTGGGCTGTAACCTACAGAAAATAATTAAATGTAAGTAATGTACAGCTCATATTTTATAATATACTGTATACTGATTTTCTTAGAGGAAAAAGACCTAACCTGGAAGAACACCCTGTATGCTGAGAATAATCTGAAACGCCAACCTAGCATTTTCGTACTTCAAAATGTTTTCAGTTTTGATAACCAGGCACGACTGTTAAAAATACATGAGGCTGTTAAAAATATATGTTTACTTTAGTAGTTTATAATTCAAAGGGGCACTTTAGTGGGTGGAGCTGTAAATTGGCAAGTGGATTGCTGCCACAACGGCATAAACTGCATCTCTGCAAGGATCTTTACTAAGAATAGATGTGGTCACAGTGATAATTAAAAAGGGCTTGGCCTGAAAGAAGCTTTGGTGGGGAATGATTAAAGTTATGGAGGTGGTTGCTGGGTGCATAAAAACTACACTAAAAATTACATGGCACAGATTACTTTAAAAGGGTTACATTAAGATGAAAAAGATACAAAGTATAACTGATAGGCCATAGTTTCTATTTTTAGTAGAGCCAATGAAAGAAATGGGCATTTGAAGTATTTATGCTAACAGTAACTCAGAAGGCACAATTTTACAGAAGAAAAAGATAACGTGTTGTGAGAAGATGTGGTGAGATTGTGGGAAGGTGTACACACTTAGAGGCATATTTTTTTCTATCACTTTTCAAATGAACCAGATCAGAGATTAATTGCTTTGTATTAATTGCTTTGTATCAAGTATTTGGTACAGTTTAACCTTTGAAAATAATAAAATATGTAGAAGGTCAACCTCAGAGGTCTGAGATTTCCTGGGGTGGGGGAGAAATGCCTTTTATGCAATCAGAATGTCAAAAGGTATCAGATTTCTCTGGGCAGGAATAATTTACTCATCACTTAATAGGGTGATTTTCTTTTGGGCTACTTATAAGCCCCAAGAACCTTTGCAATGGGTCTCAAACCAGCCATGTTATGTTAAGATTCTGGGCTGCAAGTTGTGAATTCATTTTAGTGATGATGTAATCATTGCACCACTGATGGATACTCCGAAGCGTCATCACTCAGTGATCATGAAGTTATGAGCTTTGGGATCAACCATGAACAAAAGAGTAAATATTCTAATCCAAATCGGGATAGGTAGGGGGTTTACAATAAACGTGCCCTCTGACTGCAAGAATTCCTCGCCAAAGAATGCCATCAATGATGTTTATTTACCCGTATGGGCTCAGGGAGTGTGCAAATTCCCTGTACCTGTGGGGGAAGCTCCATCAGCAGAATCATTCTTCTTCCGACTGGAGCTCCACAGGAGCCTCACCAACAAAAGCAGCCTGAAATTTGGGCTAAATCACTGCATCTACTTGGTGCTGAAGCCCAACCCCCTTCCTGGGTAGTTCTGCTTCTATTGTTGGTTGAACTGACTGGCTCTAGCTCTCCCACCACGGGAAGGGATATAGCTGACTTTCTAGTGTTACGCTGCAGACTAGATTCTGCTAGTGGAGTAAGTCAGGCTCACTGTTTCTTCCAAGCCCTTCCTCCCACTCTGCCCATCTCTCACCAGTTATTTCATGGAGAAAGCAGGAGCTGTTTCCTCCCCCATGTAGTCATGCTCACCTTCACTCATGCACCATCACTCCCCTGCTCAACCTGACCAAGACTATTTCAGCTCAGTCCCTGACAATTAAGTTTTTCTTTTACTGGCAACTTTAACTTATCAACTTGCCCCTTGACCCCATTCTTTCTTGGCTTCTAACTGCCCTTGCTGCTTCTTATCCTCTTCCTCACCCACTTTAAAGTTAGGAACTAAGTATTAAGTACAACAAAATAATTTGTTATTCCCTGAGCAACTGAGAAATTAATGGATGTGACAGAGCTGTTGAATCTGTGCCTGGTATCTGTCCAAGCATTCTCTCCTTTCTATTGTACCTCCTATGATTATGGAGCAAAAGGCTTCCAAAGGAAAGTGGGCTGCCCATCCAATCAAACATGGAAAGGGAATTGAGAGAATCTTCTAAAAAATCAACAGATTAATCCAGAACATTTGAAATCTAGAACATCTAGAAATGTTCTCCTTCTTCTAGATGTCCCACAAGAGAACATGCACAAGTTCTAAGGCAACAAATGGGTGGTATCTTAGCCGGGGAAGAGATTGCAGAGGGCAAAATTAGACAGATGCCTCTACCAATAATTCTGAAATTATGCTAGATTCTAGCAGCTTCTCTTGCAACTCTTTACATTCCAAGCAAAAGAAAGATGATGAGGAATGCCCCTTTGAAAAGGAAAGTCTTCAGGAGGAAGAGAATTTTCCATAGATATATAACTCTTTGGGGGACTTCCAGAACAATCAGAAAACAGGAGATTGGAGACATTTATCTGCAAGTTTCCTTGTAGGGAAGACTCAGTGATAGGTGCCTTTGCAAAAAAACGTGCATATATGGGGACTAATTTCTTTCCTTTATTCCCTCTGCTGCCAAATGCAGTAGTGGAGATTTTAGTGGAAGTTATGGTGAGTTGGATATTAGTAGTCCCTTTTTAAATTTATCTGGAGATCCAGATCTTGGTTCCAGGCACTAATAAGAATACTAATGGACTATGCAAGAGAATTGGGAAGGCATGAGAGCTAGTAACATATCACATCAGGCTGATGACTCAGCTGTAAGGAACTCAGTGGAGATCATATCTCATATGTCTTCTATCAAGAAATTCCTTGAGGAGGCAGGTTTACAGAGGGAAGCTATTAAGTTTTCTATTATCTCTCTGGAAAGTCTCCATGAATATATCTTACAACAGAATTTATAGCAGCTTTATGCCATGGATAGGAAACAGAGATAAAAGATCTTCTATCAACCCTAAACTACTAGTAATAGCCTATTTGGCAGACAGGATTAAAGAGGGTAGGGCCCCAAGTAGCCTTAAAATTTATGCTTCTGCTTTAAATTCTGTTTTTCCAGACATTAACAAATCTAAAGCATATGATATTATGAGCATCTTCTACTTCAAATCCTGACTTTCCCAAATACAGTGAAAAATGGGGCACTGGTGCATTACTTTCCCTTTTATCAGAGATCAATAATTGCAAGACTGGTGACTGAGTGCTTATTGGCTTCTTTTGGACTAGCAGACTCAAAACTCCACCTGGTTAGAATTTCAGAACCTTAATTAAGGGACACTGTGCATGGATATGGAATTTTCTGGATAGAATGGACAAAATGCAACTCATCTCCCAACTTTACTGTGTCTAGATTGTTCTAGATAATTCTAAACAAAACAGTTTAAATTTTATTGTGTTAACAAATATACAGTACCCAGAAAGGTACAGAGAACGGAGGAAAGACAACTCTTCTGAATGACACTGTCCCTTTAACGGGCTGCTTCTCCTCCCAGCCCCAAACACTCAAACCAATCTGTCAGGTTGATTAAAGAGACCTGGGTCCATGGATCACATATTAACAATCCTTGGATGGAAGTTACAGTAAAACGTAATTTAAGAAAAAAAATCCCATTCATCATGTGGAGTTACTAGTACAAATACAGTGATTAAAAAACATGGATGCTTCAGTACTATCAAGGGCATAATGTAACAGTGTTAGTGTCCTTGACCTTGATTTAGTGAGGAACTTAAGCATGAGACAACAGTCCCAATGACATTGATGGGACAGCAGGACTACTCACATGCTCAAAGTTATGTACAGATTAAGTACAATGCTGAATCAGCCTTTAGGTTGTATTGGCACAAACTGTTTATAAGTCAGATGTCTCATCTAGAATGTAAAACCCTATAGTATGCAGAATGAATGGCTTTGTATTAAAAATTAAAAAGCTATAGTGAAATATATTTTTACTAGAGAAGCTTCTTAAAACGGAATAGTGTTGAGCTGACCAATATTACAGCCTTTTTTTCCTCCTCATCGTTATAACAACACAAACTGTTTGTGTTCTTACATAGCTTAAATCTCTTGATCACCTTCTGCTGGATGAACTCATCTTTGAAAAGGATGTTCAAACTGACATGAAGAATGTCTGATCATTTTTTGCTACTCTATGTGAGCTCAGAGCAGCAGAAAGGGAAGGTTCCCACTTGTTAAAGCTCCTACAAAAGAATATTATAAAAGACCAAGGTCAAGATATTCATGACCATGAAAGCAAGTACAGTACTGATGAGCTCATATTGCTGCTTGACAATTCTTCTGTAACCTTTTGTAACAACAACCAGAAAGAAGTTCGATGCAACCAGCTTTCTCTCTTTTGAAGTGATACAGCTGCAGTTGGAATATCTAAAGATATTTTTGGGGAAAAAAATCAAAAGCTTATTTGAAAACTATGTGGGCACTTATGTTAGTAGCTTTGTCCTGAAGTGCCTCTAAAGATGAAAATGACCGTAAAAGGTACATATAGCAACATTCCAGAAGCCCTATTTGATAGAGATTTAAGATATACATATAGGAAATGAAAAACGGGTTCTCTCTAAAGAATGGTGTAGGCTCTGTCATCATTTTCATGTGTGTGTGTGTGGGAGGGACAAATAAAATAATTTAAAGGATAAGAGATCCCAAACTCCATCAGTTCAACATAGCTCTGCTAAGGAAATCTGCATTCTATACAGTAAAATAAACACATAGAATTAAATTGGCAGTATTAACAATGTTGCTAAAAATATCTGCAGTAATCTGGTGAGAATTTTAAATACTTAACCAGTTAGAAAATAAAAGAAATCAGTCTCTTTCTTCATAAAAAGAATAAGCCCAGTTGAGATAGAAAACAAATTATGCTTGGGGCTGGCCACCTTATTTCAACGATGTGGGGAAAAAACTCCAACCATCCTGAGCAGCCACAAAATGTCACCATGATCAGGAAAACACAGTTGTCATTGTAAGAGGGACTTCAGACTCCTAAAAGGTCCTGTTGGAAGACTCTGGAATTGCAAAGATTATAAAGTGAATTTTAAAAACATACAGCTTTCATTTCATAAACTGAGTTAGATCAAATTTACTGAGCCAAGTCCTAAATTTCTTCTATCTACAGTAACCCATCTAGGCAGTTATACTGAACTCCTCAAGTTAAGCACTATAAATTAAGGGAATTTTGCCTGAGTACAGATGGGATTCAGCTCACTGGGATGCAAATGGGAAGGTTATGTCTCATGACACTATGCTGCATATTTGTAGAACCAGTGATAAGTCATCTTGAATGCTGAAGGTTTCTTCCTGCTTAAGAAAGAACCAGCAGCACTGTTGATGGGTTGGAACTCAGGTAATAAACACAGTGTTCATATGATTAGATTTGTGATATGGTCAAGAGTGTCCTTAAAAGCGGCTTATAAAATTAAGTTTTCTTCCACAGTGCATTGGTCGTGGCTGCATATCATGAGGTTGAGTACAAGCATTACAATGACATCATTTTAGTGATATGACTAAATCACATGAATGTCAACTTTGCCACTGGCAGTATGAGAAAAAAGCCAATGAACATGTCTCATAATAAGAGAACTACAGATAAAGACATTTGAATTCTGTAATGTGAAAATAAAGATCACAGGCTGCTGTGTATGCTGAAAAACAGGGAGACACAAAGCCATAAAGGTACCTTCTAAAATACAAGATGTAGAAACGTTAATGGTAACACATAGCTAATGCTTCATAAAGAAATAAAATCCTTTTTGGGTTGTCATCTCTCTGGAGCTCAGGATGTTCCCTTTCAGTGTGGAGGCAACATGCACTTACTACTGAGCAGACATATGACATATGTGACTTAGCAATATTATCCAGTTGGATCTAGCAATTGTTTAAACCATTTGGAGGCAATAAAAGAGCACCATCGGGAACTGTGCTGTCTTATTTTCAAAAAAGGGCAGATTTTGGGAACATTCTGATGGCTGGCAATGTACCATATGCATCCTAACATCTTCTCTGAACACTCTCCATTTGTCCATATTTTCCTGTAAATAAAATGCTCAGAATTGAACATTATATTCTGGGAGCTCTACACTGGAGTCATACGGACCTTTCATTTCCTGGGCTGTTATTCCTTTATGTATGCAGCCTAAAACTGCATTGGCCTTTGTTGCTCTCATTTGACATTACAAACTATGTCCAACTTGCTGTCACTATCACCAATAAATTTCTCCTACTGAATATCTGCTTATCCAGATGTATTAGTTCAACCATGCAAAAAGTTACTCACTTGCCCGGGGTTAGTAATTTTTTGACAGGCAAGTTATCAACATTAAGATAGGCAAATATACTTTGTTCTTCTGTGTGGTAAATATACAGATTGTCTGCAGCCCTCCAATTCACAATCCTATAATATCTCTGAGGCAACTACATATATGTCTGTCTGTCTTTTAATACCATTTAGCAGTTGGAAATAAGGGGGAAGGATCTAGCACCATGTGATCAACCAGCTCTCTGCAGACCACATAAAGTGCTCCACAGAACACAATTTAAGAACCTCTGACCTACAAGGCATGACTTACATACATGCCAGCTGACTTTTATATGTTCAGATTTTCCAAGTGTTCCCTTATGGTTCCCTGTTATTCTTTTTGCTTAGCATTAACACATCCTGGTCTCAGGTAAATAATACTTAAGCACAGTCAGAGTATCAACAGGTCATTTAGTAGCCTCAGCCAAACTCTCAGTGCTTTCTAGTCGCAGCTACCTATAGTAGGAGCATCAAAGTATGTGGGTGAAAGGGCTGCATAGCTACTGTCTCTTAAGCTTCAATCCTGTAAGTACTTACACATAAGCAACTTTATACAAAAACACATGGTCCCACAGACTCTACCTTGCACAAGCTTAACTTGACGCATATAAGTAATTCCACTGGCTTCAACAGGCATAAAGTTAAGTGCATGCATACGAATTTGCAAGATAAGGGCATAAGTGATCCCATAATTTCTTTTCTCAGTTCACAAGTAAAAAAAAATGTATTTTTCTAACTGCCAGCCCAGCAACCTCAACCTGATATCTCAGTGGCTTAGTGTTTTCTGAGCAGGGCATCACTATCAGTCAGCCTGACCTAACTGAGGTGTATTATACTCATGTGATACTTGAAGCATACAAACTTGTGTCCTACATTGAGGTAAAGATTCTGCCTCCGAAACTGTCACCAATTGCACTAATCCATGTAGCCAGCTATGGTAGGTAAGGTATAGGTATGGATAGAGCTCTGTGCGGATACAAAAATGTGGATCTGCATCTGCCAGGATCAACCCGTGATCCGACCCACAATCTGCTACCCAACTTTTACCTCTATTCGCATCTGCAAGCTGTCTCAAGAGGGGGTGGGGGGTGGAGATAAGCGAGCGGGAGGGGCGTGTTGCAGGGAAGAGGGCAGGGACTGGGGGTAAGGGCCAGGGTCTCGAGTAGAAGGAACCATGAGGAGGGGCGAGCTAAGCTGCTGGATGGCGAGCAGGTGCTGGACAGCCCCGATTCCAATCTGCCGCCCAGCCCCAGTCCCAGCCACTGGTTGCTGGCTGCCAGCCCAGAGCGCATTGCACCCCGCCCCCCCCCCCCGGGTTGCCCGAGCCGGATGCTACAGGACAGGTGCCGCTAGGGTGAGCAGATGTCCCAATTTTATAGGTACAGTCCTGATATTCGGGGCTTTTTCTAATATAGACACCTGTTACCCCACACTCTGTCCCAATTTTTCATACTTGCTAGCTGGTCACCATGATGGCACTAGGTGCTGCCATGAGACATGGCGCCAGAGTCCAGCTGCTGCTGCTCAACATGTACTTGCCAGATACGGGGCCTGCCGCATCGGGGGACAGGAGGGCAGGACAGGGCCCAGGAGGCCCCAGGGCCCGGCTCAGATTCCCCACCCCCCGCATGAGTGGGCCTGCCTGAGAGGATGGGAATGGGCTCCCAAGTCTTCTTACCTGCTCCTGCTTATCCCCTGGCTCATGGACTTTCATCCCTCCACTCCCTGAGCCGTCAGCCAGGCAGCCCAGCTCCTTGGTCTCTCCTTCATGGTCCCTCCATCCCCTGCCAGGCACTGACTCTCTCCCTTTCCCTCACTCTCCCTTCTCATCACTCCCAGCCCAGGCAGCATACTTTTTATCTCTATTTAAAGTGCTCCGGGTTCTGTCGGAAATCAGATTACCTTTTCCTGGACATATTTCTTGGCTTCATGGCCCCAGCGGGGCGGAGGGGGAGGGGGAGGAAGGAGTGTTTGCCGCCACTGCCACGAAGGGGGCTCGGGACTGGGCTGCACTTTATAAGCCGCCCACCAGGCGCTGGGAAGAGGCAAAGTGTCTCCAAAACAGTTTGGGACTTGGCCGGGTGCAGCTCAGCTTGGCTCGGCCCTGTGTGAACGCGTCTCTGTCTCCACTCCAGATCCATAGAGCCCTGTGAGGTTGTATCTGGATCCGCTCCACTATCCGCAAAAATGGTCCGTGGATATGAAGCAGATAGCCGCATATTTGCAGGGCTCTAATTATTGCATTAAAGTAAAGACAAAAGGTTCAGGTTTTTCTAATTTCCTGGATAGCAGAGGATAGGTTAAAAGCAATTTATTGGAAATTCTTAAACCATTTATCAAATAAGAAGCCTACACTTACTACAGTGACCTTCATGTGGTTTAATTGGACTGTGCTAGGCTTTTAAAAGTAAACCTGGTACTGGATTCAAGGTTTTACTTCTGCATATCTTGATGTTTCTTCATTCATGATTTTTTAAAAAGGTTATGATCATTCAGTATCACTAAACAGGTAAATTCTGAAGTGGTGGAGGAAGAAGTTAAACCTAATCAAAAGAAAATTTAGTGTTGTTTTTTTTTAAGGCAGGGAACCAAAAAATTGTAACAGAAAGTAATGTGCTAGTGTCACAATAATCAAATATACTTAAATAATAGTTTTCTTAAAAAAAAAAAAAAAAAGTGTAGAGTGTAAACCAACAGAATAATACTTCATATACTATTAGCTTGTTGATATGGATACCTAATTGCAAAGTAAAAGAGAAAACACTGATGCACCAATAAATATTTCATTGCTAGTAGTTTGTTATATGTTGAGAAAAGATGATAGTTAAAACACGTGCATGTAAAACAAAATAAGTAACATCAGTTATATTTTTATATATATATTTATATATAAAAGACATTTATAGGATATTTAATATACACTTAAAATGTATATATTGAGATGTTTCAATGTTATCTGAATCTGTTATCCTTTAAAAACTATATCACAATTCTGTAAGAATATTTTATACTATTGCTATAGAAAACCAACTTACATAATCAGGATTTTCCTTCATACTGGCCCCAGTTCAGCTAGGTACTTAGGCATGTGGTTTATTTTAGGCACATGAGTAATCCCATTTACTTCAAATGAATTACTAATGTGCTTAAAATTAGGGATATTCTTAAATACCTTGTTGAATTGGGGCCATTATCAGGAGGATTGTCACCACATTTAGTGCCGCCATATAATAATTTGAATGGATTTTCTTTCAATTATATATTACATTTACAAAATATTAAGAATAGTATTTCTATTACTATCATGGTAGCTGGAATGCAAATTGAATCCAGTGAGATTTCTACAGCAATGGAAGTACATTGAATAACAGGAACACATATCTTTCATGGAGATTGCGCAGTTTTTCCTTCACTATTGTTCAAGAAATGAAGATTAGTAATGCCATTTTTAGATTAGTAATGCCATGTAAACATTCAGAACATGATCAACCAGTGTATATACATCAGGGTAGGCTCAATTCTGCAAAACTTGGAGCGAGAGTTTCGCTATGAAGCCCTAATGATACAGGGTTCAATCCAAAGTGTCCTCAGCTTCCACTGACTTCACTGAGAGTTAAGGACACTCAGCGCCTTCCAAGATTCTGCCCTTATTATTTAAAATATTCTAAATTAAAGAATTCAGCCAAACATTGTTACATATGAGTTTTTCAAGAACTGTACATAATTGTGGATGCTGTGGTTCTGGTTTTCTGATTTTTGTAGATTGTGCTCTAATTCTTTCAAACATACTTCCTGATGTTTCTCTCTCTAAAGAAAAAGAGGGAAGGGGGATGCAAGTTAGAAATAAAATACAAAATAAAAATACGGTAAGACTAGTACTTCAAGTTTATAACCCTGTCTGTCATTCCCTAAAATTTTAGTCAACTCCACACAAACACAAAACCTTCAAAATGACCCCAAAATCTTGAACCTATACATTATGTCTCCCGAGCACAAATTGATCTGTTTGAGTAACTTTATACTCTTAAAAAAGGACATGAGTCCTGGGATATCCTTTACAGCAACTGTCGAACATTTCGCATTTCCATCATTAAAGATTTGTGGCACCTTAATTCCAATACAAACTCAAAACTCTCATGCTTATTTTTTTAATGAGAACATCTGTTACTGATCTTTAATGCAGCCTGATTTTTGTTGCCTATGTTACCCTTTAAAATAAAGGGTGAATGATAACACTGTTTACTTGTTTATTAGATCCATATATGGTAATTTGTTACATAAACAATAGTAATTTTTTGGATTTTCTTTTATGCCTATCATAACACGATTTCAGATGTGAGTTACTTAAAATAAACAAATTTTTTCTTAAATTTATTAGTCATTTATAACATTTAGATTTAATTCTAACATTATATAAAATAATCAGGTTAAAGTGAACTAAAGAAAAAATTACCTTCTTGAGCCCTGCCCTGTTTCCAGCATCATGCTAACAGGGCTAAAACAATATGATTTTTGTTTTTCCTTTCCATAATGTATTCCCAATTTTATGGATATGTAACTGAAGAAGGTGAATATGTTTTGTGTTTGTTCAGAATAACACTCCCCTCAGGCATAAGGTCCGGCTGATTGCGGCTCCCACTGGCCACGGTTCGCTGCTCCAGGCCAATGGGAGCTGCTGGAAGTGGCGGCCAGTATGTCCCTCGGCCCGCGCTGCTTCCAGCAGATCCCATTGGCCTGGAGCAGCAAACCGCGGCCAGTGGGAGCTGCGATCAGTCGGATCTACGGACGCGGCAGGTAAACAAACCGGCCCGGCCCGCCAGGGGCTTTCCCTACACAAGCGGCATCCCAAGTTTGGGAAACACTGTTCTAGAGGAATAAAAATCATAAGCATTAAAACGTATTGCTAAAAGAACAAGGGACAGATGATTCCCTGTCCCGGCATAATAAACCGATTTTACTTACAAAGAAATAACAAAAGTACCACAGAGACAACACAGTCTTGAATAAAGCCAGTATTCTAAGAGTTTAATATGGGAAATAGCTATACAGTGGAATCCTGATTAATTGGGATCAAGGCCAGAACGCATAATCAAAAATTTGGATAATCGGGAGAATGGGCGAGGCTCCAGCTGTCAGCCCCAGAAGCGGCAGGACTGACAACCCGAGCCCCGCTGCCCTGTTCAGTTAATATGGAGAGCCAGATAATGGAGACGTGGATAAATGGGGGTCTACTGTATTGTTTTGTATGAACAACATACATGCCTCTATAAGTTGCTTATGATTAAGGCTACGATTTAGTCATGGATATTTTTAGTAAAAGTAATGGACAGGTCATGGGCCCTAAACAAAAATTCACAGCCTGTGACCTATCCAAGGCCTTTGCTATAAATACCCTTGACTAAATCCTAGCTGGGGGGCCCCAGGGTGCCGCTGCTTTGGGGTGCCCCCAGGGAGCTGCTGCTCTAGGGGGTCCCTGGGGCATCACTGCTCTGGGGGGCCCCTGGAGCCAGCCCCATTAACCGCTGCTCAGGCCGTCCGTGGGGCTAGTGGCACCAGCTACTGCTTGGGCAGTCCTCAGTGCCAGCAGCCGTGGGACGCCGAGCAGCAGCTGGTGCGGCTGGCTCCTGGATTGCCAAGCAGCAGCCGGTGTGGCTGACTGCGGGACTGCCTGAGCGGCAGGCTGCAGGGACGCTCCAGCAGTGGCCGGTGTGGCTGTTCTGGTGTTGCCTGAACAGCTGGCCCCAGGGTGCTTGGGTGGCCCTGGGGTCAGCCACACTGGCTGCTGCAGAAGTTAGGGAGGTCGTGGAAAGTCACAGAATCTGTGACTTCTGCGACCTCCGTGACAGACATGCAGCCTTATGATAGATTCTTGTTATGGAGACATGGGTTTATTAAAGAAACAAAGCATGAAAAGTAAAAACAATGATCTAGATAAAGTAGCATCCCAAACACTCCAACAACATCATCTGTGAATAGATGACTCCTTGTCCCCAACCCTTGTGACAAAGCTGTTTTGCCAAGACTAAGGGAGAGACCACAGAGTATACAGGAACTCCTCACTTAACTTTGTAGTTATGTTCCTGAAAAATGCGACTTTAAGCAAAACGATGTTAAGTGAATCCAATTTCCCCATATGAATTAATCTAAATGAGGGGTTAGGTTCCAGTGAAATTTTTTTCACCAGACAAAAGACATATATATGTTATATTATTATATATATATATACACACACACACACATATATATATATACACACACACATACACACACACGCGCAGTGTAAGTTTTAAACAAACAATTTAATACTGGTTCACAGTGATGATGATTGTGAAGCCTGGTTGAGGTGGAGGAGTCAGAGGGTGGGATATTTCCCAGGGAATGCCTTACCGCTAAATGAACTAGCAATTGACTGAGTCCTCAAGGGTTAACTCTCACAACAATCTACAAGGCACCAGGAAAGGAGGGAAGGCACACACACCCTGTGTGTGAGAGAAAAAATGTGCATTTCCCCTTTAAGTAGCTGACCCCAGGCTTAAGTACACTGCCTTGCTAATTAAATCAGCTTGCTGAGACCTGAGATGACAGCTACTGCCTAGAAGCTCCCTCCCTCCGTCGTGTCCCCCCCCGCTCTATGGAAGATAGGGTAAGCGGGGTGCAGGAGCAGGGGGGAGGCGGAGACACCCTGACATTAGCTCCCTTCTTCCCCTCCTTCCCCTAGCGTGACCAGACATCCCAATAAAATCAGGACTGTCCCGATATTTAGGTGTTTGTCCCAAAGATCAGTCGGGACGCAATTTGTCCCGATATTTCGCTCCGCCGGCAGCACTCGGGCACTTGGTTTTTTATTTATTTATTGCTCCGCCGGCAGCACTCGGCTTTTTTTTTTCCCCCCTGCGCTGGCGGAACCCTTCCCCCTCCCGCCCCCATGTGTCCCGATATTTTCTTCCTCTCATCTGGTCACCGTACCTCCCCCCATACAGCAAGCAGGAGTCTCTGGGAGCAGCTCCAAGGCAGAGGACGGGAGCAGCACATGGCAGTGGGGGAAGAGACAGCTGCTGCACAGGGAATTTAGGGGAGTGGGGAGCTGATAGTGGGGCTGCTGGTCCACCCTGGTTCCAACCACCCACCAGCTAGCTACAACGGGCTGCTCTTCCTGCAAACAGCGGACAAAACAGGCGGCTGCCAAATGACATTAGAAGGGAGAATTTCACAACTTTAAACGAGCATGTTCCCTAATTGATCAGCAACTTAACATTGAAACAACCTTAACCAGGATGACATTAGGTGAGGAGTTCCTGTACTAAACTCTCACAGATGCTAGCCTACAAAAAGGGAGGAGTAGTGTAATGGGGTTCACACTGCACCCCTCCAGATTCAGCCTCTTGGCCCTCACCTCCGTGAATCAGGGACACTTCTGTCTGGTGCAACAGCCATGTTCTTTATTCATGACCAGTTTCCCACCACCAGTTTCCAGCTATATACAGGTTTTACAGCTGCTTGGCCTACCACAGGCCTTGCCAGCAATAGACTAGGAGGCTTCTACTCCCTCTGAGCCTGACCTCCCACTCTTAGGCTGGGTCTATACTACCCGATGGGACGCGACAATCGATCCCCGAATCGACGCTCTTACTCCACCAGCGGAGGTGGGAGTAAGCGCCGTCGACGGGAAGCCGCATAGGTCGATTTTGCCGCAGTCCTCACAGCGGGGTAAGTCGGCTGCGATACGTCGAATTCAGCTACGCTATTCACGTAGCTGAATTTGTGTATCTTAAATCGACTCCCCCCTGTAGTGTAGATGTAGCCTTAGTCTCCAGCCCCACACCCCTTCTCCCACTTCCTTCCAGCCTCATAGCTCCTGCTAATGAGGCTGGCAGGTGTGGTCAGTTATCAGGCAAACATAGGGCGGTTCACCCTGACCCAGCCCCAATACATTCTCTCTGATTGGGGCTGGAGTGGCAGGAACTGATTAAGGGCTTCTGTAGCAGCACCCTACCACAGGTAGAAAAGGGTGTCAGCAGACTGAGGCTGACACCAAGATGGATGCCAAGAGACAGAGATGTTGTGTAGGGTAGGCTGCCCCTCCCTGCCAGAGATGGAGTTAGCTGGGCTGATGAGTAGTTATACCTTAAACTTTCCTTGGTAGCCTTTGTAAGTAAGATTAATGCGTGCAGGTCTTTTATTGTTTCTACCCTGTATTCTAAAGTGCTTTGTACTTTTGAGGAACAAACAAATAATGCTTCATTTGGAAGACACTTTCTGTGTCACTGCAAACTTGCATTGCTACAAACCCCTGAAGGAAACCTCTTATAGGTACCAAAAGCAAGTTGGGCCTGTGTCATTACTATGCTTGGTAAAAAGGGACTGCAGCCCAGAGATCCAGTTTAGGAGTTGTTGAACCGAGTGCTTCTACTGAAGCGAGGCGCAGAAAGACAGACCTGTCAGCTAAAGGGTGTATTTGAGAGGAACTAAAAGAACTAAAAGAAGTCCAAGGCGCAGCTTGCCCTGTAGCCATGACAGGATTAGCAGCTTCCATAGAAAAATCTTAAACTCTCAAGAATCCAGCACCTCAAAAAGTGATCATAAGCCAGTGAAGAGTCAACATTACTCCTGGGGGGAATTTTGCGCCACTGTGCGTGCACAGAATTCACGTACCCAACAGATTTCTTTGCTTCCGCGCAGAAAAATGACTGTTCTGGTGGCTTCCCCATGAGAAGTCATGCACTCCTCCCCAGCAGCCCGGGTGTGTCGTTTTGGGTACCTGGAGCAGCTGGCGGAGAGGTAAATTGCTGCTGGGAGGGGGCATTTGGGGATCTACTTGCCATTAGCTCCTACTGGAGCTGGGCTCAGCTGCTAGCCCTGGCTGGGCTGGGCTGGGAGAGGATGGGACTTACTCTTCCCTCCAAGGAGCAGCCATGTCTAGCTCAGACTAGGAACCTCCCCCAGCTACAGGAAGCTTCACCCTCTGGCTTCCTGCCCCCATCACTCCTCAGCTGTGGGGGGAGAGGTGATCATACGGGGAACTGCTCCCCCATCCACCCAACCCCCATGCATCCAGACCCTCCCATACGCAGATTCCCCTGCCAAGCCCCACCCCTTCTCTACCTGGCTCACGTGCCGAGCCCCTCTTTCCTGCCTCTGGACTCCCACCTCTGCACCCAGATCCGCCCCCCGCTGAGACCCCCGCCCTTGAACCCCACCTTGATGGGCCCCACCCCCCAAAACCTGGATCCCTCTGCTCAGCCCCTCACCAAGCTGCCACACCCAGATTACCCCACATCTAACCCTCTGACCCCACATCTGGATCCCCCCCACACACTAAACCCCCTCCAAACGTGGATGCTGCCAGGCTGAGCCTGCTGGCCTCACACCTGGATTGGGAGCCAGGGCTGAGCGTGCATGCGAGACTCTGTCCCTTTCTCTTGCTATCTTGGTGTGCATGGTGTGGAGAGGCAGGGCCCTGGGGTGTTTCTGGGGCAGGGCAGGGCAGGCCCTTGCACTGTGTCAGGATCAGGTGCAGCCTCACTGCTGAGTCTGTGTCCTGGGTGGCGGGGAAGCTGCAGGGTGATCTCCCACCTCCATGCAGCCAGTGGCCTGTGTCTTCCCCTGCCATGCTGGAGCCTTCACATTTATTTATTGAAAAATAAAATATGCAGGTTTTTCAGAATTACAACATAAAATTGGAATCAGAACTCAGGAATTTCTACTTTGGAGTAACAGTAAAAACTGTTGTGCATGAAACAACATGACGCCCATGAAAACTGTTAAAATATAGTGGTACATATTGCACGTTAGGCTGATGTGGAGGGACACTTGTTATTGACAACCCCACAGGTAAGTTATCTTACTCATTTAAAAACCATATAGACTCCCCCCCAAGTTGGCCGTTTTAACTGTTGGTACAGTCACACACTGCTAGACTTCTTTATAATAGTTGCCCAGAGAAAAATGACAAATTGGAAAGATGTATCAAAAATATTAAAAAAAAATCAATAATAAAATCAACTGACTACACAAGGTTGAACCGGGAGCAGCCAAAAAAGCCAACTTCATTCTCTGTCTCAAACTTGGAAAACTCTAACAGATTTCACAGAAATATCCAAAGTAGAAGAAGAAACTAAATTCTCCCTGCAATATTGCTTATCTTTGTCAGTGATTTTTACATTAAGGGGGGAAATGTTTGTTACCTTTGTGGTGTTTATGTGGCTGTTGGCTGAAAATACTGTTTTACAGCATTGCAGGGCCAGAATCAGGCCCCCGGTCTCTGAAACCTTATGTATCTCTTTGAGTACTGTTGTCTCTAGCCTGATGCCATGAAATCAAGGGCCAACATTTTCTATTTGGATACCTAAAGTTAAGCACCCGGGATGCAATTTTCGAAGAGTAGAGGATTTAGACATGCCTTCCATTAACAATAATGGAAAATGTGTTGAAATCCCCAAGATTGCTTTGAAAATCTCCACCTAAATTCATACTTTGGCACTTAGGTAGCTAGCCTGATTTTCAAAAGGTGCCAAGTCCACAATATCTTCTTGAAATGGGGCCCTGCTGATAGGGTAAGTACCAATGTGCCACACCTAGGATCTGCAAGTTCTTGAAACCTTTGAAAATCAGGGCACTTATTTAGATTCCTGTATAAGGCTATGGGTGCCTAACTTTAAGCACTCATGTTTGAAAATATTCGCATAGATTCCTGGTAAGATCAGATCCTTTTAACAGCTCAGAAATACATTTATCCACTTCACTAAGTAGGTCTGGACCTGCTAACAATTTGTGTCTGGGTGAGCCTTTAGAATAAGGAGCAGCCCCAAGGGAGGTTAGTAAAGGGTCTTAGCAGAGTAGACAATCCTGCACTAATGTAGGAAGATGGATTAGCTATCCTGGAGATCTTTTCCTAACCTATCATCTATAACACTGTGCACAAAATATGCAGTTTTTCTGATAGTTTTATGCTTAACTGAATTATGTGAACTGACCTTGTGCCCCAAATTATGTACAAATTCATTTAGAAATATATTCATCTTTTAAAACACATTAGTGTATGTAGTGATTAAATTAACTAAGCAGTTTATGATCAGTGTCAGTAAAGTGATAGATTCTCACATTGTTTAATTTGCAGACAAGTCGCTTTTGCTCCTCTCGTCTCTCTCTCAATTCAGTTTCCAGAGTCAATATTTTTGTCTGAAGAGCTCTCTCCTTGGATGACATTTTTTCCACCTCTTCAGACTCCTGTGATGGTAATGAAAGAATAAAAAGCTATTTAATTACATACAGACCTGCATTTGAAACCCAAAACAACAAATAATTATTTTAAACTATTTTATGCTACAGTTGATCGTCTCTTCCATATTTGCTGATTATAATCCTCCCTCTATTCCCCACCAATTATCTTGAGCACACATGGAATACATTCTTATTTAAAATGAAATAAGCTGCCTCATAGGAAAACACTGTAAGAATGATTAATGGGGGGGAAAAAGTCTGACTCATCTGTGAATCTGTCCTGAACTGAGACTTATTCAGAATCCGTCAGTATTACTAGAATATGAGAACAATCCTACAATTGTACGTGCTACTTCACTTACAGTTAATTTAATGGGAACATTATCACTTCAGATATATATTTTTCTGATTGTACTGCCATAGTTGTGATGTAAATTCCTACAATTCTTCGCCTATTTGTTTTATTGCTTGAAATCTTTTCTGTTCATGACCACACAAAACCTTGTACATTTTGAGTGTGGAAAGCCCTCTTCTGACATTAGAAAGGCTCAATAGCAAAGTCCTAGTGGGCTGCCCATTCAAAAGGGAAATGAAAAAAGCTGAAGCTTTTGATCAGAAACTCTGTCACTTCTGCACATTTAAATATTGGGTGGTTGATGCTCTTCATGTTGTTTGAAGGAAAGAATTCCTTTGTATAAAGATGAAGGACAAAATCCCGGCCCCATTGAAGTCAATGGGAGTTTTGCCATCAGCTTCAATAAGGCTAGGAAATCCAAAGTTCTTTGTATTTATTCAGGCAAAACTCCCATTGACCTATTTTTCCACATTGCCCCCTCCTATGGAATGATCTACCTTTCTTGATTTGTCTGGCTATCACACCTCCTCAAGCCCTTTGTTCTTTTCCAGAGTTTTCTTTATTTGAAAATGGGAAAAACTGCAATCAAATTCAGAAACATATTACACCAATATACCTTTTTTCTGCCTTCTTCCAAAGCAGCCTCCAACTGTCTGGCTAAAGCATCATATTCTGCTAATTTCTCTTTAAGCTGCAATTCACTGTGCTGAAGACTCTCCTCTTGGTTTGCCAGCTGATGTGCAAGTTCTTCATTTTGTACTTCCATCTTTTCTAACTGTCTTTATGCAAAACAGATACACACATGAAATTTGATTATGAGGAGAAAAATGTAAAAGTGAGTACTAGTCAGATATCACATTTACCTTTTAAGATATTCATATTTCTTCTGAATGTTACAGTTTTCCTCTTCCAAAGAATGGTTTCTCAAGAACCTGTTGTTGTCATCCATCTGTGAAAATGATGTTTCCAGTCTACTTAATGTAGATTTGCACAGGACATTATAAGCCAAATCAAGCTTGCCTTATTCAAGCTATCCTATTAAAATCAGTGCGCCTACTTCATCACCATGGCAAGCAGTATTTGGCCTATATTTGAAGCAAATAAAATACAACTATAGTAGCAGACTATATTGTAAGCTAAAGACTTGTTAAGGCATGAACTTAGGGCTGGCTTACCCCTGCAACCTAATGCATTTAGTTGGACAGGTTTAAATTTGTGCAAAATCTGGCTCATAAAGCTTTTTTTCCCTCCATTTTAAAATTATTTTGTCCTCGCAGTATATAAAAAGTGCTTGGAAGCTTGATAATGATATTTGTTTCCTTACCATTTTCCTACATGTACAATTGTAGTTATGCAAGAGCAGCTTAGGAGTGCTGTCTGATGGATTTCAATAAAGCACCAAAGCATTTATTTTGAAAAGAGCAATAAACTTTGCAAACATATATACTAGGCTTTAACTATATATATTAGATTATAGCTAGATATAATAGAAGAAAAATACCGATTATTTGAATTTAAATGTCTTGTCGACAAATTAGTGATCAGATTCTGATCTCAGGTACACAGTGAAAACCTTGAGAAACATCACTGACATTAGAGTTCCTCTGTATTTAGGCATCAATTCAGGACAGTCTTCCTCTTCAAGAAAGCACGCAAGCATTAGATTAACTTTAAGTATATACTTATTCTCAATGAAATTAATGGAACTTACTTAAAATTAAACACGTGATTAAGTGCTTTCCTGAATTGAGGCCTTGGACAGGTTTAAGTGAGAGCAGAATCTGGTCCTATAGCTATAAAGATGACCTTTCCAAGAAATTTAACATAAAATCCAGAGCTTGTATTTTTATACGGATCATAAAAATAGCACATGGGACCTCTTTCTGTTTCTAGTGACGTCACTGGAAGTTTTGCCACTGACTACCCGTCAATAAGTTTTAGAAGACTCTTTCTGGTTTTCCCCATTAATTCAAACACTTCCCAGAGCTCTGCTGTCACAGATTATTCTAGTCCACAAAAAAGATATATGATCTGTCACATAAACTTAAGTTTAAAATAAAAAACTGTAAGTTGTTTTTCTCTCAGTGTTCAGAATCAAAATCTTTGAAAAATGAAATGTATATAAAAACAGGAGGAAAAACACATTCAGGCCCTTAAGAGGTACTCCAAACAGTGATTAAAAAACTCTAAAAATTACTTGAAATCATCTTTTTTAGAAGTCTGAAGTGTCCTTTTTAGTATATTTATATGTAAAATACAATGTAACTTGTAAAATAGAAAGGATATAATTTACTGCTTTGAAGTTTCTGATTGGTAGCCATTTCCCTGAACAAGTATTGCCCAGCTTATAAATTAGGCATTACAATATCATTTTTTAAAAAAAATGCAATATTTCCATTACATGAAAAAAATCCAGAGATTGAAATTACTCTATTAGATATAACTGTGTCCTTTAGAACTGTATAGTACATTAACAAGGAAAACTTTCTGGGATTCAGCTGGGGATTCACATTTAACATATCTAATTATTCAAAAGGGAAGAGGTCTTTCTTATTAGAAAGCTCTAAAATCTAAACGCAAAAATAAATAAGAATTTTCAGTTAGGTACTGAAGCTGCAATTTCATCTCTCTAAACGTACAAAAAAATGCAGGCAGAACATATCACAAAGAGCATCACAATCGCTGCAGAAGGAACTTTTGTTCTATTAAGCAAGTATGTGGATGAGAGAACCCTGACATGGGTTCCCTCAGATTGCAAAACTACTCCCAAGACTTTCTTCCACACAGTTTAGATACTTTACTATTAAATGGTTATGCTCTAAGCACCTGAACCTGTAGCTCCCTAATGGTTTTGGATTTGTCTGCATAACTCCTTTTGTAGGACAACAGATTTTCCTGATACTCCTGCAGCCTCTCTTCAGCTACTTTCAGTAAGTCACGAACATGTTCTAACTCCTTCAATTGAGCCTGTATCTGGCTCCTCACCTGCACGGTAGCATTAAGGGAAAACAGGTAGGTACAAAACCATAAATTAATTGTTAAAAAATTTCAAAAGCTTTCCATATGGTAACATACATAATACATCTAAAATTCTACACACATTTTTGCATAATGTTATTCCTCCAATAATAATGAAAAATAGAATGAACGTTATGGCACAAACTCATCCCCCCAGCCCTATATTTTAGTTAGGGCTCAGTGAAACTAGAAATGTAATGAAATGTTTATGAAAAGTAATGTGAACATTTTCAACAAGTTATTGTATGTGTACTGCACTCCTAAAATGCTGATTTATTGGGACATTGTGTAACAGAATATTTTTCACAGTGAGGCATGTGAAAGCTCTAAAAGCTTTTTAGATGAGACATTCTGAACATGAGGATTATAGTGTAATTTTGGAAGGCAGTGGCAAGTGCCCTCTTCAGCTCCAATAGCTACATACGACACTTTTCAAACCTCGTTTAGTTATGAGATGGGCAAATACCATATCCCCATTTTACAGATGAAGGTTGGAACAGTATGTGACTTGCTGAAAGTCACACAGTGGGTTCGTTTCAGAACCAGAATAAAAACCTAGGACTTCTCACTGTGAGGCTCAGGCCTTATCTTTAAAACCATGGTGCCCTATAGGCGAACCAACACCTGTCTGTGTCTCAGTTAAAAAAAAAAAAAAAGGCAACAATATTTACCATAAGGGAAATCCACAAACATATAGCAATTAAGTTATATGCAGTCACAGTTAATCAGGTAAAGGATTATCCCAATTTTACTAATTCAGAAACTGAAGCACATGCTTCATGCTCTACCAAGCATGGCTAACAATGAACCAGGGAAGAGTCACGGGGAGCCAGGAAGCAGATTGAAGAAGCATTGCCTCTGTTTAGATACCAACAGAGATCTATGTAGAAATATAGGACTGGAAAGGACCTTGAGAGGTCATCTAGTCCAGTCCCCTGCACAACCATAGTATTTGCATAGTTGGGAATGTTGCTCCCCACAAAAAGAAGAATTTGTAGGATGCTTAGCAAAGCAAACCGTACAGTAATTTCCTTCTTCCCTGTCCAGCTTCCACAGCTTTTCTTGAGGGTGGGGGTAAACTAGGCCACTGATTGGTATTTAAAAAGCAAACAAACAAATCAGTCAATCTGAACATTCTATGGTGGGTTCATAAATTGGTATAGTGTGAACCACACCTTAATTGAGAGCATCTTATGGACCACCTCCTGGGAATGACTGCCACTCCTGCTCTGCAATTCTCACTCTGTGGTGATTACAGCAATTGCTTACAGGGAAAAGTAATGTTAGTGAAGTATTTAATGTATTTTTGGCATTGTTTTATGCAATTTAGTACCTGGAAAACAAGAAAGCCACCACCTTACAACCACCAGCAAGTGGTTCCCAGGCCAGTCTGAGGTTCACTGTTCAACAAAATACCATGAAACCATGTTATACTGTTTGTTAAAGTGGACTACTTACCTCACTTATCTCTAAATCTTTGGCTTCTGTTATTATTTTGTTTTCATTTAACACTTTTTTGTATCGGGCTTTCAGTTCTTCTGCTTCTGTTTGTAATTTTTGTACCTAGGATACAATATATTTTACATATATTTGCAAATGCTACTCCATCATTCCTTAAAGCTGGAAGCATTTATGTCAAGCAACAGCCTTTCATTTCCCCAGATGGTACTTTGTCATTGCCTATACTTACTTATTCATTTTCTCTATCCTCATAATTGCCTTCACAACTGAGTAGGCTGCAGAAACATTGAATACCACCCAAGCTCCTGAGCAACTGGAGACTGCTCCCTCTTCCAAGCCATGTATTGTACTCGTACAGATACACAAAGCCTATTTTGACTTTGTTGCCCCCATACTTATATCTTTGCAGCAGCATAAACTGTGACTTGGCACTATTTGACTGTTATCTGACTCATTTACTCGAACCCCCTTACATCACTCCCCAATTGCAACAACTGCAGTTTTCCTTCCTTGCCGTGCGACACCCAGTCAACCTGATGAAGTCAGCCAAATGTGTAAACAGCAAATGTAGTCTTCTGAGACTCAAACAAGACCAAATTACTTTTCAGATGAGGTTCCTATGTATTAATTCAAGCATTGTAGTTATTTTCAGAGGCAAACTTTTCTGTCCTGCAATTAAAACTCATCTAACAAAGCTCAAATAGCATTAACATATTCATGTTAAGACACTTAGGCTAGGTCTACAGTGGGGGCGGGAGGATCAACCTAAGATACGCAACTTCAGCTACGTGAATAGTGTAGCTGAAGTCGGCGTATGTTAGGTCGATTTACCTGGCCGTGAGGATGGCGGCGAGTCGACCGCTGCCGCTCCCCCATCGACTCCGCTTCCACCTCTCGCTGCAGTGGAGTTCCGGAGTTGATGGCAGAGAGATCGGGGATCAATTTTATCGTGTCTACATTAGATGCGATAAAATTGATCCCCGATAGATCACTACCCGCCAATCCGGTGGGTAGTGTAGACATACCCACAGACTTTAATCAAAAGTCTCTGTGCTTATCATGAAAAAATCCCCACAATCTTGGAAACAATTCACTTGAATTTACACAGGCACTTGAGGCTCACTGCACTTTAAAGTTACTTTATTTCATACAGTAAATAAAAGGCAACAAGTGGTTAATTAATATGATTTGCGAGCACCTATATCTTCCATTTCAAAGGCTTTGTTACAGCCAAAGGCCATATGCAAAAAGTTATAAAGACATAAATATGAATATATCTAGCCATTTCAAGAGATCATACTTCCATGTCTCCAAATTTCAAAAATTCTCATCACTTTAAGATACATGGGGTCAAATTCATCCTTGGTGCAATGAATGTTGCCAGTTATTTATTAAGGGCCTGATGCAACTCCCATTGGAGTCACTGGACAGGCTCCTATTGACTTCAGTGGGAGTTGGACTGATTCTAAAGGGCCAAAGCCAACATTTTCAAAATTGTGTGCATAAATTTAGGCTCCTAAACACATTTTTTGGCACCTAAATGTCTGGTGTGGCTTTCTAAGGTGAAGAGGACCCAGAAGCTCCTGCTGAAGTCAATGGACCACCACCTTTAAAACGACCAAATTGTACCCCCTTTTTGTTAGATAGCAGTAACTGAATTTTTATTTCTCATGGGGATAAAAATATTCAACATTTATTTACCATAATTTAGATTTGGTGCGATGAGATCTTATTGCAGACTGGAAAATTCTGTCTGTGAAAAAAGTGCTGTACTGTTTAAAATGTGTAATTGATTTAACAGAGAGAAATACTACTTCAGTTGAAAAGAGCTTTTACACTGCAGAATACTTAAAGGTAAACCCATTCTTCTTACATGTGTTTCACAGGTTTTCCATGCCTCCAACTTCTGTTACTTATCAAAAATATATGTGCTTTAACAAGGAATTTCCCCCTTTGTATTCCAATCTCTCCTCTATCTCATCTTTGTAGTGAAATCGAAATTACATCAATCATTTCCACTGTAACAAATTCCTATGATAAAGAGCAAAATTATGGCTTCACTGCAACAGCAAGTAAGTGGAGAAGCTGGGCTGAGAGGGAGAAAGTTCTTTTTTTGAAACAAACGTAATCAAGAGACGCAGTGAGGAAACTAAGTTCCTGGCATCAGGAAATGATATTTGTATTGTTTTCTTTTTTCAAATTTGCTGCAGTGTGACAGACCCCGCTTCACAGCAAATATTTTGAAAGGACAACTCTGAATATAAAACGCCAAATTAACTGGTAATATAATGGCTCATTATCCACCATGGAGAACGAGCTGCAGCTGTTGTGTGGGTGCAGTTGATTGTCCAATCCCCTCCCTCTCAAAACAGTGGGTGTCAGCTAATGGCAGCCTATTTCTGAAGGTAGCCTAGCCATTAGTTTGGACCCTAATAACTACTTAAGGCTGGATGTGAGGAACTACCTCTTGTCTCTTACAGCAGGCTAAAAGTTTTATTGTAGCTCTTTGCTCCATAGGCTAGGCCCATTGGCAGGATTTAGAGTTTGTAATAAAACTGTTGCCTGGTCAGTAATTTCAAAATACGATGAGTCAGGGATGTCAATCAAGTGTGTCCTTACACTATCACTGAATTCTATACAACATCTGATTCATCATGCTAAAATTTCCTCTCTGTAAACAAAGGCACATACTACAAAGGAATTGCTAAGGAACTTAAAACAGATTTGCTTATCACAACATGTGGTGTACCTCTTCCAGTACACTAAATGCCCCAGTAACAATTGTGTGGGTGAAACCAGACGATCACTACAATCTCAAATGAACTCACACAGGAAAATGATAAAAGACAAAAACATCATATCACCTGTGAGTGAACACAATATCTGACCTATCAGTCCTCATCCTCAAAGGAAACCTGCACAACACCACTTTCAAAAGGAGAGCCTAGGAACTTAAATTCATAACTTTGCTAGACACTATAGCCTTGTCTTCACTACAAAGTTTTGTCGGCAAAAGCTGCGTTTTGTCAGCAAAAGCTGCATTTTGCCGACAAAACAGGGGAGGTGTACACACTATAGAGCTACTTTTGGCAGCAAAACACTGCTGTTTTGCCAACAAAATAAAACCACCTCGACGAGAGGCATAAAGCTTTTTGCGGCAAAGTTAAAGCGACAAAGCGTCAGGTCAGTGTAAGCTGACTGTTTTGTCAACATAGCTGGCTTCCACCAGTATCCTACAATGCGTGCAGTGACCACTCTGCTCACTGTTTTGATCTCTCCTGCCCCTTTCAAAGCTCCAGGACAGCTGAACATGCTGCTCTGCTCTGCTCTGGGAACAAAGAGCAAATCATTAACTTGGAATGCTCCTGTTCTGTCCTGCACTAGAAATGCAGCAGCACGCAGACTGCTGCTGCAGGGAATGGAGTGGTGGGTGGGTGGGGACTGCTGTGCTGCTTTGACATTCCTTAACATGGAGAGCTCAGAGCCGCTCAGGATGCCACCCCCGGCAGCTGAGGAGGCTGTGGGAGAACTTGGAGGGAATCACAGAACCATAGGCAGGCAGGCAGGCAGAGCGGGCTGCTTTTGGAGAGACTGCTGTGCCGAGCAGGGCCAGGGGCAGACATGGAGGAGCATGTCCCCCTCCGCTGCCGCAGGATAGGTCGGTTGGCCTGCTGTCTCCTCTGCCCTGGACACACCACTCTCCTGTCTCTCCCCCCACCACTTCAGTTGAAAAGCATCTGATAATCTGCTAGGATGCCCATGGAAAGATGGGATTGAGAAACCTGCATCATGAGACACTGTACCTGCCCCATGAGGCATTGCAAACCCTTTCAAAAGCATCCTGCGGCCAGTTGCACATTGGGATAGCTACCACAGTGGCCTCCTCTCTGTATCGATGCAACTACTGCTAGTGTGGATGCACTCTGTCAACACAAGGAGCATAGTGTGGACATGCAACAGTGGTTTTAATTAAAGCAGCTTATCTCAGGGGGGAGGGATAGCTCAGTGCTTGAGCATTAGCCTGCTAAACCCAGGGCTATGAGTTCAATCCTTGAGGGAGCCACTTAGGGATCTGGGGCAAAATCAGTACTTGGTCCTGCTAGTGAAGGCAGTGGGCTGGACTCAATGACTTTTCAGGGTCCCTTCCAGTTCTGAGATAGGTATATCTCCATTTTTTTTATTATTATTTTATAACTTTTGCTGACAAAACTTTGTAGTGTAGACAAGGCCTAAGAATCATGATCTTACTAAAGACAACAATCTGTAACCCACTAACCCCCCCCCACTTTTTGTACTATGACTACAGGGATGCTAATAAGGCACTTCACCTTCAATGGTCCCTTAGAATATGTGCTAACTACTTATGCTAAACTGTTCAACCTCATATTTAGCTGTGACACTCTGAGGGCATGGCTACACTTGCAGATGTAGAGCACTGTGAGTTAAACCTGCCTTCGGAGAGCGCAGTAGGGAAAGCGCTGCAGTCTGTCCACACTGACAACTGCTTGCGCACTGGCGTGGCCTCATTTGCGGCACTTGCAGCGGCATTGGGAGCGGTGCATTATGGACAGCTATCCTGGTATGCAAGTGACTGCAACGTGCTTTTCAAATGGGGGGGGGGGGTGAGGGGAGATGGTGTGGTGCGTGACAGGGAGTGTGTTGTATGTATGTGGGGGGAGAGAGAGTGTGGGTTTTTGGGGGGCTAAGAGCATGTTAGCAGGCTGTCTTGGAAGTTCAGACAGCAGCAGACTCCCCCCCCTCACGCACAGCATTCCACACTAATCTGTCTCAGAGCAGATAAGCAGAAGTCTGTCAGAAACGGAGCTTTCAAACAGCATATACGCATTCCTACGGTGAGTTCAAAACAATGACAAGAGTGGCCACTTGACTTAAGGGGATTATGGGATGTTTCTGGAGGGTGATCAGAGCGCAGTAATGCAACACCTCATCCACACTGGCACCCGGTGCTCCTTTATTGCGCTGTAACTCGCAAGTGTAGCCAAGCCCTCAATACCTTTCCCAGACCTGAGGAAGACCTCTATGTAGCTCAAAAACTTGTCTCTTTCACCAACCGAAGATATTACCTCATCCGCCTTGTCTCTCAAATAAGAGCTTCATCATTATCTCAAAACTGCATATAGACATAAAACTGATACTTAAGCCTTCCAGGTCCATTAGTCACCTGAGTTTTATACTGTTCAGCAAGGTTTTCCTGCTGCTTTACTTTTTCTTGCAGGTTTAAAAGTTCAGCTTCAGCCGAAACAGTGTTGTCTTCCAAAGCAGCAAGTAAAGCCTAGATTAAAATACACAGAAAATAAATATTTTATTCTTGTTATAGGCAATACACTTTTTTTCTGATAGTGGAGAATTAAGAAATCAAAGCACCATCAGCACTATTATATGACTAGCAATTAAACTACTGGCATTTAACTGTACAGGATTACATTTTATTATTTTGCATGGTAAGTAACTGTGACAAACTAATTTAAATCTGTCAACTTCCATTCATATTTGATCCAGAGTAGAAATACTATACAAAAGATGTAAATCCTGTCATTTTAAAGACAGACTGAGTGTGAGATAATCTAACTCTAGGGCAAACCAAGATTCAATCAGCTTGATTCTCTGGCTGGCTAAGATGCAGGCAAAATAAAAGAGGCATTTGACAGTTTTGGTTTTAAAAAAGAAAATTTTGGAATTATTTTCCAAGTTGGAAGGGCTGTTGGATGTTAAAGACTATAGGGGATAATAGTCACTATACAGAGAACAGAGACTATTACACTTTCCCCAGATAGTGGAATATATTGATCAAACAATATATTGTTGAATTGCCTATGTAACCTTGACTGGCATGTCTGATATGATGATGAATTCTGGAACATCTTTATAGTCTGTGACCACTTTCAACATTAAAGTACAGGGATCTGAAAGGATAGCAGTGAGGTACTTGAAACCAGAGAATGTGATTCTCAGTATATGTCTGAACTTCAAGCTAGGAATGTAATTCCCAACTTGAGGAGAAATACTCGCACTAGTTCTGATCAAGCTACCATGTTAAAAACAGAATGTAGCTGTGGCAGCACAAACAGTGGGACGGGCTAGCAGCCCTGAATATATGCCTGGGGTCTTGGATGGGAACGTACTTGTGGCAGCTAGGCCCTCCGCTGCTCATTGCTACACTCTAGTTTTATCATGGTCGCTTGATCAGAACTTGCATGAGTATTTCTTCTTGAGCTGGGAATTACACACCCAAGCTGCAATTCCAAGTGTAGGCATACTGTGAAAGGCTAGAAGGACAAAAGGAAAAAGTACTTTCTAGACATGTTTAGGTTTTTTTAAACTTTTATTATAACTAAACGTAGACCAGATATTATGTATACTATTTATTTTATTCGGAGCTGACCTCTCTCCACTCTTAATAAATCTTGTTTTTAATTGGATCTCTCAAGATTTACTGTTTGGGAATTTCACACAGAAAGTCAGATGCCATTTGAACTATGTTTGCAGCAATAAAATTACTTGAATGGTAAAGAAGCTTTCTTATTACAAACTGTATTATTTGCAGTATTTGTAGATCAGATGACATATGAACTAGGCATCTTTTGATGTAATTAACAATTAAATAATAATTGTGACTATAATCTTTGGAGGAGTGGGATGAAAGGTGGCCACCCACAAGCCCCAGTGATTGGTTTTTCAGTGTGTAAAGCTTTGGTTTGCAGGAGAAGGCCACAATGGAGATATCCAGGATCAAGAATATGAACCACAGAAAAAGAGTAGTAGGATAGGTAGGAGCAAAACCAGCAAAGGGAAGTCCTAGAGACTTTATCCAATTGTGCCAAGCAAGTTTGAAACCTCCCTAACTTAATTCGAAACTAGCTATTAAAAGTGAATTCAGTTCCCATGTTTGGAACATTAGTAAAATTTTGTTTCAAGTTAAAAGGGTAACTGTTAGTTAAGTAATCATATAGATAATGATAATGAAAAGGACAGAAGGTAGTGTGGTTAAGGTATAGGACTGGGAGATCAAAGACCTATTCCTAGCTCTGCCACAGATTTCCTGTGTTAACCTATCAATGTCTCATTTTCACCAACTTCAAAATGGGGATGATAATACCTACTTCACAGGGGTCTTGTGATGTTTAGTTCATTAATACCTATAAAGCTCTTTGGGGTCCTTGGATGGAAGGTGCTGTATAAGTGCAGAGTTTATTAAAGGAGGCCTCGAGAGATTAAAAATGTATAGTAATAACAAAATTTGAATTAAATCTAGGTACTCTTTATTTTAAAATACATCAGGTAACCATGGTTATTCTCATACTGAACAATGAAATGATATAACAATCTACCTTTAATTTTGCATTTTCAAGACGAATATTTGCACTTTCTGAATTGATAGAATTAAGCTTTCCATGGATTTCTTCATTTGAATTTCTTCCACGATCTTGTATTTTTTTCATGTCCTCCAAAAGGTTTGTGATCTGTCTTTATTAAATAAATCAAGAACTTTTGCAGCAACTAGCATGTTGTACTTTTTAAAATTTAATTTGCATATTATGTTCCTCTAGCAGCTATTGAAAAGTTTGTGGGGTTTTTTTGTTTTTATTAAAGTAACTCCATATATTTACACACTCCAAATGAGCAACAACTGGAGAAGTTGGAAGTTCTTCAGCTTTTCCAATAAATGATGTAATAAGATTAAAGGATGTGAAATGGGGTTAGAACAATTGTAAATAAGCTGATTAGATGGAATGCACAGGCACTCTTCCAACGCAAATATCAGATTATATATATTTACAGTCTTAGACATTATGATGCAGAATTTAAAAAGGGACTGCCAAATAAAAAGCTATCTTAAAACATTTTCTTACGTAGGTTAGGAATACCACCTTCAACTATTAAAAGTAAACCAATTCTACTTTACTTTTCACCATTTATACCAATTTACTTTTTGTACTACAGTCAAATTAGATAATGAAAATTGTCTAATCAGATTCACTTCTGTTCACAGACAGTTTAGCTTTCTGGTGCTCATTCACTGGCATAGTGCCATAGTTTTTGCTGCAATGTTTAATTCTAAGTAAAGAAACTTTCTCTTTGAAATTAAAAAAAAATAAGAACGCTTTCCATGAAAATTTGGTTTTCTGAAACTCAAAAAACCAAAACCCGTAAACTTAATTTTGCCCTTATAAACATGTGAACATTCTTCTTTAAACAGCTATTTGACAAAACAAACATTCTGCATGAAACCCATCAAAAAAGTATAGGCAGCAGCCATTAGTCTTATTTTATGTATTTATGACAAACCTATTGGAAATACGAACTGTAGTTCAAACCATAAAAATGTGTAAGGATACTTCTTACCATAAGCCAAGGAAAAAGGCATTTTTAGTTATTCAACCTTTTTCTATTATATATTTTAAGATTTTAGGGAGTTCTGTTTTGTCTGTGATTACAAATCCTATCCCCCATCTCCATGTATGGAAGGCCCATTCTGTAGTGGAACTAACTGGTCCAATTCACTGCAGCAAAATTGTGAATAGAAAGCCAGGAGTCTATGCAGGGAGGTTCTTCTGTGCTGCTGTGGAGGCCAGGTTTGACAGTGGGGCTGGAGAGGAGAATCCTTGTTGTATCAGTTACTACTGAGATCCTTCAGCTATTTTCCCCCTATGGGGTGTAACCCAAGTACAGGTTACAGCAGCTCATAGCCTGTAATTTCAGCCACTGCTGGCAGGTGAGAGGATTCCCTGTGTCAAGCACAGTAAGCCCCTGTAGTCAGGAATGATGTAGGAGTTACTCTTTAGTTATAATGGATGTTGTGTGATCCAGTGGAGAGAAGGCGATAATGCTAAAATATGTTCCATAGTTGAAACATCTAATTCTGAGCACCATTTTCCAAGTTCTAAATTCTACCTGGAATTTTAAATAGTAAACACATGTACATGAAATTAATATTATTTCTTATTGATTTGCAAAAAGCTTCAACAGTTTAACTTACTTCTTCAGAGTTTCAAATTGAACCTCTAACCGAGTCTTTTCTTCTACAGCCTTCTCATGATGATTTTTCCAGACACTGGAAGCTGAAAGTACTTCAGACAATTTGACTTCCTGGAGAATATACAAAATACAGATCATGTAACATAAGAACTGCTTTTTAATTTTGCACAGTTCTTAAACACAAAAGATATTTTAACTTAAACAGCCTTAAATCACACCTCAGTAGTATAAAATAACGTAAACTTAAGCTTGCAATCTCAAGGAGAGAAATTAAAATAATTTAAATATATTAAATAAGCTTGAACTACAGAATTATGAGTCCCTAGAACTGAATCACAATTAAGCATTCATGTGTTTTCAAGCTGCAGACTACAGCAAGACTTCAAAATTTGAGGTAAAATGATTTCTTAAAATAAATATATTCAACTGTACTAATCTGAGACATAAGAATGACATTTTAAAAAAAGAGATCAAAATAAATGCCAGAATAAAATTGAGACATAATAGCAAAATGTTGTGAAAAAGAAACAATAGCTAACTAAGAGAGTTTCAAACACAAAAGAAGAAAGATTGGATTTTGTGGTTTATTTAATGGCAGTTAAGTTGAGCTTTTCAAAGCGATGAAGAGTTAGCCACACGTTTCATTAAAATTAACTGCTTTGAAAACCTTCACCTTAAACCTCACAATAGGAAAATAAAGAGAAAGCACTATGACAACACAAAAAAACTGAAACTGAAGTTAGACAAATGGCAATTAAATTAAATTAATTTAATTAATTAATTAAAATGTCCAGTACAACTGATTGTCATCATGAGAAAACAAAGTTGCATCGTATGGTCTGAAGGTAAATTAAGCCCACAAAGAAGAAACAAAGCAAATTTAATTAGATCCTGATACAATACATTTGCGTAGTCGTTCTATGTCTACAATGGTATAACATGCTATGAAATGTTATGATGAAAGTATATTCTCACCTGTTGGGAAGTGCAATGAAAGGAGACCAAGTTTTAAATGTACTCTAATGGGCCAACTGATTCCATTCAGAATTGTAAGCCACCAACTCCAGAAAGATCACTCAAAAAAGTTCTGATTCTCCTAGCCTTCTGAAATTTCTTAACATTGGTGAAAAAAAATGTTGAGGCAGCAAGAGGCCCTCAACAAGGTCTGAGCGACAGCTGAATGAGAGGGTTCTAACTTCATTTTCAAAGCTCTATAAAATTCAGAGCATACAGCTTACAAAGAGAAATTTGAGCATCTACAAGACATGCTGCCTGCTAGATCCATTTTAAAAAAAGACAATGGCTGAGTACTAAGACATCAAGATCCCCATCCTGCAATCTGATCTGTGTGAGTGGATACTTGTGCCCATTAACTTCAATGTCTATCCACACAGCTCAAACTGCAGGATCGGAGCCCACCTATGAATGTAAGGGAACAAGCTTCTCAATGATATTTAGGGATTAATGTGCATGACTCCTAGTAGCATTAACTGGCATATACCATACTGAAAGGAGACCAGACCCCCTAGAGCAAAATTACAAAGTGTACAACCACATGGTCCAGTCATTCACTAAACTGACTTTTTAATCTTGTAAACAAAATAAAGACTAGATGATCATGATGGTCCCTTCTGATCTTAAAGTTCATGCATCTTATCTAGCAATTGCTTTTGGATCACTGATTTTAAATTACCCTTCTCTAAAGTGGAACAAATTAAAATGTACCAATCCAGAGTACAGTATGCTCAGTTGGTCATTACTGTTCTCCAACGATGAGGCAATCTTAATGTTTGATTGCACTTATTATTTTAAACAATACTTGATTATTTTAAAAAACATTTGATTATACCAACACAACCACTTACCCTCTTTCTAATTTTGGAAGTTAGTTTTTCAACAGATGCTTCAAAACATTCAGCTCTTTGTTTCTGGGCTCTGGTTGCTTTTTTCAGAGCTTTCTTCTTTTGCTCATTTGTTTCCTTTACAGCTAAAATTTGGTGCTTGTGTTTTCCAATTTGAAGCTTCCACTCAGTTATTTTCTTTTCCAGAGTCTGCAGAATAATTAAGCAAAATGAATATGTTCTGAACATTATGGGGCAGATTTTGAGTCACAGTAACATAACCATGCAGGGGAGAAAGACTTCCACCTGACCTGCATTAGGCTTCCTGCATCCCAAATACATGCACAAGGGTGAGAGCAGAAGCTGTGCACCCAGTATTTCCACCCACTGAGGAGTGAGAAATGGGGATGGAGGGATAGATGGCGAGGAGGGTGCATAAGTCAGAGGGTAGGGAAGAAGCCAAATGGTGGGGAAAAGCCATGGGGATGGAGGCACAGCAGAATGGGAAGAGGATAGGAATCAGTGAGTAGGTTGTGGGGGGGCAGCAGCAGATGGGGACAAGGGCAGACTGGGGTCACAGGGGCAGCAGAGTCTACAACTACTAGAAAATACTCCCCTCCAGAACCTGGAATAGAACTCAAGAGTCCTAAATCGCTACATTCTTCTGTTGTCAGCAAATAGATCTGAAGACCACTGAAAAAGTGTGTTTTTCCATCCTCCTCTAGTGGCTGGCCCACACAGAATATAACCACCTACTACTGCTATCAGTTACTACATTAGCTCAAGTGGTACCGGTATGTGCTGTGGATGTAAGGGTCTAAAATCTGCTGATAACCCAACCAGGCGATCAATATGACTCCACATGACAGAAACTCTGTTTTTCCAGGTTGTTTTTGAAAAAATTAGGAAATTACATTTAACCAAACACATTAAAAGGACATTAAGGCTGCATAGTCACACACTCAAAAGTTAGGAAACGCCAACACTGCCTTATGTGTATGCATTATAGTACAGTCTTTAATTATATGATCGCATGCTATTTTTTCCACAGGACCCCTGCCTCATTCAGCATTCAGTGGTCTGGATGCACCTGCTCTGGGGATGAATCAGGGCTGTGTAGCGAATAAGACAATTACACCTCTACCTCGATATAACGTGACCCGATATAACACGAATTCGGATAGAAGGTGGTAAAGCAGCGCTCCGGGGGGGCGGGGCTGAGCGCTCTGGCGGATCAAAGCAAGTTCAATATAACGCGGTTTCACCTATAACGCGGTAAGATTTTTTGGCTCCTGAGGACAGCGTTATATCGGGGTAGAGGTGTATCTACGGCACCCCTGCATCATTTGTTGCGGAAGTTAGAAGTACACAGTGAATGAGGCAGAAGATTGCAAGAAGAGAAAGGATGGTCTCAACGTTGAGTCAGATGAATGTTGCCCTGGAGAACTGGATTCTCTTCCTGCCTTGGCTTCAGAGTTCCTATGCAAGGCTGGGCAAGTTACTTGAACTAGATTTTTCATGGGTGTTACTATCATGATATTTATGTTTGTTCCCCTATATAGCATTTTTTATTTAAATAAGGATGCTAAAGGCAAACCACATCAAAGACGTTAAAACGAGGTACAGTGACATTTGGTGAAGAAAGCAATCAGATGTATCCTTAAAGACTGCTTTAAAGAGGGCCCAAACACAGAGGGTCTTTAGGATGGTCATCGATGGCATCAACAAGCTACCAGCATGCAACTGTTTCTTGATGGACAGTCTTAAATCCACATTGATATCATCAACAATTTTTCCACCGTGCAATAAAGTAGTAAACATTTCAGCTACATATACCAGTCTATATAAAATACTTTCAGGTCATCTTAAAATAGTTTAAAGGCAGACATGACTAAATGTAACATAAATTAAAAACAGGTATAGTGCCTTCTCATTCAAGTCTGGGCCGTGAACCTTCCTAAGGTGTGTTCCAGACACATACATAGCTAGAATGACATGAAATTTACTTGGTAGTCAAAAGGGGAAAAAAGGAACAATGCTACTTCTTGATGTAAGTGTGAAATGAAGCAGTTTATATTTGACTTTGATATTTATAACTGACTTGGGAGATAATATCTTCAATGAATGAAGCAAATTTAGGAGAATATAGAAGATTTTTATTTGTCAGTCTGTTGCTTATACACTGGTAAAAGATATTACCTCACCTACCTTGTAGCTTATATTAACAGTTAAAGAAATACATAGGGAATACAATTGTCATTCTTTTATATCACCGCAAGATGTCACTATCACACTATGACTGACAGTCCTGTGTAGCATGCAGCTCCATCCTTTACAAAGGCTTAGGCTTAGGTAAATTTAAACTTGGAACTCATTTCATAATGAGCAGAAAACATTCAAGCTGTCTGAAGGCTTTGTCAGGGTATCAGCTGACTTCAGTGGGATATGGACACTTAATTACCTTAGACTCTTTTGAAAACCTTCAGTGTACTTTCACTGAATCTTAATGCAAAGATCAGCTTATTCCTTGAAATATACCATTTAATAAAATGCGCTAGGAGAATTCTAATAATGACACTGTGCAGAAGTACAAAAAGCAATATCCTTCAGAACAAAACATGAAATGTGTATACTTAATTTCATGTTCTGGAGTAAAAGTGTTAGAGGAGAAAATAAGTAATCTTCCAAACCTGGGAAAAAAAAAAAAAATCTACCTTACTTTTAATTTCCAAATGTTGACTTCTTAATGGCAAATACCATATATATATTAGGGCTGTCAAGCGATTAAAAAAAATTAATCGTGATTAATCGCCCGATTAAAAAATACCATTTAAATATTTTTGGATGTTTTCTACATTTTCAATGACAACACAGAATACAAAGTGTACATTTCTCATTTTATATTTATTTTTGATTACAAATACTTGCACTGTAAAAAACAAAGGAAATAGTATTTTTCAATTAACCTAACAAATACTGTAATGCAATCTCTTTATCATTAAAGTTACAAATGTAGAATTATGTACAAAAAATATCTGCATTCAAAAATAAAGCAATGTGAAACTTTAGAGCCTACAAGTCCACTCAGTCCTACTTCTAGTTCAACCAATCACTCAGACAAACAAGTTAGATTACAATTTGCAGGAGATAATGCTGCCAGGAGATAATGCATGTCCTCTGGAATGGTGGCCGAAGCATGAAGCGGTATACAAATGTTTAGCATATCTGGCACATAAAAACCTTGCACCACCAGCTACAAAAATGCCATGCGAATGCCTGTTCTCACTTTCAGGTGACATTGTAAATAAGAAGCAGGCAGCATTATCTCCTGCAAATGTGAACAAGCTTGTTTGTCTTAGCGATTGGCTGAACAAGGAGTAGGACTGAGTGGACTTGTAGGCTCTAAAGTTTTAAATTGTTTTGTTTTTGAGTGCAGTTATGTAACCAAAAAACCCTACATTTGTATGTTACACTTTCACGATAAAGAGATTGCATTACTGTACTTGTATGAGGTGAACTGAAAAATACTATTTCTTTTGTTTATCATGTTTACAATGCAAATATTTGTAATAAAAAAATACTATAAAGTGAGCACTGTACACTTTGCATTGTGTTGTAACAGAAATCAATATTTTGTAAAATGTAGAAAAACATCCAACAATATTTAATACATTTCAATTGGTATTCTATCGTTTAACAGTGCAATTAATCACGATTAATTTTTTGAGTTAATCTTGTGAGTTAACTGTGATTAATTGACAGCCCTAACACACACACACACACACACACACACACACACACACACAATTTTAGTATTTGGCATTGCTCTGAAACCTCCACGGTGATATTGTTTTAAAATCACTTTCATTCCTATTTTCCAAAGTGTAAAAATACATCATTACAAAGGTTTATATGCACTATTAGAACGTCATATCCACCAAGAAACAGGTATAATCACTGTTAGAATTAATTAATTCCTATAATTAACTTATCAATTGAGTTTATCTTTGTAGTTGAGTAAGATTCTAGTAAGTCTAAACACAAAAAACCTGCATATTTGTCTGTATGGTATTTATAAGGAGATCATTAATATCCCAAACATCAGAGTCCTAGGTCAAATCCAAGCCTTATTACTAATCTAGGCAAGTTACTTTTGCAATATCACATATCATGGCTATCAACTCCTACTGTTCTACGAGGGCTTTGAGAGTGACCAAAAGACCCAAATTACGCATGTAAAATGATTTCAACTGATTTTTCTGACTTGTTCAGCTAATACACATACAATGCTTAGCTTAACTACAAACCTCAGCTTTCCTCAGATTATATAAAATCTCTCCTTCCCCTTTAAAATTATATTGCAAACTTGTATTAATTTCCCTAGTTTCTTTAATTGTGCTTAAAAGATTGAATATCTGGCTAGTTACAACTGATTTGGAGCAACCACGAATAATTACTTAGCGATTCAGTTAAAATGAAATGAAAATGATATGCTGCTCTATCCTTCTCCAGTGAGAAATTCTATTTTAGGAATTTTTAATTAACTATACAAATCAACTGGCCAAACCTTCCCCTCTGCATATGATGTGAGATGACAGAGCTCCTATGCAAGCTGTCACAGACCATGAATTGTAGAAGTGGCCTCTCCACTGGTGCTCCATTGCCAGTGGGGTAGGATTCCATGCTACTTTCCCCTGGAAAAGAACCCTGCACAAAGCCCATTTACTCGGCTGCTTTGTTTGGGATCCGTTAGCCATAATTCTGTATGCAGAGAACAATACTATAGGTAGTAGACAAAGAAGCTAATTTCAGTTATGTTATCTAGTATGTAGATGAATGAATTGAACTGGTAAAGAACCAGCAGGCATGACAGCCAGGCCTATAGACAGCACAGACCATAAAAAGAGCCAAACAAAATTAGCTCATCTTTAATAAGGGAGAATAAAGTACGGCTAACACAGGGTTTTAGTGAATGTCATTGTCATTATTTAGTGTACAAGCAAGAATGAGTTTAAATAAAAAAACAAGCTCGGCGGTTATATTTTCAGCAGTAGCAGTCCTGATTGAAGTTTGGCCCATTGAAAGTGTGTGCAGCAGAGACCATTATCACAATATTGTTCAGTAAGAGTGAACAGCCTTTTTATTATTATTATTCTAAGCTGGAGAAAGTGAACAGAGGCTTATATTCATATAAAAGATTTTTTTTTTTATTGTGTGTATGAGATAACAAGCAATTGACCAACAGATTGATGGTAAGGTATCAGGTAAATTCAAGAAGATAAAAGGTAATAGGGATAGTCCACTTTTAAGACAACTCACCTGCTCAATCTTAAATTTCACCTTCCTTGCAAATTTCAAATACTTATAGAGAATCTGTGGCTAGTCTGTCTCCTCCCTTGCAGCCACCTGATCACACCCTTGCAGTCTTTCAACACTGACAACTCCTGTCAACTTTCTCTGTTTGTTAACACTGAATTATGCATCCCTTTATTAGGCCTTGATCCTGCAAACATTTCCATACATGTTTACTTTAAACATGTGAATAGTTGCATTCTCTTCAGTGGGACTCCTTATATGCACATGTGTAAGTGTTTGCAGGATAAAGGCGTTACTTTGGATACTTTATACATCATTCTATGAGTGTCTATAGTGTAAGCTCTGAACATTCGTAAAATTCATTTGTAACTAAGAACATTGTCCAAATGGCTCTCAAGAAATATCTATTTCCATTATTTTTACTGGTTTGGGGTTTTCTATTCTAATTTGTCTATACCAGGGATTTAATTTAATAATAGCAAGTGACATTTTAAGATTTGACTAACAAATTCTAATTAAAAATGGCCCTCTGGCCCCAATATACTTCTATTAATTTACCAATGAACTAAAAGTAAACCCAAAGGAAAAATATTTGTAACCTGTATTTTTGCTTTCAACTGATCATTCTCAGCCTCCTTTTTTTGAATCTGGCATTGCAGGTGGGCTTGTACAGCTTCTACTGACTTTGATAGGTGATCTGCTTTTAGTGCATTTGCCTATGCAAAAGATATGAACACAAATCTTTTAATTTATACAGATATGCCATAAGAAGATTTCTCTATTTTTTTGGTATAATTGATTTCTAACATATGGTAGTATACACATTCTGTGAGTCATGCACAGACACAATGTAATTATGAAATAGATTGTAAACCCAGACTCAAGCATAATGCCCTCAACCGAAGCACTGTCAAGAGCTGTTTTACCCCCTTTATTGAGTATAGTCAGTGCTTTTCCTCCCACCCTCACTTTGCATGGAACCACCTCCCTTGTCTGCTACAGAAGGTAAAAGGAACCTTTATCTATACATTTTGGTGAGGTTAGCACTGTCTAGAGCACTAGCCTTCAGAGGGTGATGAACTCAAAGAGCACAAGCAGAGTGACTGTGAACAGCCCCTGTACAGAGGCAAAATGGAGGGGGGCTTTTGCACTCTCTTCTCTATAGGATTGCCAACTTTCTAATAGCAGAAAACTGAAGACCCTTATATAATAATATATGGAGATATACCTATCTCATAGAACTGGAAGGGACCCTGAAAGGTCATTGAGTCCAGCCCCCTGCCTTTACTAGCAGGACTAAGTACTGATTTTGCCCCAAATCCCTAAGTGGCTCCCTCAAGGATTGAACTCACAACCCTAGGTTTAGCAAGCCAATGCTCAAACCACTAAGCTATCCCTCTCCCTACCCCACCCTTACCCTGAGGCCCCACCCCTTCTCACTCCATCCCCCCCGCCCCGTCCATCGGTTGCTCACTCTCCCCCACCCTCACTCACTCGCATACTTTCACTGGGCTGGGCCATGGGGTTGGGATGAGGGCTCTGGCTGGTGGTGTGGGCTCTGAGGTGGGGCCAGAAATGGGGGGTTCAGGGTGCAGGAGGAGGCTCCAGCTGGGGATGCGGGCTCTGGGGGAGGTTGGGGATGAGGGATTTGGGGTGCAGGAGGGGGCTCCAGCCTTGGGGGGGTAGGGCGGAGGGGTTTGGATTGTGGGAGGGGGCTCCGGGCTGGGGCAAGAGAGTAGGGTGCGGGAGGGGAAGCAGGGTGTAGTCTCTGGGACGGAGTTTGGGTGTGGGAGGGGACTCAGAGCTGGGGAACAGGGTTGGGCTGCGGGAGAAGGTGAGGGGTGTGGGCTCTCGGTGGCGCTTACCCCAGGCGGCTTCTGGAAGCAGTGACATGTCCCTCCGGCTCCTAGGCGGAAGCATGGCCAGGGAGCTCTGCATGCTGCCCCCGCCTGCAGGCACCACCCCCACAGCTCCCATTGGCTGCAATTCCCGGCCAATGGAAACTATGGAGCTGGTGCTCACGGCGGGGGCAGCACGCCGAGTCCCTGTAGCTGCCCCTATGCTTGGAAGCCAGAGGCACATGTTGCTGCTTCCTGGGAGCGGTGCGGAGTCGGGTAGGGAGCCTGCCAGCCCCGCACCAACTGGACTTTTAATGGCCCATCAGCAGTGCTGACCAGAGCTGTCAGGGTCCCTTTTCGACCAGGAGTTCCGGTCAAAAACCAGACACTTGGCAACCCTACCTCTCTACCTTATGCATTTGTGCAACATTAGCCTAAACCTAATCTTAAATGAGAAATGACAGTCAGGTCCAAACCAACCTCCCCCTTCGGAGCCATCCCTCACACTGACCATTGGAGGGGCTGGGGTGAGGATGGTTCACAATCCAAAAAAGAACATCTGGAGTCAAACTTCCTGGTATGTGTCCACTTCTGTGAGAAACACTGGCCCACAGGAATAGCTTTTCATATAATGTTTGAAATTAAATATTACCCTTCTCACAATTTGAAAAATTAGGAGATTTGGAGGTAAGAATTTAGCACACTGAGATAAAACATCCATTCTGAGGGGGAAAATGACTTACTTTTTCCTGTTGAAGCTGAGAAGAAAGTTCTACAATATGCTTCTCTGTTTCAAGTGTTTCTTTTCTGAGACCCTTCATGAAGGAAAATTAACACAAAATGAAAAGGTCTCCATATGCACATTTTGGGCTACATTTTCATAACAGTGCACCCAGGGCCGGCTCCAGGCACCAGCTTCTCAAGCAGGTGCTTGGGGTGGCCGCTCCGGAGAGGGGCGGCACGTCCAGGTATTCGGCGGCAATTCGGCGGACGGTCCCTCACTCTGCCTGGGAGTGAAGGACCTCCCGCCGAATTGCCGCCGCAGATTGCGATCGCGGCTTTTTTGTCTGTTTGCTTGTTTTGGCTGCTTGGGGCGGCCAAAACCCTGGAGCCGGCCCTGAGTGCACCCAAATTGCACATGTAAAAGCAGGGCCGGCTCCAGGCACCAGCTTAGCAAGCTAGTGCTTGGGGTGGCCACTCCGGATGGGGCGGCAAGTCCAGCTATTTGGCAGCAATTTGGCGGACGGTCCCTCACTCCCGCTAGGAGCGAAGGACCTTCCGCCGAATTGCCGCTGCAGATCGCGATCGCCACTCTTTTTTTTTTTTTTTGTGTGGCTGCTTGGGGCGGCCAAAACCCTGGAGCCGGTCCTGTGTAAAAGGGATACTTTATTAGGGTAACTGAGCTCTCATTTCCAGTGGCACAAACATTTCAAGGTGATGCTTAAAAGCAAAGAAATTGTACACCTAAATATAAGAACAAAACTGTCTCAAAGCAGGGACATTAATTTAAGTGTACAGATGCACAGTCAACATAATTGGGTACCTAAATTTAGCTGATGTACAATGTTGGCTTGTATTATAGGGATTTGTTCTGGGACACTCTTTTTGTCAATTTCCTGCAAATCAAATTACTGAAGGATACACATACACTTCATTTACTTATCAAATTGTTTTGAAAATTCTGCTTTTTCAAAATTATGTTTGAAGAGGTCACAAGTGAGCAAGGAGACAGAGCAGACAATAAGGGAAAAGCCAGAAAAAGGAATTAAACAAGAATGGGGTGCTACTCTGGTGAGTAAAAAAACAAAAACCAATCTAAACACAGAGCCAGTAAATATTTGTGAACAAAGTAAAAGTAATGTTACTTCTGAGAGAGGAGCTCCTAATTGTAAAGGTTATTTGGTCTTCACCAGAAATTAAATTTAAGGATTTAATCTCTGTTGAAGGAAAATGTGTTGGCTGAATGGTTTTCAGACATAACTGCCATATTCTGTCCCTCCCCCAGACAGGTAGTGTTCCATAAGCAGCCCTTGTACTGACACCTATAGTTCAGGTTGCCTTAACTACTGAGTATCAGATTTCCTGGGTTGTGAAAAAAAATAAAAATAAATAGCTCTTTTAAATCTGATAGCATTCCAATTCCAATGTAGTCAATTTCTGCTCAGATTAGGAATAAAGTGATTTGGGTTATATTTTTTGGCCTTGGACAAGTCATTAACACCACCTTGGGCCTCAATTTACCCCATTTATAAAATGAGGATAATAATACATGCTACATGAGATATTTACACTGTATCATGCTTTTCAGCTAAGCATCTTGTTATTCCTTCTCAGTACTGGGGTAAATTGAACTTCAACTTCCAATTACTTTGTTTTAAAATTATTTAAAAAAAAAGATACTGGTGGAATTTTACATTTCTTTGTAATACTGAAGTTGCACCAAAATAGTTAAAACTTCTCTTATCATTGCTTTCAAGGAGTTAACTGTCTGGATTCACCTTTTTGAAGATTTAGGTACTTGGATACCATATTGCCCTTTATTTTCTCATTTGTGGCAAATGGCATATTTGGGGGAATGATTTGGAGGGTTTACAAACGTTTAGTTCCATCTGTTTTCTCAAAACTGTGTAGCCTGATTACGATAGCTACCATCTGGGCAGGAATGCGACCTCATGATGGAATGGAAACATTACATAAACTATAACAAAAATGGTAATTTTGGGAGACAACGAATTCACAGCTTTTCCCTCCCTTACACTGCCTATCGATTTATGTCTGAATAAAAAGGCAATGCTCTTGAATAACCATAACATCGAAGCAAAAGTAACATCTGGTCTTAGAGAAACAAAGCTAGACATTCTTCTCAGTTACACCAGTATAAATAAGTAGCATTTCCATTAAAGTTACTCTGGAATTACACTGGTGAACAACATCAGAAACTGGCCCATGCTGAATATAGGGTAATATACAGCACATTAAACGCTGTGTAATAAGCGTGACACCATACTCCTGAAAAATATCACTAGTCAAATGGGTAATGAAGAAACAAAATGATGGAAATTGGGTGGAAGCCAGGCAAGTATATCAATATACACATACATGTGAGTGCAAGACAGAAAGACCAAGCAGTCTTCCTGATCCTAGGTCTTGCAGTTGCCTAGTGGAATTGTATGAGACTGGGATTTCACTGTTTTGGCATGCCTTGATAGAGTAAGGAGCCAGAAAGTGTAATTTACTTACATCATTTTCAGTTTCACTTTCAGTTAACTTCTGCATCAAAATGTCAATTTGTTTACTGCTTATCTGCATGTTCAAAATAGAAAAAACAACCAATATTTTAAAATTAATTATTTTACAGTATATGGAACTTGAGGATTCAGTGTACTCAGAATGGAGACTGATACATATGAAATACCAACAGCAAGGAGATATTTACTTTGACATGCATGATTATATACAATTGGTGGGAAATATCTTAAGAGATTCTATTCATTCTATGTGCGGAGCTTATGAATAGGGGAAAATAAACCAAGATTAATTCTATATGTAACACTGATTATTTTTTAAATGGAAGCACTTACATGCCATGCTTATTTAATTTTCCTTGTTCAAATAGTAGCCTAAAGGTCAAGTGTGTATTCCATTCATCTATTTTAAAGACAAAGTGAAGCATTTCCTTAAGTGTTTCTGAAAATATTGTTTGATGGCAGCTAAGATTATCTCCAGACCCCAAAATCTAATATCCCACAATATTAACTTCTATCACAAATATAAATAAACTTGGAATGGCAAAACCATTTATATAGCCATAACTATCACACAATCATCAATTACATAATTTGGCAGTCAAAGTTGTCCTTATTTTATCAATTAGTCTTTTTACCCTAATTGATGGAACTTCCAGTTAAGTAAATCCCAGACTTTTTAACTTCAGAGAATGGGCTCACTGACTTCCAAGGAAGTTTAGATAACTCAGCATGTTATAGGACCAGGCCCAATATGAATACTGAATTATAGGAAGGAGATAGCCAGCAAGTTGGGTGTCAAACTACAGATGGATCGGAAAGCAGGGAAAAGTAGCAAGGGGAAAAGCAAATGAGAGCTGCATTCTCTGCACTGGTATTTGCAGAGTGCACTCTGCTGGATTTTAGAAGCATGATGTACTCTGGCTCATCAGTGAGAGGGAAGCCTTACAGATCATTCTGAACAGAGCCAGAGCACACATGTACAATGTCCGCTTTAGGAATTCACTGCTTATGTATGTTTGGTTTTGTTTGAATACAAACACCTGTGAATTGCAGGTATTCAAACACAAAGAGATAATCACACCACTATTGTAATATAATGCTCTCTATATTTCTTCACTTTTCTTCTTTCTCTGCCTTCCTATTATTTATCAATTGCCATTCTCTATTTGTTTATCTTTTCCTTTTTAAAACTTCCTCTCTCTCCTGATTATTCTATATATACAGGCTCCAGAATAAAGAAGAAACACGTCTTCTCTCATCTGCTTTTTATTAAAAATTTAATATATCTGTTTGAAGTCAAGCAATTCCTATTCTGTCTTATTCAGCAAATATGATTATGCTTAAAGACTAACATATACATGAAAGGAAAGTATCTGTGATATTTACAATACTATACAAGCATAGCATAACATAGATTTCTCAAAATAGGTTAAACTTCCACACAACCTGGGGTTGATTTGGACAATAAAGAATATTTGAAATACTATAATTTTGCATTTTCTGTGACTGGCTATTGCTTCCTTTCTTTGAAAACACTACTGAAAAAGATCAGGAAAAAAAAATGTGTTCGTGCTCACTGTTAAGCCACCCCAAGATTGCTTTGGGTCATCTTACTTCTTTATGCTCTGTTGTTCTAAGTAGGTGTAGTAATAATCCTTTTACGTGTTTGAGAGTCTCTAGTTCCTTTATCAGTAAATCTTCTTGTTTAGAAATCTTAATCATATCTGATGTAGAAAGGTTACACGCCTGATAAAATATTAAGCCACAAACAAATATACTGTAAGTGTACTACAATATTTTCCCAAAACAGCATGATTACCATTATTAAAATTTAGCTTTAACACATTGAAACCATAAAACTATTTTTCTAAGTACACTGCAAAATATGATAATGAATATGCAAAATACTGTTTAGATTAGGATTTAAACATTTTGGTATGAAATACTACACAATTCAATATTCACTCTTCAAAGTTTGTAACAGAGAGATCAGGCATATGCTCTTTCTATTTTAACTTTTTTGCTGATAAAAGGCCCAATTTTCCTCTCTCAAGGGAAAATCCATTTAAATCAAACTAATTTTGCTGCTCCAAAAATAACAAAGGACAATCAGGTAGCAGACCTTTTAGTAAGTACTATCATAGAAGTTATTTCATCCTGATTTGCACATATGTATTCATGATACTTCTATCTGTAGCTGGAGAGAAATTGAAGTACTATTGGAAATGTTAACTCTGTTGTACAGAAAAGTGTGAATTCCCAATGGCAATTTTTAAACAGATTAACCATGAGGGAATGCAAAAAATCAAGATATCTTGACTCTTAGAATAATATTTGTTTTGTTTTATAAACTTAAATAGTAATAATGTATTTGTACTCAACAGGTTACAGACATCAAAAACTTCATTTGAAGATTTTTTTAAAATCATAGTAAAAATATATCTACTGTACAATATTGTGTATAAACAGGGTTACAATTGGGCAAGAAGATGCAAATGTACTCAAGTTCTGCTCACAAACCCAGAATACACAAGTAGCTATATGTTTCTGCTCAAATGATCAGCAGTGAAATAGCACAGAATGTTGACTTTTAAACTGACAACATTAGGGTTCAGAATTAACATTCATGTGAGATGAAAACAAACATTTGGACCCCTCAAAGCTCTTATTTAAAGATGTATGTCTGCACTCAGATATCACATCAGTCAACATTTAGAGTGCTTTTCTAATCAACCATATGAGTTAGACATTTAAGGTTTTTTACAATAAATGTTTAATTCTGCAAAAATGAGTGGAGCAAAAAAAAAAAAAAAGACTGTACAGCATATCCCAGAACACTAACCCAGTTAGAGTTCTGAGAGTAAATATGTACACAAATTTTTGTATAGTATTAAAATACAGCAAAATACAGAAACTTACATTTGTCATTCCAGCAATAGTGACTTTAAATGAAGGCAAAAACATTTCTGTTGAACTGATTGCCATCTCTGCTTCAAGAATCTTTTCCTGTAATGTGGCAATTTCATCTTCTTTCAACCTATTCACAAGAAGAACTTAATAAAAATCAAATTGCACTAACTATACATGTTTAATATATATGAATATAAATAAACTTTTCCATTTCACAAATATTTATTAACCAAAGGCAGAATTTTCTCAAGTTTTCTCTGAGTAAGAACCTCAGAATTTGGCCTACAGTGTTCCCTTAATATGCAGGCTACAACTCCTTTCCTTTCCATATGATAAATTATTTACACTGAACACTTATGGGAACACTTTCTTGCTGCTGCATTGTATGTCCTCTAAAGCCAGCAGAAGTAGGAACTTTGGGATTTACCCTATTAAAAAAAAAGGTTTAAAGCAAAGTTTATTTTAAGTTTTACCAATAACTCCTTAGATGACTGTATCATGAACTTCTAAAAATCAAATGTACTTTTCACTAATTAAGCTGTTTGCTTTTTGTATTTCACTCAGCCAGGGGAGTGAAAATAAGACTAAACAATCTCACTTGCAGGGTCTCATGAACTAATACAATATGCAGCAGTGTTTGGGTTGCAAACACAGGCAGGGTGGGATTTTCAAAAAGTTCCCTATTATAGGGTGAAATTAATCTCTGTTCAGAGGACCTACATAAGCCCCTATGTTGTCAAAACACAAAGCCTTAAATGAATCCTCTGCCCAGGCATGAATTGCACCCACAGAAGATAAATATTTATGTTTTGAACATATTGTGTGGATTTGAGCAGCTAAAGAAGCACAAATAAATGCTGTAGGAACAGATGAAAGACTGTTGGTCTCATGAAATTTCATAACTGTATTTTTCCCAGTCTGAAGCATACCATCTCATTTCACTTTCACTCAGGTTTTGTTCTAGGAAGTTTTCCTGTGATCTGCTTTTGAGCTGTGGTGACAGTTCTTTCAGCTTGGTCTGATGTTTATCCATAACTTTGGTAAATGAACTCCAATTCTGCTTCAAGGGTCCCTCCTCCATGCATGCTGAAAACTTACAAACATTTTATTTTATTTCAGTCTTTATCTTCTCCCCAACTATTTCAAGACATATTTTCTACCTATAACAATCAAAGCTTAATCAAAAGATTATCTATCACCAGATAACAAACCAGAATATGGGGCCCGAATTATTTTAGAAGGTTATTTCAAATGTCCATCATCCCTTTTATTATGGGAAATAGAATGGAATTAAAAGATGGTACCAATTTTCTCCCCAATAACCTATTTCTCTACATACTTTTCTCCTACTTTCTTTAGTCTTTATGTAAGAAGTCTTGTACAATGCTGTAAAACAGCTAATAGTGGATGTTATATCTGAAGATCAAGCATATTACCATCACAGTGAGAAAAATGGAAGTCCAGAATCCAGATTATTTACTTGTACAAATGGGCAGAAAGAAGGGTGTTTCTGATGATAGTTATCATAGCAACAAATTTAGCATTAAGGCCACATAGTTTAATTATTAACTTCTTAAAAATGTATAGAAAACAATCCAGCTGGGATTTCTAAAGGAGCCAAAGAAAGTTAGGCGACCAAATCCTATTTCATTTCGAAAGCGAATAGTGTGCTTAACTCCCTGATGATCCTTTGAAAGTCCCACCCTCCAGGAATTTGCAGCTAGTCAGGAATTAAGTAGAATTTTCTTTATGCTTTCGCATACATCATTCTATGAATTCCTTAGCAGGAAATTATTTAATTCAAGGGAGTTAAGAACAAATGTGCAAATATCTCTAATGCCAACAGAAATGCAAGAAAGGCTTAAGAATGTCAGCCTCATACTGATACTATTTTTAGGTCTTCCACAATTCCCTACTTGGTCTGCTTCTTCACTTAGACCTGTAAAATATTTTCCATGTTGGTTGACTTTTCTGATTCTAAAAAAATCTTCACAGGACTGAATCAATGAACAGAGTTTTGCTGCTTCTCCAGGTGTAATAGGTAGTGCATGTCTTGTTCCCTACAACAACAATATTGAAAATTATGTAACAATTGGTACTACTCATTGCTAGGCTTGCTATCCTTACCTGCCACCTGAGCCTAAGAAACATCTCAAGATAAAACAACTTATGTTCTTTATTAAGTAGAAATACTCCAGAATAATTTTCAGGATGAACTAAATTATCATTTTCATCTGTTATTTCCATCATTACTAAAGGCCCTACCCTGTGACGTAATAGGAGGTGAGAATTGAGAAAACTGAGAATTTAGCATCAGACTCTTAATAACTAGACAATAACATCACACTTATTTACATCTCGTCATAATGTGAAATTTTACATCTAACTTCTATTTTTCCCATTTTCATTTCTTTGTTTTTCCATAGGTTTACATTTCAAAGGGGACTTCAATCTGAATGACATATGCTGGAAGTCTTATGCTGCTAGAACGAAAACGTTCTCTGAATTTCTAGAAGTTATAGAGGACAATTTTTTAATTCCAAAAGTGTTACACCCAACACAGGGGAATTCTATAAAAGACCTCATCTTGACAGGAGGAATTGATTGCAGAACTAAAAATTAGCATTTCCATAGATGCAAGTGATTGTGACTTGATTACATTTGTTGCATACAAAGACAATGAAGTCCAAGCCAGTCTTAAGGATTTAAAAGGGCCAATTATACAAAGCTGAAAACAATTATGAGCCAAATCAGTTGAGAGAAGGAATTTACACAGGAAAATATGAAGGATAATTGGTAGTTGTTTAAAAACATTTTACTAGATGCCAAAAAAAGGTACAACCCCACAAATGAGAAGGCTATACTGCTTAAAAAACAACCTGGTTTAGAGGGGAGGTGATATACATAATGTATTTATATAAAAAATGAGGTGCAGTGGCTAAGTGGTTAATGCACTTGACAACAATCCCGGCGGTTGTGGGTTAGAGTCTTGATTGATCTTACACTGAAAGGCTGTCTCCAGTTCACCTCCATAGGGTAGAGAAGTCAAAGGTGTAGCGGGGCAGTCAACCCGCTCTGGCTCAGAAGTGGTTAAAAGACAGACGTTGGGGGAGAGCTGGGGCTGAGAGCCAATCAGAGAAGACTGGGAGGCAGCCAATCAGGGCCAGGCTGTACCCTATAAAAGGGCTGCAGGGCCAGAAGGCTGTCAGTCTCTCTCCAGCCTTGAAGAGGCAAAGACTGGCTGCCTGCAAGCAGAAAAGGGGACCTGGACAGAGCAGTGCTGGGAAGAGCAGGAGCTGAGGAGCTCCAGCCTGGCAAACACCCAGACTTAGGCTTTACTTCCAAGGCCTGAGAAAGTACTGGGGCTGTGGGGAGCAGCCAAAGAAGGAAGAAGCAACAGGTCCAACCCCCTTGCCGATGATGAGTGGCCACTTCAGACTGCAGTTTGCCCCTGAGGAAAGGGGCTAGACGAAGACTGGCAGTGGGTCACTGAGACGAAGTGGGCTTAGGGGATTGGGGTTCCCTGGGGAGGGGAGGACCCAGAGTGTGGGGGCCACTGCTGTGGGACAGTACCCAGGAAAAGGGGCACCGCAGGCCGGGAGGGACGTGGGGCCTGAAGTATAGTGGTGGAGACTGAGAATAAAAAGACAAGTAGCGACAGCAGAAGAGACACCGGCCAGCAGGAGGTGCTCCAAGGCTGGATGAGTTAATTCCCGGACTGACCAGCAGGAGGCGCTGTGGCGGTGAGTGCATGCCATGGTACAAAAGGCAGTTGAGCATGATGCTAGCTACATTACTCCCTTGTATAACGTTGGCAATGGAAAATGACACACCTTAAAGACATTACTGCTAAAGTTTGCAGATGACATAAAGATTTGGGGAGTGTTAAAAAAATGAAGAGTTCACGTCATTGATACAGAGCGATCTGGATTACTTGATAAACTGGGAAACAATGTACATTTCAATGCAGCCAAATGTAAAGTCATACATCTAGGAACAAAGAATGCAGGGTATACTTAAAGGATGGGAGACTCTTGGGGGTCTCCCAGTGTGGCAGTGTACCCCAAAAGGATAATGAGAACTCTGGATGTAAAAACCGGAATATCAAGTAGGAGAACAGAGAGGTTATTTTACCTCTGTATTTGGCACTGATACGACTGACCGCTACTGAAATATTGAGTCCAGTTCTGGTGTCCACAATTCAAGAAGGAGGTTGGTAAAATGGAGATGATTCAGAGAAGAACCACAAGAATGATTAAAGGGCTGGAAAATGTGCCTTTTAGTGAAAGACATAAGGAGCTATTTAGCTTATCAAAGAGAAGATTAAGAAGAGACTTAATAGGTCTGTTAAGTACCTACATGGGGAACAGAAATTTAATATTAGAAGGCTTCCCAATCTATCAGATGAAAGTATAACAAAATCCAATGGTTGGAAGTTGAAACTAGACAAATTTAGACTAGAAATAAGGTGCAAATTATTATCAGTGAGGGTAATTAACCATTGGAACAACACATCAAAGGCTGTGGCAAATTCTCCATCACTGTTACTATTTTAATCCGGATAGGATGTTTTTCTAAAAGATCTTATACTCAATGAATTTATAACAGTTCCAGTCTGAAGTTTTAATTAATAATAATTGTAAACTGATTGCTTCTTTGACTGATGATGCAAGTTATAAAGGGTGCTTAGTTGCAGGAGGAATAGATATTTTTTTTTTCCTAGAGTGATATAAATATGTACAGGAAAACAGTAACAAAATTAAAATTCATAAGCATTTAATGAAACCATCTAACCAAATACTAATTTAAGTGCCCCAATTCCAGTCGTAAGAGTGAATTAAGTCTCCATTGGTTCTAACAAGTAAATTTGCAAGAATTTAATTTGATGTAAACTTAAGTAAGTTCTATAAAATATATTGATACCGAGGCTTAATACATTACATTCCATGTGTGTTGAATGCAAATAATTTTCATATGTTCAAGTTAATATTGCTATGAAAATATTTTTGCTATTTTTACACATTGCACAACTAAGCACCAAAATCTAAGACTGAGATTAGTCAAATTCCTTCTACACAGCACCTTGGGAGGGTGAGCATAACATTTAATTTATCCTAATTCATCCAGAGCCAGAGAAGCACAAACTAGAATTTATCCATTTTTTCAGTATGTAATTTTTAGAGGTAGCCTTTAATTAGGATATAGGATCCCTCCTACCTTGTGTCAAACTTGCATAAATCTTCTTTTAAGAACTTAGCTTCTCTTAGTAAACGTGTAGCATATTCATACACTCTCATAAACAAACGCAGAAGTCTTCCACATAATATCCTCTATTCTAACCCCATTTTTCTCTTTTTCCCCTCTGAATTTATTTCCCAGTGGCTTGAGATGTGACCAAGCAGCTTCCAACAAACACTTGTCTAAGGGCAGGTCTACACTACCACTTGAGTCGATCTAAGATACGTCGCTCAGGAATATGAAAAAGCAGCCTCTGAGTGACACAAGTTTTGTGCTGTTCACACTGGCGCTATGTCGGTGGGAGACACTTTCCCACCAACATAGCTTCCGCTTCTTGCGGTGGTGGAGTAATTATGCCAACGGGAGAGCTCACTCCCGCCAGCATAGTGTCTCTTCACTAGGTGTGCTACAGCGGTGCAGCTGCGCCGATGTAGTGCTGTAATGTAGACTTGCCCTAACTCACTTAATGAATTATCCTACCTATGTCCTTTATTAGCATTGCACTCATTCCTAAACAGCAAGAGTAGACTCTTCAAAAGTGCCTAGGGGATTAGATACATGGCTCCCATTGATTTTCAAGGGGAATTGGGCACAAAACTCCCTCAAACCCCAAATGCATCCCTTCTTTCTACTGTCTACAGATACGAAGCAAAATTTAAAGTTTGATTTGAAGCCAGGAACTAGTCCAGAGGTGGGCAAACTACAGCCCGCAGGACTGTCCTGCCCGGCCCCTGAGCTCCCAGCCAGGGAAACTAGTCCCCGGCCCCTCCCCCCGCAGCCTCACCTTGCCGCGTGCTCTGACCCGCCGCTCCTGCTGGGCAGCGCGGGCGGTGTGGCTGGCTGCGAGCTTCTGCTGCTCTGAGCAGCATGGTAAGGGGGCAGGGGACTGGTTAGGGGCAGGGGGTCCCCAGGGGCAGTCAGGGGACAGGGAGCAGGGGGCGATTGGATGGGGCGGAGGTTGTGGGGGGAGTCAGGGGACAGGGAGCAGGGGGGGTTGAATAGGGGCTGGGGTCCTGGGGGTGGTTGGGGTGGGGGTCCCAGGAGGGGGCGGTTAGGGGACAAGGAGCAGGGGGGGCTGGATGGGTTGGGGGTCCTCAGGGGGCGGGAAGTGGGAGGGGGCGGATAGGGGGCAGGGGCCAGGCTGTTTGGGGAGGCACAGGCTTCCCTACTCGGCCCTCCATACAGTTTCGCAACGCTGATGTTGCCATTGGGCCAAAAAGTTTGCCTACCCCTGGTCTAATCAGTAACAAAGTGCATAGATTACTCTTCTTTGCAGGAAATGCTCATACATCAGTAACACATTAGCAGAGCCGTTCCTTGGGTAGGGCGAATCGGGGCGACTGCTCCGGGCCCTGCGTTTTGGGGGGGCCCACGGGCTGCTGTGATTGATCCGTGCGGTCGGTCCCGGAAGAGATGAATTGGTCACTTCCGCCCAGGCCCCGCAGCCCCCTAGTGATGGCCCTGAAAATTAGTATGAATTGACTTACCTCAGCAACATCAGGAGAAGACAACTTTTGTTGAACATGCAGCTCTGATGGAATATCGTTATCCTGTCTGTGCACAGATGACAACATTCTGTCTTAATTCTGCAAAAAGATTAAAAGTTGAGATAAAAACATCTATCTACATTGCCATCACTGTACCAAAAATAATAGAAAAGCAAGCTGATAAAGGAAGGCACATTAGTTAAAGGATCACTGGTACCTCAGTGCAGTCAAATATAAAATGCAACAAAAAGCAGGATGAACACAACCTAGACCCACAACAAGAATGAGGTTTCCAAATGACCCTGAGTGAAATTACTGGCCAGAGTCAATACTTAGTAAACATGGGATGCAAGGATATTTATTTAGCACTTATTGTTTACTTGGCCCCGACTACTCACACATTCATTGCACAAAAGTTAAATAACCCCCCAAAAGGGAGGGCTACTGACTGTAACTGACATAAAGGGTAGGGAGGGAGGCCCGCCAGGGCAAAGCCTGGCTGCGAGATCCCCCACGCTGAGTGGGAGGGGACGGGAAAGGGGCAGGCACTACACCGGCGCTACAGGTCACCCCCAAGCAGCTCCCCTTGCCCCGGGCAGTGCCCAGGCACCTTCCCCCAGCGCTGCCCCGCCGCTACCGGTCACGACCCTGAGCCGCCAAGCAGCGCCGCGGCCCTGCCCCGCCGGATTCCCCGGAGACGTTACCAGCCTCCCCGCAGGGCCGTCCCGCTCCTTCTCCCCGCGGGAAGAAGGAGCCGCAGCCGCTTCCTTGGCAACCTGTAGCCGCCCGCCGCTTCCGCAGCGCGGCTCCCTTCCCGCGCCCGGCACTCAGGGGCGGAGCCCGCTGCCATGGGGGGAGCCACTCGGCCCGGCCCGGCCTGGATGCTGCTGGGGACCGGGAGAGCAGCGCCTTGGCCGCGCGGAGCCTGGTCCCGAGCGCCCCGGCAGAGCTCGGCTTCGTCCTCCCCGAGTCCCCGTCACCCGCCGGGAGCAGGGCCCGTCACACACAGCTCCAGGGTAACACCCCCCCCGTCTGCCCGTCACACACAACTCCAGGGTAAAGCCCCCCCTCTCGTCCGCCCGTCACACACAGCTCCAGGCTAGCACCACACCTCCCCCGTCCGCCCGTCCCACACAGCTCCAGGCTAGCACCCCCCGTCCGCCCTGCCCGTCACACACAAGTCCAGGGTAGGGCCCCCTTCGTCCACCCGTCACACACAGCTCCAGGCTAGGGACCCCTCTCGTCTGCCTGTCACACAACTCCAGGGTAGGGACCCCCTCATCTGCCCATCACATATATCTCCTGCCCCCCATCACATGCATCTCCAGACTAGGGCCCCCCACCCACCCGTCACATACACAGCCTGCACGCCCATCAATTGCATCTCCAGACTAAGGCCCTCCCCTCCCCGTCCCCCATTACATGCATTTCCAGACTGGGGCCCCTCCCCTGCCTATCCATCACACACAACTCCAGACTAATCAAAAATTGGAGAGGCCCAATCCTAAATTAACCAGCCAGACGGGGCCACTTGACTGTCTGTGGCCAGTGAGAAAAATAAGATGTGCATGGACACACAGTAATGGAGTCATTCTCATGCTAAACTAATCTTCCCTAATGGACTGTCATATTAGCAAATTCTGAACCGCAGTGCACTTCCTGTCTGTCAAAGGCACTGAAGCTCTAATAATGGGCTCCGGCAGAGGAGTACTCAGTGCAATTCAGGAAAGAGTGTTTGTGGAAAAGTGGCTTTGAGCCATCTTTGAATTCCCAGCTCTTGAGACTGCTCAGCACTGAGCCAGTCTCCTGGTGTAATTGCACTAGCTGCTGTGACGTTATGAGTGTAAAATAATATTTCACTGAAAGGTGACAGGGCCAGAAAGAGTTAATTAACTCAGACTGACCTGACCCATGGGTGAACTGTAGAAACTGGTTAGGAAGATATGTAAATGAATAGAGCTTTGAAATGCAAGTCTGCATTGTTAGAGGTAAAAGGGTAGATGTTTGCTCCGGGCTTGTGATGTAAGCAAATAAGTCTTGTCTATTGCTATAGTTTTAAATTCAAAGATCAAAAAAGGAATATTAACATTCATGATGATACTTGAGTGAAATAGTATTATTGGCTATATGTCTCTTTGAAGATTGTGGTAACCTGTATCTGAACTGTTTAATGGATAAATTACCCTGTGCTAATTGCCAGGATGTTTGGAAGGAGAATTAAGCCTATTGTTTTCTCAGGCCGAAAGGCTGCTGGAAATGTATAAGAACCAATGGGACATAATCCTTCTTCATCTCAGATCTGCTTTGGGTTTCAAGAAGGGGAAACCTTAAGCCACAAAGATTGAGATCCCCAGTCATTGACTGGAGCCACCCTGAATATGGACATTGGACTATAACCTGTGGACTATATCTAAAAGGACTTTTGGCATCTACAAGCTCACCTCTGCTATGTATCTGAACCTCAAGAATTGAATTCAAGTCTGTATGTATATGGATCTTTTAACCAACACTCTCTCTCTTTTCCTTTTTAATAAATTTTAGCTTAGTTAATAAGAATTGGCTATAAGCATGTATTTTGGGTAAGATCTAAGTTGTAATTAAACCTGGGTATGTGGCTGATCCTTTGGGATTGGAAGAACCTTTTCTTTTATATGATGAGATAAGATTTTCAGTAATCATCATCATATGTTTGACAGGTGTGTCTGGACGGAGGCCTGAGGCTGGGCACTTTAAGGGAACTGCGTGGTTTGGACTTCTAAGTAACCAGTGAGGTACTATAGAAGCTGTTTTGTGTTGGCTTGGTAAATCTAAGTATTGGAATATCCACCAACATTTGGGATTTGTCTGCCCCGTTTTGTTTCCAGTTCACCCTGATTGAGTGACCTCAGCTGGCTCCTACTGGCAGCACTATCCCAGCTGCCAATGACCCCTAGAGACCATTCCAGAAGCCATGGATCATTGCACCAGCAACTGCAATTGCACCAACTGCACCATCTTTGCCAGGTGGAGAGATGACAGTTCAGGGCATCTACCCCACCTGAGGATTCCCATAAGCCTGACGGTCCTTCTGGAGCCAGCTAAACTGTCTGAAAAGGAAAGGATTAGATGCTAAATATTTTTAAAGATTTGCAATAAAGCACACAAATATTACTTTTCACAGATGATCAAGTTATTTGATTGCAATCGTCAGGCCCTGTCACTCCTGCTGAGGAGTTTTGCACTGGAAAAGACTGCAGCTAAGGGTCTCTGTTAGTACCCTCTTGGAAATTGAGAGCTTTGAACATTCAACCACCCTGGAGCTGGCCCTGGAGCAACAAAGAACTAAACATATAGAACATGACTGTTCAATAATCTGTTGCCAGAATTACATGTTAAACATAGGCAGAGGTGAAAGTGGACCGGTACAGGCTGGTACGACGCACTGGTAAGAAGCTGATACCAGTCCGTACGCTGCCCATGTTAATCATGTCATTGCTCCTTTTGCCCCCACCCCCCCAGCCTACTCTCCTGGGCCCTTTTTAAATCACCACCGGAGCCCTGGACGGTGGGGGCCAGGCAGCACAGATAGGCTGACTGGGGAAGGCTGACCCCTCCCAGCCCCGCCCCTTCCACCCAAGGCCCCGCCCCTTCCGAGGGCTGGAGCTGGCCCCCGTACCAGTAAGAATTAAATATTACTTTCACCCCTGAACCTAGGGCCAAAAGCTCCCTTTCATTTTAGAAATGAAACTGCAGAGTTGCGCTGCCATTGGCACCAGCGCAGGAGGGCCAAGCCTCTGTGCATGGCACTGGTCTTCAGAGATTTCTCAAGATCCACACTGATTTGGGAGAGCCACAGGTTTAGAGGCAATCATTGGTTGTTCTAAAGAGGAACAAACCCATCACCTCATCCCCCAACAGAATGATAAAAGATATTACACAAGCTAAGACTCAAAAAGTTTTGAGTTGTCTATGCAGGAATAATCTAAACAGAATTTGGCCTATTGCTTTTTAGAATCCAGAAGACTGCAGTTATTGCTGTGTTACTATGACATTCAAGATTGTGTCATGTTCACCAGATTATAACAGTTCTAAGACAGATCACATTTTGGACTTCAACAAGTTATGTCAGGGGTCGGCAACATTTGGCACGTGGCTCGCCAGGATAAGCACCCTGGCGAGCCGGGCCAGTTTATTTACCTGCCGTCCCAGGCCAATGGGGGTGGCGGAAAGCCGCGGCCAGCACATCCCTCGCCCGTGCCGCTTCCCGCGGTCCCCATTGGAAATTTATCTCCCAACCGGGGACAGGTGGGGTGTCTTCTTGAGGACACTACAAACAGCCCCCGAGCAATGGCTGCTATGGCACTACAGGGGCATGTAACCAGATCACCTGGCACTGGACTCCATCCTGGAATACTGGTGTTTTTCCACTGACTGGCATGGAAACCAAGCTTTGAGACAAAGGGTTCCTGCCATATGTAAAAGCTATTTAAGGCAGGGGAGTGACATCATTGTGGTTCTTCACTGACTCCCCACCCAAAGAGACTCCTGGAAAGAGCTAAGGAACAAGGACGGAACTGGGGGAAAGTGCTGGACCCAGGCTAAAGGGATTTTTAGCCTGTGAAAGGAACACCTGGTGTTTTTAAGCTCTCAGCAAGTGCAGCTGGCCCCTTAAGAATATCTGCAGCCTGCTTGAATCATCATTTAGGATGAGAATTTGCTACTCATATACAATCTCTTTAGTCTATTAAACTTAGTTTGCTTGTTTTGTTTGTTTGCTAGGTAATCTAATTTGATCTGTTTGCTCTCCCTTATAATCACTTAAAATCTATGTTTTGTACTTAATAAACTTTATTTTTGCTTTGTCTAAAATCAGTGTGTGGGAGTCATAACTTGGGGCAGAAAGCTGTTGCATAGTCTTCTCCACATTGAGGGATGGGGGGAATGTCATGATCTTATGCTGTACAGATCACTGTGCAGTGCAAGACAGTATAATTTTGGGTTTGCACTCCAGAGGAGTGTGTGCATTTGAGTAGCTGGGCAGTTCCTTAGCTGTAGCCTACCCCATGCAGAGCTGATCACAGCTCTGTATGTACTGCAACTGGGTGTGTCCCTGCCTGTATGTGTGCTGATGCCTGGGAAAGGCTTGGCAGGCTGGTCACAGCAGCACAGTGTAAAGGAAGCCCAGGCTGGTGGGCCAGAGTGGCTCAGTGGTACCCCAGTTCCAGGTGACTCCCTGTGGAGGGAACCCATCATACATACATATGATGAGTTTTGCATGTGTATATTGCATATGCAAAAGCAGCCTGTTCATGTAAATATTACTCCTGGGGGAATTCTGTGCCACTGCGCATGTGCAGAATTCATGTTCCCCACAGATTAATTTTCTCTGCAGAAAATACATTCTGCCGGAGAGGCACTGCAATTATGCCTTTTGCCCACCAAGAGCTGCTGTGGTGTCAGAACAGAGAGCAGCCGGCTTAGAGGCCAGAGCAGCCAGCAGTGGATAGGGAGGAGGAGAGGCTGCATTCCTCACAGCATCCTGTGTGTGGAGCCTGGTGAGGAGGCATGGTATTTGTGGGGGACAGACAGAACAGGGCTGTTGTGGGGTCACAAATACTGGGGTTGTGAATGGCTAGTGGGGGGGGGCAGACTGAGGTGGATGTTGAATGGCAGTGGGGATGCAAGGACACATGGGGAGAGGGGAAAATGTTCCTGACTGAATGGGACTGAATCTATTTGTTTAAAAAACATTTCCTGAATCTTTAAGACATCTTGCTGACAAGTTTTTTTTTTAGTAAATTACCAAAATACTTGAAACTGGTGTGATTACATTGTGTTATTTTGACAAATAAAATATGCAGAATTATCTTTCACTGGTGACAAGCAAAATTTTGAACAAGGGATGTTAATAAAATATGGTACAACCATTCCCATGCTGGACTCTTTGGAAACTCATTTGGCCATGTGTATAATGTAAATGTTTATAATATACAACTTTCACAAACAGTAAATATAGTTCATACAGTGTGTTTATTGTTCTGATGTAAGGCTGTTATTGTGCTGTATTTTTTTGCCACTCCCAGACACCCTATTGTGTTATCATCTCCTGGCATGTTAGACACCATTTTGCAATCCAGCGAGCCATAATTGATGAATTACAGCACTAGACCATTTTGTTCCCTTTTCCAAAAATGGGACTTTAAAACCATAAACATATATCTACCATTAAAAATAATACAATTATGTAATTATGTTTCTGAAATCAACATTTTTACAAGGTACTTGGTTTATGAAATGGCATGTTCTCAAAGTTTATTACAGTCAACACTATTCAGTGGAGTTCACAATCTATTCACATTCTATGAAACCTGGCTGAACAATATTTGGATACATCTTTTGGATATAGTTCATGTAATAATTTCTCAGTTGTTGGGCTTCATTGAAGGGCAAACTAAGATTAAATAGTGAGAACTGTGTAACAACCATGACTGTATATATACTAACACTATGGATCATGTGCAGGGATTGAAACTCTGTGTTCTGGCTTCAAAAATCTCTGACCTTTATCAATTGAGTATAGGAGGACACTTTTAGCTGAGAGAGAATAATAGACTGTTATAACCACTAGGGCAAATGTTAGGTAGAGGCACAATCACACACACATTAAGCGGTGTATTACACTGGCAAAGATGCAAATCACATTAATCAAGGACATCCACAATTGCTGTGGCCAAGTGTACAAACTCCAACACTCATAAACATACTATAAAATAAAACTATAGCATCTAAATAAGGCAAAAATATACATATCACTCTTGCAGTGTGTTGGAATTATTATTATTAATGATAATAATACAGGATTTCGCCACAACACCAACATTTCGTAACCATAAATTTCTTTTTTAAATAGAAAAGGCTGAATGGTATTTATACAGCTGCTCCAAATACACCTTAACTATCTAAGCAATCATCACACCCATACAGTAGCATGCAGTTATAACATTGATCAGGTATCTAGAACAGGACTAGCTAGACCTGGGATGTCAAATCCATGTTGGCTGGGTCCAACTGGACAGAGAGGTACTAGCAACAAATCCTTTAACAGTAAGAATTCACCCTTGTATACCTTATCTAGCGGAACCTACCTGATGATTGTCATTGCTTCTTGAATTCCTTTCTTTGCAAAAATCAGTTAGAACAATCCTGGATAACTGAGGCTTTTTCTTCAAAGATTTTCCTCCGTTCTTATCAGCTACACTCCAGGTCCAGTATTTCCTATTAAATCACATTCCAAGTCCACTATATCCAATTAAGCATACCATCTTTCAAGGCACTCTCACAATTGCTAAGCACTGGAGCTTTACACAAACTGCAAAACACATATATTTTTAGCCAAGGTAATCTAACTCTTTATACACCTTCTAATCCTACAAGCTGCCATGACATTTAATTTTTTTGCTGAAATAAGACAAACTAGTATAAGAAACTACGTTAGTCTTTGAACTAGGTTTAAAACTAGGTTATTTCAGTATATGCTACATAGACTGACTGACATTGTTGTAACTGTAAGGAAAACAAACATCCTTTTAATTTTTTTTTTTTTTTTGGCGTGCTGGAAAGGCTTATATGATGTGATATATAAAAATTATCTAAATGTACTTGGTACTATATTATTTTCAATACAAAGGCCTTTATCATAAATGACTGCATATTGGATGATCAGTTGTCATGACTTCTGAATAAATGACTATCCAATATTTATACTGTTATTACTTGAAACAATTTAATAATCATAGAATATCAGGGTTGGAAGGGACCTCAGGAAGTTATCTAGTCCAACCCCCTGCTCAAAGCAGGCCTAATCCCCACACAGATTTTTGCCCAGATCCCTAAATGGCCCCCTCAAGAATTGAACTCGTAACCCTAGGTTTAGCAGGCCAACGTGCAAACCACTGAGCTATCCCTCCCAAACCACTGACCTATCCCTGTTCCAATTGTTTGTGTTTGTCCAAAATATGCCTTGGAACTTCATTATTTCTAGTCAAGTCATTCTGTTCAGGATGCTGATGTAATAATAATAAATTATGCAAATTTATCTAAAACACCTCAGCCAGTCAATTAAGTTAAATTATAGCTAAGACAGCTAAATCTCTACTCCAAAGATATTTTCAGTAAACTGCAAGCACTACTTCATACCATACATCTCCTTCTTCCATCCTTTCATTTAATGAAGAGGTAATGTGTTGCTGAGAATTAGTTCACCAGTGATGCACACTGTACTCACAAATGTAAACTCCCATTTACTGCAGTGGGACTGCTCTGACAAAAAGGGACTGAACTGAAAGATCACTAGAATGCACAGTGACTATTTTTCATATAGATGTGCAGTATTCATGGCATTTATGTCATTACATTGTCAGTTGTTTGTCAACACAATGCCAGATATTAAGAAGTGTGTGTGTGTATTGTAACTTGGCTATATTATTTGATATGTATGTATTAAGAGCTAGATTGTAGTGTACCATATCAGGGAAAGCTTGGAGAGTTGTTATACATCCCTCCCTCTCGCCTGCCCTCACCCCCCGGAGCTCCATAGTGAACAAGGAGAGTGCACAGACCCTAAGACAAAAAGATAATTCCATATACAGAAATATAAAATATGACAAAGGCCAAATTCTGCATTCTGTTACACATATGTCAATATGGAATCAGTCCACTGTCCATGCTGGATTGTTTCCAGATTTATACCTGTGTAACAGCTAGGAGAATTTGCCCTCATATGTGCAAAGGGCCAACATCTGTTGCCTATAGGAGCCATAACTTTGAATTGTCTGACTTGTGCCTTAAAAACCTCAAACATAACTTTTCACTGGCATAGCGTTTTACAATGATATTGGGCTGCTGTATATGAATAGCCATTTCTAAGGCCATCATAATTTTATCAGACAATTCAAAATTTCAACTTATCACAAATTGATATATAAACTGGATAATTGACCCTTGAAACTGATAAACTTGATTTTCAAATGAAAGCAGAAAATTGTTGTAGTAAATTATAATGAAGGTGGTTGTTTGGTTTTTATGTAATACACAATACATAGGCTCAAACTCAACATGCTTTCCTCACTGAAATAGAGCATAAACTTTCTTACATGGGTTGACTTTGAAATCAGTGAGACTGCTAATGTGAGTGAGGTGAGCAGGATTTGACTCTGAATGTATATGTCATAGATTATACAGTAAGTAATAACAATATTGCTTTCTCTACATCATACACACACAGGATTATAATAATAATTCACCAAAAACTAAATTAAAAGAACTTTGTGGCACAAAACAATAAAGAAAAATAAAAAGAGACTAAGCAAGTTATATCACACAATTGAAGGGCTTAAAAAAGAGAAGTGAGATGGATGGGAAGGGCCAGGAGAGAGATATTATGCAAACTCTTCTGTGTGTTTGTCAAGGCCCAATTCTTTATCTGATTTTAAAAAAACATAACTCTTTCCATTTCTGTTTAGGAAATTGGAGACACTAAAACATTTCTTTGTTCATAGTTTAATTATGGCAATAGTATCTGATCAAGGAAAGTTTCCATTTCCACTTCCTAGGCATGGATTTAGCTGGTGTATAACTGTGAATAACATGCACAAATATTTTACTGATCTTTATTAAGGCAGCTGCTCTGATTCCATCTGGATATTTTCAGAAAGAGAGCTATGGATGGGCCTCTTTTAAAAAAGGCAAAAACCCCCACTACCTTGCTAATATCGTAAATGGGGAGGAGGGGCGATGCAAGCCTATAGATTTAGGAGGACAAAGAAGTGGGTGGTAGAGAGATACCTCTCTTCTGTAGCATTGCTCCCCACCCTCTTCTGCAGACCCTCTAATGAATCACCTCCAGAGTTAGCAAGCCAGTTGCAACATAAGTCAGCAAAGTGCACTTAACATTTTCCATCAAGATCATTATCTGCTAACAGGGTGGGGTTTTCGGGCAAATACTGTCAGCCTGGTGCCAAACCTCCTCATATGTGGGGAGTATAAATCTGTAATAAGTATCCAAATAGCCTGTTTATACATGTACTGTGATTCATGCTTACAGGTTTTTTAAGCATTACTAAGAGAAATGTGCATAAAATGAAGCCATTGTATCATGCAGTCACGGCCGTCCCTAGAAGGGCCCGGAGCCTGGGACAAATCAGCCTCCTTGCTAGTATCCTCGTCATCCACCCTGCGTGCCCACCCACTGTTTGCCTCCTCACCCGCCTGCCCATCGCTCGCCTCCTCGCCTGCCTGCCTGCCACTCGCCTCCCCACTAGTCTCGCCGTCCATCCGGCACCCACCCCATCTGCCTGACCGCGGCTCTCCTCCTCGCCATCCGCCCACCCACCTGCCTCCTCACTCCCCTCCCACCTGCCCACCTGTCGCTCGCCTCCTCACCCACCTCCTCACCCCACTTCCCACCCGCTTCCTGCCTCACCTGAATATTGGGACAAACGGCGTCTGGACTGCACATAAAATAAAATTTAACATCTCTGGGTGGGCAGGGTGGGAGAAAACACCACAGCAGCCCACCATGATAGCATTTAATTTCAGAAAGGTGAACTATCCAAAAATGAGGAAGTTCATTAAACAGAATTTAAAAGATACAGTGCCAAAACTGAAATCCCTGCAAGCCGCAGGGAAACTTTTTAAAGACACCATACTAGAGGCTCAATTTAAATGTATACCACAAATTAAAAAGCATAGTAAGAGGACCAAAAAGTACCACCATGGCTAAACAACAAAGTAAAAGAAACAATGAGAGGCAAAAAGGCATCCTTTAAAAAGTGGAAGTTAAATCCTAGTGAGGAAAATAGAAATTAGAAAGGAACATAAACTTTGACAAGTGAAGTGTAAAAATATAATTAGGCAGGCCTAAAAAGAATTTGAAGAACAGGTAGCCAAAGACTTAAAAAGTAACAGTACAAAAAACCAACCAAACAAAAAAACTAAACAACCTGTGGGGCCCCTGGTGTAAAAGGAGCACTCAAGGACCATAAGGCCATTGTGGAGAAACTAAATTAATTCTTCACAGCAGAGAATGTGAGGGAGATTCCCAAACCTAAGCCATTCTTTTTAGGTGACAAATCTCAGGAATTGCCTCAGACTGAGATGCAGTGGATGTGGTTTTGGAACAAATTGATAAATTAAACAGTAATAAGTCACCAGGACCAGATGGTATTTACCCAAGAGTTCTGAAGGAACTCAAATGTGAAAATTCAGATCTATTAACTGTGGTATATAACCTATACTTTAAATCAGCTTCTGTGCCCCATGACTGGAGAATAACTAATGTGATGCCAATTTTTAAAAAAGGCTCCAGAGGTGATCCTGGCAATTACAGGCTGGTAAGCCTGACATCAGTACTGGGCAAACTGGTTGAAACTATCATAATGAACAGAATTATCAGACACATAGATTAACACAATTTGTTGGGGAAGAGTCAACATAATTTTTGTTAACGGAAATCATGCCTCACCAACCTGTTACAATTCTTTGAGGAGATCAACAAGTATGTGGACAGGGGTAATCCAGTGGATATAAGTTTCAGAGAGGTAGCCATGTTAGTCTGTATCAGCAAAAACAACAAGGAGTCCTTGTGGCACCTTAGAGACTAACAAATTTATTTGGGCATAAGCTTTTGTGGGCTATAACCCACTTCATCAGATGCATGGAGTGAAAAATACAGTAGGCAGGTATAAATATACTGCACATGAAAAGATGGGAGTTGCCTTACCAAGTGGGGGGGTCAGTGCTAACGAGGCCAATTCAATCAGGATGGATGTGGCCCAGGGCTGGCTCCAGGCACCAGCTTAACAAGCAGGTGCTTGGGGCGGCCAAGGGAGAGGGGCAGCACGTGCCGCAATTCGGGGGCTGCAGGTCCCTCACTCCCTCTAGGAGCGAAGGACCTGCCGCCGAACTGCTGCTGCTGATCGCAGCTTTTTATTTATTTTTTTCCCCAATTGCCGCCGCCGGTTGCAATTGCGGCTTTTTTTTTTTTTTTTTTTTGGTTGTTGTTGTTGTTGTTGTTGCTTAGGGCGGCAGAAATGCTGGAGCCGGCCCTGATGTGGCCCATTCCCAATAGTTGACAGTTCACCCCTTCTTGTCCATCAATGGCTATTAGCCGGGGTGGGCAGGGATGCTCTGAAGTGTCCCTAGCCTCTGTTTGCCAGAAGCTGGGAATGGGTGACAGGGGATGGATCACTTGATGATTACCTGTTCTGTTCATTCCCTCTGAAGCACCTGGCATTGGCCACTGTTGGAAGACAGGATACTGGGCTAGATGGACCATTGGTCTGACCCCATATTGTCATTCTTATGTTCTTAACAACCTCCTTTGATCTAACTCCATAATAAGTAATGCATCATATATAAACACACAGAGACATGCTCCTTATTAACAGAAAAAATAAGAGCTATTTCCTAGTTTGTCACACATGTATTGCTCTGTCTTGACTTGTCAAAAACTTAACACTAAATCCTGGATCAGAGTTCCCAGGCCTCTTTTAACACATCTTACCACATGCTCATTGGAAAGCCAGTTGTACTGGTGCCACTACTCATTTCTTGTGAGTCATTTCAAAACTCTCAAATCTCAGCCAGGAACCTTAGGATGTAAAGGGAAGTATCTGAGTCTAAAATAAGACAGTCAGCCATCTGGGCTATTTATTAGAGACCTTTGAGATTTTAAAAGAGGCAGAAAATACCTTTAGTTCTATTCCTCTTTTCTTAAGCAACTTTTCAAAGTCTACATGTGTTTATTCACCCGAGTTGTTCTATTTGTTTAGTATGGCTTCTGTATTTGATAATCCTAGCTATTTCCCCCCCTGAGATAACAGACAGATACAATCCATGAGCCTGGTTCTGATATTATCCTCTTGGGGCTTGGCTACACTTGCAAGTTAGAGTGCATTAAAGCAGCCCCGGGTGCCCTAACTCCTGAGGTGTCCACACTAGCAAGGCACATAGAGTGCCTGGACTCTGCAGCTGGAGCGCTCCTGGTAATCCACCTCCACGAGAAGCATAAAGCTTGCTGTGCCCCGGCTGAAACACCCGGACATCAGTGTGGACGAGGTGTTGCATTACTGCGGTGTGACTGGCCTCCGGAAATGTCCCATAATCCCCTGAAGTCAAGTGGCCACATTGTTTTGAACTCAGCTACAGGCATTTGGCTATCCCCTTTCAAAGCTCCGTTTCTGACAGCCGGCATGCTTATCTGCTCCGGGACAAAGCAAACCATTAGTGTGGAATGCTGCTGTTGTGAGTGTGTGAGAGAGAGAGAGAGGCTGGGGGGAGGGAGGTCTGCTGCTGTCTGAACTTACAAGACAGCATGCTGACACACTCTCAGCCCCCCAAAACACACTGTCTCTCCCCCCCCATACACACAACACACTCCCTGTCACACTCCACCCACCCCCGCCATTTGAAAAGCATGTTGCAGCCATTTGCACATGGGGATAGCTACCACAATGCACTGCTCTTTGTGGCATTGCAAGAGCTGCTAATGTGGCCAAGCTAGTGTACTTGCAGCTGACAGTGCAAACACACAGCAGCATTTTCCCTGCTGCAGTCTCCGAAGGCTGGTTTAATTCCTAGTGCTCTACATCTGCAAGTGTAGCCAAGCCCTTGGTTTCTGAAGGGCCGTCTACATGCAAAATGTCCACATACAACTGTACCTTTTCAAGAAGAAGGCAGTCCACTCAAACCTACAAGTGTGGTTTAAAACAAACACATGGAGGAACTGACTCTGTAGATCAGGACTGCACAATTTGTAAAGTGTTGAGGGCCATATTACTCCAAAGAAAACAGCTAAGGGTCGAACTCCCCCGGTCCTGCCGAAACACCCCCCCCCCCCCCCCGCCCCCCCCCCCCACACAACCACCCCCCCCCCCCAGCATCACCTAGACAAACTGTAGTAGAGATGTTCTACATTCCCGAAATAACCCCCCCCAGCGCCACCCGCCCCAATGAAACAAACCCTCCTTCCCCAGCGCCGCCCCGCCAAAACAGCAGTATTGAATCTTGGTAATATGTTATAGCGGGCCCCTAAGGTAGTATAATTAAGGTAAAAGAAAAATGTCTTTTTGCTAGAAGTAGAATAAGATCTTCCCCCCACTTTGTAATCAATTGCCCTGTTGAATGAATGAGGTGTGAATGAGGAAGGCATGGAAGGCAGGCACTTCCAGACAGCTGCAACCCTTGGAGAGAGGATGGGAGCCAGACCAGATCAGGAGAACAGGGTAGCCATCGACTCGCCGCTCACCTCCTCAGCCCCTCTCCCCCGCCACCGGCTCACCTGCCCCACCCCACCACTGCCCGCCCGCTCACCTCCTCCGCCCCCCCCCCCCCCCGGCTCGCCTCCTCAGCCCCCCCCCAGCCGCCGCTTGCCTACTCACCCCCCACGGGCCGCACAGTGAGCCCACATGGGCCGCACGTTGTGCAGGCCTGCTGTAGATCTTACTAGGCAAAACTGCCATTCCTATGAGCGGGACAATGCAGGATCCAGTCAGTAATGGAGATTTCTGCAAGACCTGCAACTTTCTCTGTAGACAATATAGCAAAAGCACACATACTCAGTGTAGTTACACAGCAGATTCAGAGGGAGTGAAATGTGCCAGTAAAAGCTGGACTTGGGGTAAAGATGATATTATATTTTAGGTATCATTGATCTTTAGACCTGCTGAACAATGGGATGCTAGTTTACATTTTAATAATAAAGTCAGTGGGAGATTTGACTAAGTAAGGACTGAATGATTTGGCCTTTTTTCAGGATAGGTGTTACTGGCCGAACTTGTGAAGGCCGTACAATAAAATCAGCTCTATCGTAGATGCCTCCCACCCACCGGTGGCTCCTCCCCCTCCCTCCCAGTGCCTCCCGCCCACCGCGGATCAGCTGTTCCGCGGTATGCAGGAAGTGCTGGGAGGGAGGTGAGGAGTGGGGATGGGGCGTGCTCGGGGGAAGGAGCGGAAAGAGACGGGGAAGAGGTGGGGTGGGGTGGAGCAGGGGCAGGAAGAGACAGGGTGCGGACTTGGGGGAATGGGTGGAGTGGGAGCGGGGCCGGGGTGCAGCAGGGATGGGAAGAGATAGGGCGGTGGCTTGGGGGAAGGAGTAGAGTAGGGGCGGGGCCTGGGGGTGAGCAGGGGTTGAGCACCTTCAGGGGAAATTGGAAGCAGGGGCCTGTGAGCTCTATAGTATTTTTCTCTCTGTCTGTAATGTGATAACTTTTGAATGTGGCATCTGATCAATTTCAGAATTAAAGGGAGTGTTCTAGGCTTCAATGCCTGGAATCCTACAGACTTTGGGGAAAATCAGAAAACCAAAAATGGGGGATATAAGAAACTCTTGGCAGCTCTTTAGCACAGCCACAGCTAGTTGATGGCACTCCTTAATGCCTTCCATCATGACAATACTCCTATCTCATCTCTGCCTAGCCTCCCAGTAGCTTTTAACATACTGACAGACTGGATGACCTAGCTCTGAAACAGACAGAAGACTAATGATTGAGGTAAGAGTAAATGGGGTATGGGGGAATGAGAATGTGCTCACAGCCCCTGGCGTGGGATGGGGAAGGATGGGGGATTGAGGAAAGGGGTGCACAGAGCCCCTAGCATGGCATAGAAGATGGGAATGAGGGTAAGGGGGCCCCTCCTGTGGGGGGAAAGAGAGGGGGGCAGACAAAATCCCTGCCATGAGTGAGAAAGAATGGGGGATCCTGGAATAGGTGGAGGAGGGAATTGGGAGAACAAAAAACCCTGGCGGGGGAAATTGGGGAACTCTAGTATTGGGAATGGACAGCATGGGGGAAAGAGGAGAATGGTGAACCACAGAATAGGGACCACACAGAGCCCCTAGCATGAGGGGAAGGGGAGAATGGGGGCACACAGAACCCCTGCCATGGGGTGGGGAGAGAATGGGGGACCCTGATATGGAAGTGGTAGGGAATAGAAGCACACAGAACCCCTGACAAGGGAGAGACTGAGGGCAGTTTTGAGTAGTCCCTGACATAGAGGCAGATGGGACATAGGGAGCTGGGAGGGGATGGAGAGGGCAAGGAGCCTCTGGCGTGTGCAATCAGTTTGGCCTATGCAGGCTACAAAATGTGCCACTCCCTAGTAAACAAGATCTACAATCGTTAAAGTAATTTTCATCACTTAAAAACTGTGTTTATGTTAAAGGCAGGAATCCCATCTGTGATAGATGATGGCAGTTTCCTGCAGTATGCTTGAAAAATTTTATTGAATTAAGTTTAAATATTTCTGGAGTCCATCGTATTAAATGCAAAGGTTATGTATTATTGTGAACCCTGGGAAATGTTATGAATGTAAAAGGACTCTATTGAACAATGTGCCAGACAAAAATGGATTTTGAACAGTGTCAGCAGTGCCTGGGAAATGTCTACAGAGAGGTGACTACAAATTCCCATCTCCAGTTATACAAAATCTGATCCTTTTGAAGGTACACTGAGAAGGGGACCATTGTCTACAACTTACCTGATCCTGGTGTGACACTGCACTCCATAATACTTTATAGAAATATGCTTATGAGTGTAAATATGACATAATTGGAATATGTTTTATGCTAGATATGCCATGTAACATATCTTTGAAAAGATTATGATCTACTGAATATATTCATCCTATTTGTATACATTTTTATATCTGAAGTTATGAGTGTTGGCTCTGTGATTGTATTTAAAGTGTTTGCTGTAGGAAACACATAAGAAATATTTGGCCAACATGTTGTGACTTGATTATTCAAGTAGTTGGGAGTACTTAACTAACAATGTAGATTGGCATCTCCCAAAGTCCATCTGAGCTTTCCTGGGAACATTCAAACTAACATGTGAACAATAGCATCAGCCTGCAGAAAGCTGAATCATTCATGGCAATGTGACTTGCCCAAGTGGCTACAAACTCCATCTTGTTGCTGTGACTTTGTACAGAAGAACAAAAGGGTTTCTGCCCATGAGAGAGAATATAAAAGGCCCCGGAAGTCTCTCTATTTTGTCTTCAGCTGGCTCAAGAGATGACCTCTCCACCCCCCCCAAGAGATGCCTGAAAGAAACTGGAACAAAGGACAGTAACTATGGGGGGAAGTGATTGCTGGGCCCAGACTAAGAAGGAGTCCAGTCTGTGAAAGAAGCTTATTGGAACATCTCTGGGGGTGAGATTTCATCTGTAATCAGTTTCTTAATGTATTAGGCTTAGACTTGTGTGTTTTGTTTTACTTTGCTTGGTAACTTACTTTGTTCTGTTTATTACTTGGAACCCTTAAATCCTACTTTTTATACTTAATAAAATCACTTTTGTTTATTAATTAACCTAGAGTAAGTAATTAATACCTGGGAGAGCAAACAGCTGTGCATATCTCTCTATCAGTATTATAGAGGGTGGGCAATTTATGAGTTTATCCTGTATAAGCTTTAAACAGAGTAAAACAGATTTATTTGGGGTTTGGATCCCATTGGGAACTAGGTGTCTGGGTGCTAGAGACAGGAGCACGTCTTAAGCATTTTCAGTTAAGTCTGCAGCTTTTGGGGCATGGGTCAGTCCCTGGGTCTGTGTTGCAACAGATTAGCATATCTGGCTCAACAAGACAGGGTTCTGGAGGCCCAAACTGGCAGAGAAAACAGGCTCAGAGGTAGTCTCAGCACATCAGATGACAGTCTCAAAGGGATTTCTGTGACCGAACCCGTCACACCTGGAAGCTAAAGATCAAAGGGCTAAGCTGTATAAAGGGAAGACTAATGTATGCATGGGTGTGCTTGATTTGAGCTAAAAAGTTATGAACTTGTAATCAAAGGGAAAAAAACCTTTTGTGGGGTTTGAAGGACTGACTTCTCCCAGATCCCCTTCTGGAGTTGGGTGAAGGAGGCAGGGTTATCTCTGGAAAGCTTAGTACCCTGTTTCCCCGAAAATAAGACAGTGTCTTATATTAATTTTTGCTCCCAAAGATGCGCTAGGTCTTATTTTCAGGGGATGTCTTATTTTTCAGAAATGAAAAATGCCTTATTATCGGTGGATGCCTTATTATCGGGGAGGTCTTATTATCGGGGGGATGCCTTATATTACAACGAGAGGCAAAACTGTAAGTAGGCCTTATTTTCGGAGGATGTCTTATTTTCGGGGAAACAGGTAGCATGTGTCTAGGTTCTTTTACTGTTTTGAATGTTTTCTCTGTAGTGCTTTTACCTTAAGAATAAATGTGCTTGCTTAGAAAGACCTGTTTGTGGTAATTTATAACTGTGGGCAGTTACACTGTTTATAGCCTCTGAAGAGAAAGCAAAGGGCAGGCATTCTGGTTTGCTGGGGATATCACAGCACAGGCAGGGAACTCTGCTGCCTGGAAAATTCCTGATCTGGCGGTAGAGAGACATGCATCTCTACCCAAGAGAAATGACAGCTGGAAGCCTAGGAAGCCCTTGCAGGATCATGGGGGTGGGAGGGGGGGGGGAAGGAATGCAGTTGCCCTGGACTTTGACACCATCTCAAATCTGTTAAAAACATTGTTGGGGAAGAAAAGTTAGTATCTGATCTTATCGGCTCATTCTTTAACCAATGGGTGTAATGGAGGGCACATTTGGGATCACAATGTCCATAGAGCTAGCAGAGGACCCCTTCTTAGGAGGGATAATCAAGAGACAATAAGTAAAACCACTCTTCCATTACCTGGTACTTCGCATGTGTTCATCCCTAAAGCAGTTTGGCCCCAGATCAGACCAGAAAGGTTGGGGATCTCTCTCTCTCTACTCCGCCTGCCAGGGCGTGGAAAGTTAGCAAAATGCTCTCTTGCTGCTCCCACTGCGGGAGGGGGTGGAGGAAAACGGGCGAGCAGGTTAGGAGCCCCGTCTAGGGTGAGGTGAGCTGGGCCAGTTCCTAAACCGCCCTGCCGCGCTCCTCCCTCCTAGCTAGTGAGCTTGGCAGCCCAGCCCCGGCACCTTCCGGCATCGTGCAGGCAGCAAGGCGACTGTGCGGGGTCCGAGTCCCCCATTGCCTGCGGGATGAGCTGCGGAGACGGGGCGGCTGCTGCAGGCTGGCTGCTGACGCTGCTCACTCTGGCGGCCGCCCGGGGCGCTGCAGTGCAGCTGCAGGGCAATGGCTACGATGGGCTACTTGTTGCGATCAACCCGCGGGTGCCCGAAGACCAGAAACTCCTCGCAAACATCAAGGTAAGAGGCCCCACGTGAGGTCTCAGTTCCGCTCGAGCTCTTCCTGCAATACAAACCGGCTTCCCTGCAGCTTGAATCGTCCTACAGCTCACCCCCGTGAGTAGCACCAGTTCAATAAGGCAGAAGCAAGCAAGTGCAATGCTGGGCTGGAATAGTCCGTTTGTTGGCACACAGTCTCACTTCGGTTACACCTCCTGTGGCCTTCTCCTTCACCTTCCCTTGTGGGCTGCAGAAATGCTTGAGGGTTTTTTAAAAAGAGTCTGACCCCGCTAGGTTTTCACAAAGCATTTTTCACGGAAAGCTGCAAGGAATTCCTTGTTGCAAGCTCACTGGAATGAAGCAAACTCCTGATATTAATGGCGATGGGTATTTTTAAAAATGCTATGTGCAGTAACACGCCACTAACTCTGTTTCTATTGATGAAGTTATTGTCAAGGTATAGATTCAAATAATGAATGTGGGGTGGCCCTGCTGAAGCTGGGCATCTGCCCAAGGACATAGGGTATAACAATTTTTTTAGATAAAGATTGGATATTTTTCTAAGACATCTGCTCTAGGAATTTTTTTTTAATTAATTAGTTAATTAATTAATGGAGATATCCTATCTCCTAGAACTGGAAGGGACCTTGAAAGGTCATCGAGTCCAGCCCCCTGCCTTCACTAGCAGGACCAAGTACTGATTTTTGCCCCAGATCCCTAAGTGGCCCCCTCAAGGATTGAACTCACAACCCTGGGTTTAGCAGGCCAATGCTCAATCATAGCGGAGAAGTTCTATGGCCTGTGTTTTAGTGGAGGTCAGACTAGATAATCACAATGGTCCCTTCTTGCCTTAGAGACTCTGTGAGTCTACAATGCATTTAGTATTTTGCTAGCATGTTGCTGCTACATTAATATCCAGGTGTTCATCTAAGAAGGTGTGGCCTTCAACAGGCCCAGAGTTTCAACATGAAAGGGAATCTGCAGTAACAGCTCCAAAGCCAATTGTTCTCCTAGTTCCACTCCTGACTGATATTGTGAAAGTTATTACGGCAATTGTAATTGGCCAGACAAGTCCAGTGCAGTATGTATGTTTAACCTGTCTCATTAAAACTGAGCTTAAGTGAGATTATTCAAGCATAGTTTATACCAGCAGGTTACACACGTTACGCTTTATTGTTTGCAATTGTATTTATCACCAAAAGATGATTTGACTAGTGGGTGAAGCTGAGGTGCAAGAATCAGATCTCCGTTTCTGGCTCTGATTCTCTCTCTAACCTTGTTACGACCCTTATGTGACTCAGCTTATCAGCCTGTAAAGTGACAGTAACAACATTTAGTCGAACCTCACAAAGGAGGTGTGGGAGTTAATTCACATTTGTAAAGCACATTGCAATCCTTGGATGAAAACACTATAAAAAGGTGAAGTATTTTATTTTTTTCTTCTGATTGTCCAGTAATTTTTTTTCTACAGCTCTTGCTGCGCATAGTAACATACACCACTGACCTAATGCCCCAGTGACTCCAGTTGGTGTGGCTACTTCCACCTTTTCATGTTTTCTGTATGTATAAATATCTTCTCTCTGTGTGTTCCATTCTATGCATCCGATGAAGTGGGTTGTAGCCCACGAAAGCTTATGCTCAAATAAATTTGTTAGTCTCTAAGGTGCCACAAGTACTCCTGTTCTTTTTGCGGATACAGGCTAACACAGCTGCTACTCTGAAACCAGTAAGTTTACTGTAATTTTTTAATTTCATTTTATTACTAGGAAATGATAACTGAAGCTTCTTTTTATTTGTTCAATGCTACACAAAGAAGAGTCTATTTCCAGAATATAAAGATTTTAATACCTGCTACATGGAAAGCAAACGGTTATGGGAAACCACAACATGAGTCATATGAAAAGGTAATATTTAAAGCCTGTCTTAGAAAATGAAGTACCATCATAAGCATGTTTTAAAAACAAATGTTCCTTTTACCCTATGGACATTAAACATCCATTTCCACCACTGAGTCTCTCCCCTCCCCATGCCAGATACACACTCCTCCTCCCCAGTGTACAAAAGCTACGTCACTGCACCAAGGCCCTGCTATCTGCTCCTCTTCTTGCCCCCTTCTTTCACTCTTGACTATTTGGATGGCAAGAATGAAGGCTCATTAAGGCATTTCTGGATTTGACTTCCCCTTGACTATCTTATCTCCAGCTGAGGATGCTGCTTACCTACAAAACCTCTGGACTATATCAGTATTCGCAAGTAAAAAGTCACCCAGTGGGCAGGCTTGTTGTTCTGTAAATCCACCTTAAATATGTAGTTTGTGCACATTCCTTCATGCTCCTGGATAGCATTAAACCCAGAGATTCTCTGAATGTTTTTGTTTGAAGTTGCCTGTACCAACTGTTGGGGCAATCTGCCCTACCAGTGTTATACAGCGGTGATTCTCAACCAGGAGTCCAGGGCCCCCTGGGGGTTGTGAGCAGATTTCAGGGGGGACCACCAATCAAGACCAGTGTTAGACCTGCTGTGGCCCAGGGAAGAAAGCCAAAGCGCAGGGCCCCGAGGCCCGCCACCAGGGGCTGAAGCCTGAACCCTAGCTTCACAGGGCCACCTGTGGCATGGGGCCCTGGGCAGTTGCCTTGCTTGCTACCCCCGAATGCTGGCCCTGGCTTTTATATGGAAAAAAACAGTTATTGTGGCACGGGTGGGCCAGGGAGTTTAATAGCATGTTGGCAGCGGTGAGCGGGGGCTCACAAAGGAAAAGGTTCACTGATCATTACTTTTGGCATATGTTTTCTGACCGTGGAGAAAATATTAGAGAAAAATAAAGAAAAACTTGTTTGGCTAATTATTTGAATGAAGGTTATCAATATTGGGCAAAAATAATGTTAAAATGATTTCCAAAATAAGTTAATGTGTTTCTACTGTCACAGAGCGATAGAATGTGTAAAATAGCACTTTTGAAAGGAAGAAACTGGCTACATACTAGAAAGAAAACAAGTGTGAAGGGGGGATATGATAGAGGTCTATAAAATCATGAGTGGAATAGAGAAAGTAAAAAAGGAAGTGTTATTTACTCCTTCTCATAATACAAGAACAAGGGACCACCAAATGAAATTAATAGGTAGCAGGTTTAAAAACAACACAAGAAAGTATTTTTTCATGTAACATTCTGTCAACCTCTGGAACTCCTTGTCAGAGGGTATTGTGAAGGCCAATACTATAGCGGGGTTCAAAAGGGAGCTAGATAGATTAATGGAAGATAGGTCCATCGATGGCTATTAGCCAGGATGGACAGGAATGATGTCTCTAGCCTCTGTTTGCTAGAAGCTGGGATTGGGTGACAGGGCATGGATCACTTGATGATAACCTGTTTATTCATTCCCTTTGGGGCACCTGCCATTGGTCACTGTCAGAGGACAGGATACTGGGCTTGATGGACCTTTGGTCTGACCCAGTATGGCCGTTCTTATGAAAAGAGTATTATCAAGAAAACTGCACATGTTATAAAAGTATTTGCTGGACCGTGGTGTGTCTGTTTATTGCTGTATGTACAGGGACTGATTCTTATTTACCTTAAGGCCATTTTACACACTTTAGTCACGTAAGGAGGCCAGAGTATGAGTATAAATGTAATTTTCTTCCTCTTTAAGGCCCCTTTATTCTCCAGAAAGGTGTAATGTGGTCTTAGTGTAAATGAAAGTCAGACCCAAAATGTTTTTATGATTTGTATTGTATTAGCACTTAAGGGTCCCAGTCACAGACCGGGACCCCTCTGTGCTAGATGCTGTACTTACATAGAACAAAATATTACGACACTTAATTAAACATGACATTTTTGTAATTTTAGGCAGAGGTCATAGTTGCTGCTCCTTATTGGAAACATGGAGATGAGCCATATACCCTACAATATGGAGAATGTGGAAACGTGGGAAAATATATTCATTTCACACCTAACTTCCTAGTAAATGATTATTTGATTGATGTCTATGGATCACGAGGTAAATTTACTAAATCATTCTTAATTTTCTGTTTTTATTCTCCTTTGTGTTCAGCAAAAGAGGTGTATCTATGAGGACTCTCTGTATAATAGTTGCTGTCACTTTCACGCATGTAGAAGTGCAATTACTAAGTATGCCAAGAGTTGTAATAATACTTGGTACTTGTATTGCTCCTTCCATCTGAAGATCTCAAAGTGCTTTACAAATATTAATAAAGCCTCACACCACTGTTAAGTAGGTTATTGGGATCTCAGCACTTTGCAGGATTGAGATATTTCTCCCTTGCCCCAAAATACACTTTATGTAGAGTAGCTATACAATAGTCCAAGTTTACCTCTCCTCAAATGTGTGGCCAAAAAAATCATAGAAATGTACATGAGGTCATAGATCTAGTCTATTCTCTCTGCAGCAGGGCATGCTTAAATATACCTATACTATCCCTATTAAAAATCATATGACATGATGAAATCCAGAGACAAGGTGGGTGAGGAAATTTCTTTTACTGGACCAACTTCTGTTGGTAAAAGAGACAAGCTTGTAAGCTCAGGTCTGAAGAAGAGTTCTGAGGAGCTTGAAAGCTTGTCTCTTTCACCAACAGAAGTTAGTCCAGTAATAGTTACCTTACTCACTTTCTTTCTCATATCCTGGGACTAAGATGGCTACAATAACACAGCAACCACTTGTGATATCCAACCATATAAATATGGAAAACTGATAGTATTCCAAAAATTATTTTTGTCAGGATTGTCCACTCATTACATGGGACATGAAGTTAATTTTGTTAAAGGCAAAAGCACATATCAATGACATACATAAGTACTCATTAGGCTAAAAATGCTGTGAGTTGTCCCAATGAAGTCAGTGGGACTAATTATGTGAGTAATGCAAGTAGGGTTTGGAGAAGTACTTACTGGGCTGGCTAAGACAATGTTACCTCTTTCTCTTCCTAATAATTGACTTTCATGATTCATGGTTGTGCCACTTGTGAGCTTCCAGGTGGTCATCTTTGCAATCACTTATGTGAGTGCCTAAGTAAGGGTTTGCAAGACTGAGTCCATGAATGTTAAAAAGTCAAGGAGTGCCGAAGTTGTCATAGTAATATTAATTCATTTGCATTGCACTGTGTATTCAAGCATACATGAAAAAGCTTAACTAGTAATCTAAAATATCATACATGTGTAATTGAAGACAAGTTAATTTTATTATGAGCACCAGTAGGGTGTGGAAATTGTCTGCCTTTGACTCACAGGAGGCAACTAACTTAGGGTCAGTTCAATGGGAGTTGGATCTGGCCATTAGCCTCTCTGTTTGTTTCTTTCAAGCATGGAAAATTAGAGCCCAAGTTGAACTTGGGTGGTTGTTTTTTGTTTTGTTTGCTTTTTGAGCAATTATTTTCTTAAGAAAGTCTGTCAATTGAATAATGGTGTCTGAAAACTGTGGAAATGATTGAAAACTTTTCTCCATTTCACTTTGGGTAAGACTGCTCCCCAAACAGACATCACATGACGAGCATGGGGATGAGTGAGTACCCATTGCAGAGAGATTGACTGAGAGATTTAACTTTTCTGTGAGTTTCAATTCAGTGACTTTTTTCCATCAAATAGATGTGAAAATTCAAATCCAAATTATCTCGGCAATGGGCCCATTTCAGGGGCAAATATGTGCAAAATTTGCATGCAAGTACCATGTCTGAATTCATAATAAAATGAAAAAAATGGAAAATTGCATAGTTGAACCCTTTGCTGCAAATGTTTCACAGATGTCTCTCTAGCAAGGACTACTTGCAAACCCTATGTTAAAATTGTATAGGGATTTGCTTTTGCCCCATTCCCTTGGCATCTAAAGAACTCAGTTCACCTAAAAGAAAATCAAGGAACCAGGAATCTTAAGTCTTTAATTACTGTTCGTTGTGCACCTTCCTACAATTTCAATACATATTAAAAAAACAAAAAACAAAAACAAACCTCATTGCCCATCTGTGTCACTATATGTTTAGTGCAAGCCCAGATATATAGTAAAGTTAGAAGGTAATTTTCAAAGAAATAAAAGCCAAGGTTTTCAAATGAGAGTGTCTAACGTTAGCCATATTTAAGCACCAATATAAATGGCTTTATTTATTTATTTGAAAAATATTGAGCACCCACTCTTACTGTTCCACAGTGGGATTTGCTGGGTACTCAAAAATTCTGACAGTTACTATACATCTCTGCTGGTTGGTTTTATGTACAGTGATCTGTACAGACAAACAATTAGAATACATCTTACAGTACCCCTTAAGTTTCCATGTACTATTCCCACAGGCAGAGTTTTTGTCCATGAATGGGCCCACCTTCGATGGGGGGTATTTGACGAGTATAATAATGAAAAGCCTTTCTATATAACTGGACAAAATCAAGTTAAAGTTACAAGGTAAGTTATTTTACTCTTTTAAATTCCAGTTCTGATTGGCTTTAGAAATATGGGTTTCAGTAGGGTACAAATCTGGTTTGTTTCTGTAAACTTCTCAAGTGTCTCTTTTTCTCTTGGTGCCTATTTCACCCCACATAAAAATATCCTACCTACATTGCAATTAGTTCATATGAATTGCATTAATTATTATCTTTCCTTGCTCCACATTGCATTTTCCTCTCTCAACACTGTTGTGATTAGTGATTTGTCAAGGACACTGAGCCTGATTTTTCTCTGCATTGTTCCTGTAGACTCAGAGTTGCTCTCAATCTGGAGAGGCAGATGTTCAGCAATTCCCTTTCCTGTCACCCCATCTATCTGGCTGTCTGTCAGCTGCCTGTCCTTTTTCTCTGCTGCCTCCTTTTTCTCTTTTCATTTTTCCTAGTTGTCTTCTCTCCTCTAATCCCTCCCAGTATTCTACAGGCCCCATTCTTTCTTCCAGAGCTTCTTTTGCTGGGCTAGTTTTTCCTCACTTTCTCTATCATTATTGCCTCAGAACTGGTACCATCACTGCTACGTGACCTGCTCTCACCCAGTGGGCTTGTCTCTGTTTCATCTTTTTTCTCCATGCTGCCACTTTTCCCATATGCCAGGGCTGGACATTAAAAAAAAACAGCAACATGTTTTTACTTGTTAAAACTAGCACATTTTATCTGGAAGTCATTGAGAGACTATAACCATAAATCCACATGAAGCCATTTTAAGACAGTCACTTTTCAGAATGAAGTATTAACCATGAAATACATGAAAAGCAAGACTAAATTCTGCAAGATTAATATTTTTGATTCATTCAATGGATTAGAATGACTGAGAAATCAAAAAATAGTAGAACTGGTTCTCCCTTGTGTATGGAATACATTTCTACAAAAAATACCTCTTCAAGCACATTAATTGTGTGTAACTCATTAAGGCCGTGATCCTGCAATTAGGCTCTGCCCAGTGGACAACTGTGTCATTAAAGTCAGTGCTCCACTCATGCCCATAATTGGGGCCTAATTCCAGTCAGGAAGTTCTAAATTATAAATATTCTTTCATTCCCAGGTGTACATCTGACCTTGCAGGGATCTATGTCTGTGAAAAAAAATCCTGCACTGAAGGAAATTGTGTCATTAATCAGCTGACGGGACTTTTTAAGGAAGGATGTGCATTTATTCCTGAGAGAACTCAAACTGCAAAGTCATCAATAATGTACATGCAAAGCTTATCATCTGTAAGTATAATCACAGAAAAATGGATTTTTCTACAAGCCACTCTCCAGTTGCAAATATTACACTTTATCCTCCTTTTACAAATGCTAAGTTTGTTTAAACCTTTATCTCAGTAAACAAACTACACCTATACCTCGATATAACGCTGTCCTCGGGAGCCAAAAAATCTTACTGTGTTATAGGTGAAACTGCGTTATATAGAACTTGCTTTGATCCGCTGGAGTGTGCAGTCCCGCCCCCCCAGAGCACTGCTCTACCGCATTATATCTGAATTCGTGTTATATCGGGTCGCATTATATCGAGGTAGCGGTGTATTAAAAACATTTCTACCAATGAATGGTGAACTGTTTTCTATATAATGGTGTCTCAATTATATATGACAGTCCGTAATAAAAATCTAGAATATCTTTTGGACCCCTGGTATATTTCACAAATCAGACTCTACTTTTCAAACCATTATAGAAATGTACATTGTATGCATTTGTGGATGTCACTAAACTAGGATAATATAAGCAATATTGTTGTTTCCACAGGGGCAAATTCTGTAATCCTTACTCAAGCAAAAATTCCAGTGACTTTCATTGGAGTTTTGCGTAAATAAGGACTGGGTTCAGATTTTCGTCTTACTCATGATGGGTTAAATTATACTTCTTACATGGCACCTGCATGCTGGACATGAGAGGGAAACACTGCCTAAGCAGTAATATTAGATTAGAGGCCTTTCTATGGGGCTGCAATAGCTTAGTGGATTGGGCATGTGACTGCGAGAGAGAATTTCTAGGTTCTGTGCCTCACTCTGCTGTTAATTTGGGTAGCTCATTTAACCTGTGTCAGTGCCTCAGTTATTGTGTTGGTAAAACAGATATAATAAAATTAACTAACTGAAAGTGCTCCTGGCTCCTGTAGTAAAAGGCACTATATAAGTCCAAATTATTATTTTTCTTACATCAGTATTTGTATTCTTGTGTTGCTGCCTTTATTTATTTGTTTCCCACTTTTAGGTGGTTGAATTTTGTAATGAAAGTAACCATAATAGAGAAGCTCCCAATCTGCAAAACAGAATGTGCGACTATAGAAGTACATGGGATGTAATAATAAGCTCTATGGACTTTAATAACACCCTTCCAAGGACCGACACCAGCCTCCCACCTCCTCCTACCTTCTCATTGCTACAGAAGAGAGACAGAGTGATCTGTTTAGTTCTTGATGTTTCCCACAGCATGAATGGGGTAAATTGTCCCTCAGAAATATTTCTATCTGTTTATTGTAAACACATTTGACTTGTTTACATTATGCATTCAAACACCTTATCGATACTAACCAGGAGTTATTTTTTTGCTGACAATTTTCAATCCTGTCATGGGGTGGGTGGGGGCATGTGCGCGTGTTTAAAAAACAACAACAAAACATGTATGGTGGTGATTATTAAGGCTAAGATTTAGTCACAGCTATTTTTAGTAAAAGTCAGGGACAGGTCACTGACAATAAACAAAAATTCACGGAGCCCGTGACCTGTCTGTGACTTTACTAAAAGTAGGGGGGAGGAATGGAGTCCTGGGGGGACCCACAGGCCGAGCCCCCCCAACCATCGCGCGGGGCACAGCTCCGGTTCTAGTGGCTGCAGCGGGGGAGCACAGCTACGGAGGGGCGTGCAGGATAGGAGTATGCAGCCCTGGTGGCAGGCCCCCGGCAGCAGCCCTGGGAAGCTGCGGCCTGTGGACACATGGCTCCCTCTGCAGGTGCCAGCGGGGGCATGCAGGTCCAGCTGCAGCATGGTCCCCACTGCAGCCCCCAGCACAAGACAAGCCAAGGGCTGGGGCACAGCGGGGGTGGGAGGTGTGCAGTCGGGGGGGGGAGGGGCACGCAGCCCCTGCTCTAGAGCTGGCTGCAGTTGTGGAACAGGGGTGCGTGGCTGGGGCTGCAGCCCCCGCAAAGCCCCAGCTGCAATGGGGGAGGGCACATGGCCCTGGGATGTAGCGAGGGGGCGTGCATGGTCCCCGCTGCAGCCCCTGGTGGAAGCCGTGGGGCTGGGACGCAGCAGGGGACGCAGCCACAGGGAGTGCACCGCTCCTGCTCCCAAGCTGGCTGCAGCTCCTGGACAGGGACTCGCAGCCCAGCTGCAGCCCCTCCCCCCCAAGCCACAGGGTGGGGGCTGCTTCCAGCCCTCCAGCCCCAGTTGAAGGGCAGGGATGCAAAGTCCTAGATGGGAGAATGAAATTCGAAGACTGAAAACTGTTAAAAATTTCAAAGTTAGCCTCTGATTTTGGGTGCCTCAGTGTTTGGGTGTCCGCTTTAGGCAAGATATTGTTAGTCGTGCTGAGAAGTCACAAATTCTCTTGGATTTCAATGGGTGCTTGCCATCTACCAAAAACCAGGCCCAAAGTGTCTCAAGTTGGATTCCGGACACTGAGACACTTAAGATCGAAGGTCACTTTTAGAAATGTTTCCTTTTCTCTTTACCCCCAAAATAAACAGGAACCCAAACCAGTACTCTCCTGTATAACCTTCCTGGCCCCAACCCGTTCAAACGTTGGCTATGTTTGGATTTAGAATGTGTGACCCATTGTCTCATTTTCCAGGTTATGGATGTAATTGGATCCAAAAGGTGGGAAAAAATTCTGCTTCAGAAATCTTTTGAAGCAGAAATTAAGTCCCACTTCTAGCCCTCAGGTGGCTCCGCCTGTTAAAAGAGCTCAGCTAGGAAGCCTTTTTTATATATAAGCTATCTGCATATAGCAGTGGTTCTCAACCTATTTATCACTGTGGGCGGCTTTCATTGTATTATGTGGGCCACATCCGATACTACCTGTATAGCCCTGAGGATGTCACATGGGCTGCAGCTGTGGGCTGATTGGGCCGCAGGTTGAGACCGACTGACATAGGCAGATATACATGGCTTTTAGACAGAACTCTTCTAACACATTCTATTCTTTCAGGCTCCCACTTATGGTTGCTGCCATTCTCTTGGGCTCTCTCCTGCCAGTGGGGGGGCTGCTGGAACAGGCCACCATTTCTTCCAAGGGTACATCTACACTGGGAGAGTGCTTCCCATCTTAGGTAGTGAGACATGTGCAAGCTCTGCTCCAAATAGCATAATAAACAGAGCAGTGTAGCTGGAAGTACCACATGTGACCGCTCAGGCTAGTGACTTGAGTGCAAACCTGCCCAGACACTCTGAGTACCTACTTGGGCTGTTAGCCTGACCTGTGCTACCCCTAGGGTTGCCAACTTTCTAATTGCACAAAACCAAACAGCACTGCCCCACCCCTGCTCAGTCTAGCCCCACTCTCTCCATCGCTCATTCTCACTCACTTTCATCAGGCTGGGGCACGGAATTGGGATGCAGGAGGGGGTGAGAACTCTGGCTGGGGGTGTATGCTCTGGGGTGGGGCCAGAAATGAGGGAATCCAGGTGTAAGGGGGATCTCTTGGCTGGGACAGGGTGTTGGAGTGTGGGAGGGGACGAGGGCTCTGGCTGGGGGTGTGGGCTCTGGAGGTGGGGCGAGGTATGAGGGGTTTGGGGGGGGGTGTTGGGCTCTGGGCTGGGGCAGGGAGTTGGGGTGCAGGCTCCAGGAGGGAGTTTGGGTGAGAAGGTGATTCCGACCTGGGGCTGGGGAGTTTGGGTGCAGGAGGGGGTTAGGGTTGTGGACTCCAGCTGGGCAGCGCTTACCTGGAGCAGCTCTTGGAAGTGGCCAGCATGTCCGTCTCCTAAGTGCAGGGGTGGCCAGGTGGCTCTGTGTGCTGCCTATGTCTGCAGGAGCCTCCCCTGCAGCTCCCACTGGCCGTGGTTCCCGGCCAATGGGAGCTGCGGGGATGGTGCTCGCGGTAGGGGCAGCATTCGGATCCTCCCTGGCCGCTCCCTGCACCGAGGAGCCGGACATGCCGGCTGCTTCCGGGAGCCACGTAGAGCCAGGGCCAGCAGGGAGCCTTAGCAGCCCGGTCAGCTATGATGACCAGAGCCACCAGGGTCCCTTTTTAACGGGGGGGTGTTCCAGTCAAAAATCGGACATCTGGCAACCCTAGCTACCCCTGGCTACACTGCTATTTTTAGTGTGCTAGCTCAGCCAGTCTGCCTACTGGAGCTGGGAAACATGCCGCCAGCTGCAGTGTAAATATGCCCTGAGAGCTGTAGCAGTCTGGCCTTCCTGACTGCTAACATTACCTATACTCCTCTCACCATTACCTTGTGTTCCCACTGTCTGTCTGTTCTATACATCTTTTGTTTCTCATACTATGCTTAGATTGTAAGTTCTGCTGGGGGCAGGAACTCTCTTTGTGTTAGGCATATAGGGTGCGTACTAGCACAGGGCTCTGCTTTCTGACTGGGGCCAATAGACACTGCCACAATACTCCTATATCACTGCTAATTGTAATAAAGTAGAATTACAAATCCCAGAAAATCTTGCCTGGGAATCTATTCCCCCAGTGTTTGTGTGTGAGGGAGAAGGGTCAGCTACCATCTTGATAGAAGATGCCCATTGAATTATAAGGAAGTATGGGGTTCTTTTAATCCCTTAGGGTCCCATTTTTTGCTTCCAATCAAGAAAGGAATTCCTTCCCATCTTAACTGATTTTCTCTCTCAGAAACTCTCACAGTTTAACTGACCTGCTACAGGTAGGAATCCTGAGCTGTAATAGAGCTGTTTTCCTGCAATCAGCCCACTGGTCAGCCCTCTACCGTAACTTCCCTTCCACTGATCAGATATTGCCTTAGCAAGTTTCTTATTCAATCTAACTGACTTTTCTTCATTGAACGTGACAGCTGCTGGCTGGGACCATTTGTAAATACCTAGGCCTGTTCCACCTGAACCAGGGCTGTTACCAGCTCTGTGATTTCCATTGACTCGGAAGGGGCATTGCCTGTGTAGGTGATCCTGTACCAGACTTCATACTGCAGGGCTCATTTGTTTCATCCAGCCTTTGAAGAGAGGTCAAGGAATTTGGAGTATAGGCTCATGTAGGTGGTTTTAGAATTTGACTATGCTACTGCTAGGTAAAGCTGATTGATCTGTACATTTTGGTTTTGTAATTTTAAATAGTTGGTAGGGCATGCAGAGCCTGTCCACGGGCACCTTTTATTCTAAATTGAAACTAGTTTTTGAAGATGCTGTTCTTTTCAGCAGAGGTGCCTGGTTTCATTATTGCGAATTATTAATAGCACTGTTTGCTTTGAACTTTCTATATATAGGATGATCGGATCAATCGACTGCGTCAGGCAGCAGAATTGTATCTACTGCAAGTTGTTGAAGATAATTCTTATGTTGGTATTGTCACCTTCAGTAACGAAGGAGAAATCAGAAGTCAGTTGCGTCAAATAGTCAACAAGGACATAAGGAAACAGCTTGCTTCTTACCTACCTACTGCTGCACCTAGTGGAGGAACAAACATTTGTGTGGGTCTGCAGCTGGGATTTGAGGTGAATTGTGAAGTCACTAATTATGAACATTTCTGGGTTTTTGTCGCTATATCAAATGGAGTCTGATTATATTGTTTTAAATAATTTTTATTGGTTTTCCACTATACATACAATACATTTACAACCTACTAAATATAACTCATAAAATTGAATATTTCAAGGGAGGGTATTAGTTAAAAAAATAACTTTCCTTTAATTAGTTTACATTGCGTAGTCTTTCTTTCATAGATTTAATGATCTGTATTTTAACTTGCAATTTTAGCACTAGAAATCACCCAAAGGAAAAGTTTCTGAACTCTCCAAAACTCTTTCATCTACTATTGAAAGTGCAGTTCTGCTTTGATAAGTGATTAAACAGCAATGGCACTTCTTACTCTGCAGACCTGCTCCCTGTGTGTGTACTCAGGATCCTATCTGCCAACACTAATGACTAAAATACAGTTTAACTCCTTTTTACTCCTGTTTACCCTACAGGGTCACAGCTGGAAGAGTGAGTGGAATTCCATTATTTCTTGTGCATCAACAGCTCCAATCAGTTGCACCTATGCAAATGCACTGAATGTTGCATGGGGTTAGCCAAGGACTTAATTTGGCTAGCAAAATCTTTATTACCGGTGGATGATGAATTCAAAGGAAAGAATCCAGCTTGACATTCAGAGTTAGCAGGGATGATAGATAAAAACAAATATAATAAAAAACAGCTGAGCACATTTGATATGGAAATACTTTGAGAGACATCAAGCCTAGAACCCCTGGATGCTATTTAATGATATTTGTGTCCTGCACAAGTACACTGGGAAGGGGGTAATGTTGAAGGGGTTCCCTGTGCTCTTTCCTTCTGAAGTTTACCTACACAGGACATTCTTAATTTAGTTGATATTATTTCTTCACTCCATCACATAATGGATACGAAATGCAGAGAAATTGATGAATATAAGAGAACTTGCATTATGTTTGCTTTGATATACTTCCTCTTACAATGCCATTTTCCTGTATCTGTATGTGCAGAGCATATAACGTACATTTTTTTCATATTAATACTTAGTGCTTTATTATCAGGTGATTAAAAAACAAGATGGAAATATATATGGTTCTGAAATTATATTACTGACAGCTGGAGAAGACAGTGGGATAATTGAATGCTTTTCTAACGTAATTAACAGTGGATCGATCATTCACACCATTGCTCTTGGCCCATCTGCTGCTAAAGAAGTTGAACAATTAGCCCATGAGACAGGTAAAAAATTTATGTCCCCAATCCTATAAACTCTTGGCTCAAATAGTAAAGTAAACAGAGTAAAGTTAAGTAAATATGTAGATGTTTGCTTGACTGTGAATCTGTCCCTCTTGTGTTTGGTTAACCAATCTATGGTTGTTTGCAGTGTTGTAGCTGTCTCTCTCAAACAATCTGTGCTACTATGTAGGTAGTGTCTCTGTACTCTGAAGGAACTACTACTAAAGAATACTGCTTTTGCAGAGCTGAGCTGATAATTCATAATGAGTAGTTTGTCAATTTTTCCCTCTTTATTTTCTGTTTGAAACGTCCATGAGAAGACTTCAAGACTCTCACATTTAGACATTCAAAATTATTTGCGAATTTCTTATTCCTATACAATTGCTCACTAACAGTTCATTCCCAATATTTAACATACTGATTTTTGTGCTGCATTGGTAAGATACATAAGTCATGTGGTAATGTTTCTGTTCCTTGATTGGATGGCTTATTTAACGAACTTACCTGGCTAGACTCTGAGTATTTTAGCAGAATATAAAAATGAAAATTGAATTTCAGTGAATAGAGAAGCCTCAAGCTTAAAATTCCTTATTCCATCTCAACCATTTGAATGCCTGAGATCAGTGAGACAAACTATGAGTAAGGACCATTTGTCATGGGTGAAATTGATCCTTGTGTGGAGGGCCACTCCAAGGATTGAAATGGGACTTAATGTAGACCTTGTGTTGGCCCTCTTTACAAAGGTGAATTCTATTCTATGTGAATGTATGTTACAAGGTCAGATCCAGGGCCTAAGTTCTAAGTTTCCAAAAGTGAACATTAATTTTTGGAGCCTCATTTTTGCATAGCCATCATTACACGGTTAGGGTTGCATAGTCTAACCCCTACTCACACAAATAGCCTTATTAAAGCCAAGGAGTCTAATTATGTAAGAACTCGCCAGCATGTGTGAGGGCACCAGTATCGCCCTTTGTTTTAAACTGGGCACTCACAAATGGAGGCATGCAAAATCATTAGTCACTTTTGAAAGTGCTGATCACCCATACCTCTATTTTAAATCAATAGGACCGTTGGGGGCTGAACACCTTTGACAACTAGGCCAAATATGTCTAAAGCTACTAGGCACTAAAAAATTGTGATGTCCATAAAAATGAGGCTTTGGAAACCTGGCCCTAAATGTGTAAGCAGTGTCCAGTCCTGTAATGCTTATTCATGCATAAAGCCTTCGTCACAAGTTTGTCTCATTTAGTAAGGCTTAGAGGATTGGGTTTGTAATGCAGTTGGAATGCATCCTGTAAATAATGTAAAATGACTACTATGATTTTTAAAATCAAGAGAGTCATTCGGAGATGGTACGTTTAGATTGTCACTGTGATGAGACCTATTTTGAAAGCAGTGGGAGAGCTTTTAGTTACCAACTATTAAAGTCCATGTTTGTTATGTAGCAATCCTCATGTTGCTTTGAAAACATCGGGCTAAGATTCTTGTGGCGAATTCATTCTATATCAGTTAAATCTGGGTTCATATATCAAGTATGTCAAAAGACTGTACAACAGCTAAAATTGAGTTTCTATTACAAAATAACAACTGTACTCTATTTCAGGGGGCTTAGCGTTTTTTGCCTCAGATAGACTGGACTCCAATGACCTAATTGATGGTTTCTGCGCAATTTCATCAGGGAGTGGAGATACTTTCAGTCATTCCATTCAGGTCGGTCTTGTAACCAGTTTTAATGCTTTGGTTTCCCAGTTTATTGACTAGCACTGCAGCATTAGTAAAACTTTTGTATTATGCTGTATACATTTATTTTGAAAGAGGCATGGAAGTAGTAATTAAGGATGGGCAAGCCAGTTCAGGCAAAGTAAGAACTGAACCTCCTGTAAGGTTTTGATCAATTCACAAACCCTTCTTTCCCCCCTTTGCATCTTTCCTACCTGTCAGCCCACAGCAAACTTTTCTAACCCTCCCTTTGCTGTGACCACCACTCTCACCTTTACAGGACAGCTGCTGGGCCTAGCTGAGTTTGTGCTAGGCACTGGTCTATCCACTTTGAGTTCTTGTACAATGTGCTGTGCTTTAGCATTTTACCACAAGCTCTGATACATGCTAGAGCACATACACTTCTTCATATGGAGGTGTGTGAAGGTTTGCAGCAGGTTCAGCTGAGCACCATATATCACCTAGTGATACAAACAGAGGCTCAAGAGGAGACAGGAATATCTCCACCACGGGCTTCTTTTGTCGGTGTGCAAAGAAGGGTGTGGAAATAGATTGCCAAGAGTAGGATGTACTAGAACATTGACTCTCAATAAGAAAAGGAGAATATTGTGAATACACAATTTGGCCCAATCCTCGGCTGGTGTAAATTAGCTTAGCTTAATTGAATATGGGCATCTGTACAGATAAAATATGTGCTGCTTTAACTACCCTCCTAGTGTGGATGAAGATATAGCAGTATAAAAGTATTTATACTGATACAGCTATTCCTGCACAGGAAAAGGAATAAGCTATCCCAGTATAAGACCCCTTTATACCAGCATAACTGAGTCTACACTACAATTGTACTGGTATAACTATTTTGGTAAAATATCCCATCCCCTGACTGAAATAGCTATGGTGGTGCAACTTTTTCAAGTAAAAACAACAAGGAGTCCTTGTGGATCTTAGAGACTAACACATTTATTTGGGCATAAGCTTTCATGGGCTAAAATCCACTTCATCAGATGCATGAGGTGGAAAATACAGTAGAGAGGAATAAATACACAGCATATGAAAAGATGGGAGTTGCCTTACCAAGTGGGGGGTCAATGCTAACGAGCCAATTCAATAAAGGTGGAAGTGGGCTATTCTCAATGGTTCGTTAGCACTGACCCATCCAGGAACTGTGGCTCACCCAAAGAATGGGCTCCTATCTCCTCCCTGCTGTCTTTATTTTTATGCCTTGCACTGCACTGAGCTCTCTGTCAGCACTCAACAAATAATTAATAACATGAGAGGCCTTTTCCAGCCCTAGTACTCACCTTATGTGAAAGATCACATGAGTACACCAACTCCTCCATATTTAGACAGCCACAGAAAGTTTTTTGCAACTTTGGTTCCTATCTTTTAACCAGTAACTAATCCATAAGAGGACCTTCCCTCTTATCCCATGACTACCTACTTTGCTTAAGAGCCTTTGGTGAGGGACCTTTTTCAAAGGCTTTCTGAAAATCTAAGTACACTATGTTCACTGGATCATTCCAACATATATTTGAGCTGTCAGAAATTCCATCTAGTAGAGAGAATTGTGTGCACCATGTTGGGAAGAAAGCCATTGGGCCTGAATATCCTTTCATTTATACCAGTGTAACTTCTCTGATTTCAGTGGAATTACTGCTGAAGTATACTCAGAACAAGAGGAAAATTATGAAGACAAATGTCTTAATATGTATTTTGTCCTATTTAAGCATGAGATTTTATTTTTAAGGGTAAAATGGAAGGTCTTATCTGGGGCAAAGTGCGCTTTTTTTTTTTTTATATCTAGTAATTCTGTTTTTTTTTTTTTTCTCTGATAGATTGAAAGTGCTGGTGAAAGGACTGAGAGCTATAAGCAGTTTAGTAGGACAGTGTCTATTGATAGCACAGTAGGAAAGGATACCTTCTTTGTAGTAACATGGCAGACTGCTGAACCTCCGAGGATCACTCTCCTTGATCCCGATGGAAAAAACTACACCAATAAGGACTTTGAGGTTAATACAGTGTTGCAGGTAGCTCGTCTCCAGATTCCAGGAATTGCAGAGGTAGAAATTAACTTCTCTCTTTTATCATTTGATCATAACCAATCAGGGCCGTCCAGAGGATTCGGAGGGCCTGGGACAAAGCAATTTCGGGGGCCCCTTCTATTAAAAAAAATTGGAATACCGTGGAATACTATATTCTCGTGGGGGCCCCTGAGGGGACTGGGGCAAATTGCCCCACTTGGCCCCTCCCCCCCCCCCGGGCGGCCCTGTAACCAGGGCTGATGCAAGGAAGTTTTGCGTCCTAGGCGAAACTTCCACCTTGCGTCCCCCCCAGCCCTGTGGCAGCTCCCCGCCCCCCCCTCCACCCTGAGGCGCACCCCCCGCAGCAGCTCCCCACCCCAGCTCACCTCTGCTCCGCCTCCTCCCCGAGCACGCAGCCCCCCTCTAATTCTCCTCTCCTCCCAGGCTTGTGGCACCAAACAGCTGATTGGCGCTGCAAGCCTGGGAGGCGAGAGAAGTGGAGCGGCGACCGTGCGCTCGGGGAGGAACGCTGTAAAAAAAAAAAAAAAAAAAATTCGGGGCACCGCTTTTTGGCGCCCCCAAATCTTGGCGTCCTAGGCAACCGTCTAGTTCACCTTAATGGTAGCACCAGCCCTGCCTATAACCAATGTGTAAAACATGAATTATTTAAATTGTAATCACATATGGAATAATTGAACAGAGTGTGATATGATGACTCTGCCACATTGCAATTTCATAACCTTTTGTTTTACCCACTGAGCAGAAAAATGGGTCTCTTTAGATTTAAAAGAGACTTTAAAGCTTATACGCATCTTATTTTCACTTCCTTTACAGTAGAATTCACCTCCACATCTCCCAACCCCTCACTGCTATGCAGGGGGTCCATTTTCTTCCTTTTTATTTCCCTGTCTGATATGTAGCACCAAAAGGATTGAAATGATTTGTTAAAATTTACAAAGCCATAATTGAAAAGAACTTTAAAAACATCAAGTTAAAAGGCTCAGGAATAAAGGAAAAGGAGAGAGACATCTCCAAAGATTAAAAGGAGCATGTGAAGACTGAACTAATCCAGTGTGTGTAATTCCTTTTGAAACACTCACAAAATTAGTGCATATTAAAGCTGCTAACAAGATTTGTTAAAACAGTGACATCCAGTGCATCAGCTTTTTGTTAAAATTTATACATTTCCTAATTATTCTTCTGAGCACTCAGACTCCATGAGACTAGAGGTGCTGAATTTTATACCACTGAAGGGCATGAATCTGTAAACCCTTCTTCACAGGAGAAGCCCTTTCTTGTAAGTAATCCATTGAGGCCAAAGGAGAATACTTCAATGAGTAAAGACGACTCGCATGTGAAAGGCTTTTTAAAATCCCACTCTCTGACATATTCTGTCACTCTTAGTCACGTAGAATAATATTTACTCAGTGATTTAAACGAGGCTATAGGAAGAGTAAGTACTCAGCACGAGTAAGGATGTCAGAATCAAGCCCAAAATTAAAATCCTTGATCAAAGGGGGGTTCTTTAATTTTAAAATATTATTTTTCAGGTTGGGGAGTGGACCTACGCTCTCATGAATACTCACCTATCCCCTCAAGCTCTAACTATGACAGTGACTTCTCGAGCAGCAAACTCTACTATACCTGCAATAACTGTGAAAGCCCACATCAGTAATGATAGAAACGAATACCCTAGATCGATGGTTGTTTATGCACAAGTCAGTCGAGGGCTTTCACCTATTCTTGGAGCAAATGTAACTGCTATTATCAAACCAGAGACTGGAGATCCACTTATCTTGGAACTTTTAGACAATGGTGCAGGTAAGGAGGCTCTTGTGACACGTTGCAATTTTACAAAATCAAATCAAAGGGCTATCTTAATTGCTAATGCATTGTATGATTTTTAAACAACGTGCTGAGAGATATTGGCCCTGATTTCAATCTCACTTACATGAATGCAACTGACATTAGTAGAATTACTCCTAGTTTAGATCCCTGTTCTGTAAAGCATTTCAGCATGCGCTTAATTAAAAGCGTGTGAATAGTCCCACTGAAGTGTTAACAGAGTTCTGGTGTATACTGTATTTGAGTGAGGGCCCAGTCTTCTACTCCCATTCAAATGGAGGGACATGGATGGTGTTCTGTATTTGTAGTATAAAGCCAATAACGCCAAACACACATTACTTCTCAGTAATAAGTATTTTGCAGAATCAGGCCCTTAAGTTTCTTGCCCTGAGGAGCTAACAGTTTGAGCCTGATTCTCCAGTGCCTTGCACCCGGTGCAATCATTTGCATCTATGTGAAGTGGTGTAAAACATCACCATTCTGCTTTAGTACCATTCACACCCATTATACATTTGCTTTGCACTGCTTTAAATGACTATGTGAGGTGCAAGGCACTGACAAATCAGTCGTTGTCTATGTATTTTGTGAAGCGATGTGTATCTCTGTGCTGCACTATACCTATTATAAAGGCTTTCTATAGACAGTCGGTAATTATCACTTCATAATTTTATTAACTGACATTTCTGTAAATTGGGAGGTGACTTATACATTGTTTTCTTTTGTATAATTATCTAGCATTTACTGCTATGATGAATCTAATCCCAGTTACACCACCACTTATTTGATTTACTCATTGCTGTCATCCTTAGAGCTAAGGCCCCTATCAGAATCCAGTTGATGTCACTAGGACTCCATGTGGGAATAAGAGCCCATGCCTGAAAATCCCTTTGTAGGACTGAGACCTAAGTGTTTTCAGCTTCTCGTCTGGACCTTTATTTATTTCCCTGCCCCCAACCTCCTCAAATCTTCCTCAGTGGAGCTAGCTGTTGCTTCAAAAAGGACACTTAGCTTCTTGCTTCTGCAGTGTGTGGCAACTGAATCTGCTGTAACAGTTTCTGAAAGCACAGATTATATGTGAGAGGCACCCAGGAAATGTAAAGATTTTAATGTGAATGGTGCTCTTTACTTGTCATCTGTTATATGCAATTTGTGTGACTACACTTACTACTGAATCATAAAAAGAACAGGAGTACTTGTGGCACCTTAGAGACTAACAAATTTATTAGAGCATAAGCTTTCGTGGATTACAGCCCACTTCTTCGGATGCATACAGAGTGGAATAAATATTGAGGAGATATATATATATACACACATACAGAGAGCATAAACAGGTGGGAGTTGTCTTACCAACTCTGAGAGGCCAATTAAGTAAGAGAAAGAAGGAAAAAAAAAAAACTTTTGAAGTGATAATCAAGATAGCCCAGTACAGACAGTTTGATAAGAAGTGTGAGAATACTTACAAGGGGAGATAGATTCAATGTTTGTAATGGCTCAGCCATTCTCAGTCCTTACTGAATCATACTCGCAGTTGGCTTTTTGGCATCTTCAGCAATTTTAATGGTGTATAGCCAGGGGAACAAATGTGCTGTGGCCTGTCTTTTGCTGGCGTACAAGGCCTTCCAGAACAGGCTGTAACTAGGGTTTTATTTATTGGCTTTATACTACAAATACAGAACACCATCCATGTCCTAGTTCACATCAGGTCATAACCTGCCAACGGTGAAGTGCTACCAACAATTAACAAGGGTTCCCATAAAAATTTTACGATGCAACCAACTGCCAAGTGTATATATGCTTACAGGAAGGAAGTATGAGGGAATTACGAATCTATTCTTTCTCATAACCAGTGAGAAAGGAGGCACTACCAATTGCCTCACAACGTCCCTTCAATTTTTGGCAGAATTTTAATAAAGACCTCCCTGGATCTCCCTCCAGCTGCACAACCGTGCCTACCTGTTGAAAGCATAATACTTGCATCATTGTCTTTGTGGTTTGATTCTGTGGCCTTTTTCTTACGGTGGTCTGACTTTGGCTCACTTGGCTTTAATGATATAGTTGTATGATCATCTATGCTGGGAATCAGTAGGCCCAAGAGATGAAAATCCCTTAACTCTCCCAGGCTGAGAAATCAGCTGCTCGCTCAGTTAGTATCTCTCAGGGTGATAAGCAAGCTTTCTAGTTTCTGATTGCATTCTCTTGGTCACTTTATAAATAGCCTGGGCAAAATTATTCTCTGATTTTGTACAGCACCAAAGTCAATAGAGTTGCATGGGCTATAAGTCAGAGCAGAATTTGTCTCCATCCCTGTCTTTGAGTTTCCTTCTAACAATGAAGAACTAACTAATGCAGTAATTTCTTTGTGCTAATTCTGTTGTTTTTTATATCTAGGGTCAGACATTGTCAAGAATGATGGTGTCTATTCTAGGTACATCTATTCTTTCTCTGAAAATGGCAGATACAACTTAAAAGTACGTGTTCAACGAGCTAACAAGACTGTCAGACCACACCCCACAGTGCCATGGAGTCATTCTATGTATATACCCGGTTACATAGAAAATGGTAAGATGGAGTAATGCGGGCTGAGGCATGTAAAACAAACTCCATTGTGGATACACTGGAATAAATAACTGCATCACATTCTCTCTGTTAAAGGGCATTAGAGCATTGACATCCTTGCTAAGAGATCTTCATAAGTATAAGGATCTGCCCAGCTGGATGATATTAGTTTTGGATGCTTTTCAGAAATTGTTTTAACTAAATTCTGCCCTTTCTACACAAGAGCAAAAAAAGGGTAGCTAAAACCCTGTTTAAAGTAAGTTTAAAATAATTATTTCTTAGAACACTACTTTTGTAATGTAGATAGCACCTTAGAAGGAATAAATCCACACGGATTTATGTTTTGCCTGTGAAAAAAGCAGATGTTGGTAGTTCTTCTGCCTCTACATCTGTAAAGTGCCATGTACCCCAATAGCACTGGAAAATCATAATCAATCAACTTACATTCAGAATTGTTATAAAGGTTTAGCAAATGTCAAACACTTACCATTTTATGCTGAGTCCCAACTACTTCACTTAGGTATTATTTTCATTCTCATTAATTCAGTATTCTTGAAGATACAGAGAACATACTATGGAGTGATTCTGGTCTCTCAACACCACTGAGTTCAATGGAAACAACACAGAGTCTGGTGGCACCTTAAAGACTAACAGATTAATTTGGGCATAAGCTTTCGTGGGTAAAAAACACACTTCTTCAGATGCATGAAGTGGGTTTTTTACCCACGAAAGCTTATGCCCAAATTAATCTGTTAGTCTTTAAGTGCCACCGGACTCCTCATTGTTTTTGTGGCTGCAGATTAACACGGCTACCCCTCTGATACTTGAGTTCAATGGATTTATTCCTGATTTATAGCAGTATAGGTGAGATCAGAATTGGGGTCATTATATCTTCAGAGCTCCATAATGTGAAAATGTTGAGACAAGTCCAGTTGTGGGTGAGGTTTTATGTTAGTTTTTTTGTGTGTGTGTGTATGTGTCTGTAGGTAAGATCCAGATGAACCCACCAAGACCCTCCGTCATCAGTAATGAAGATATTGAAACCAGAGTAGGTGGCTTCAGCAGAACAGCCTCAGGAGGCTCCTTCATAATGTCTGCAGTTCCTACTAGACCCCATACTGATGTGTTTCCACCATGTAAAATTATTGATCTTCATGCCAGAACAGCCAATGATATGATTATTTTATCATGGACAGCATCAGGGGATGATCTTGACCAGGGGCAAGGTATGTTTGATGGTTTGTCGCTTGTCATCTGATTACAATGAAAGTGCAGTGACTGAAACAAATTTTCACTGGTTCTGCTTAACCGTGCTCACAAAAACTTGCAACCACAAGCGTTTTGTACAGAGAAAACACACCTTTTTTTAAGTATCAGTACAGGCTTTGCCTGTGCAAACCAACACGCCTCTGAAGCATGAGAGCAAGTGAAGAAACTTTCTGAAATTTTTTACCCAATATTTCTACGGTGTTGGTATGGAAAAAAAAGTCATTATGAACCAGTGTGCTACCCATAACTGACCTATATGTGCCATTCCTGTCACTCAGCATGAAACACAGCATACAAAAGATTTTGGAGGAATTCGATCTTATTGAAGTCAATAGGAGTTTGCCATTAACTTCAATGGGGCCAGAATTTCACTCCAGGTTTTGGGGTGATTTTGGACTGATTAGGCCAATGGGTTTTAAAAGAATTTCAAAAGTGGTGCTTGCAATTGTGATGGAGGCTTTACCTTCATAATATTGTGGTATTGGTTTCTGAACAGCCACAGAAGGGAGCCATGTGGTCTCCAAATGTGAAGAGAGAGAGTGGAGTGAAGAGTGAAAGCCTTTGACTCAATAATTTTACTGTAATTTTACTACTTCATTCTAGGCTGAATTAAGTGAAGTTGGTAGGGCTGTGAGGCTTTGGATGAGGACAGAATTAGCTCATTCTGGCTATTAATTTCAATGTCGTGAATCTTTGTCTTCAGTGAGATTTCAAGTTCACAAGTGCTTCCTCAAGTCTCCCTCAAGTTAGCAGAGCACGTGTTCTGTTATGGGATCTGTCCAGCATGCAGCCTTCACTGTTCAGATGGTTGAATAGGGTGACTGGAATAGGTACTCACTTGTGCTGCTAACAATTTGACTGCTTCTAAAGGAACAGATCAACAGTTTTAATTACAGGGTTAAATACATTCGGTATAATCTATGTTGACATATTTCCATTTTCAGCTGCAAGTTACGAAATAAGAACAAGTGAAAGTCCTCTGGAACTAAGAGACAACTTTGATAAAACTATGTTGGTGAATACTTCTGATTTGACACCTCAGCATGCTGGGTACAAGGAAATATTTGTATTTAAACCAGAAGCTTTTGCAACAGAAAATATCACCATCATCTATGTGGCTGTACGTGCCATTGATAAAGCCTCTCTGCACTCTGATATATCTAATATAGCACAAGCTGTGAAGTTTGTTCCCCCAATGGATTATCTCACTGGTAATATTGAGTACAGTATTTCAAGGAAAGTGTTGCTAGGATTCGGGTTAATAACAGCAGTTTGCCTTATTACAAGTGCAACCATATGTGCTTTAAAAAAAAGGAAGAAAGTGGTTATCGCAGAAACTGCAACAAATCTACTGTAACGTAAGGTGAAAGTTTGGATGACGTCTACTTATTTTTCTAGTAGCTGTTTCGATTGTTTTTTTTTTTTCAAAAACTACATGAAAATAATTGCACTAGTACAGAAAAGGGTATATAAAAACAATTGTAAAGCCATAATGCAGAACTATATGAAAGTGCTGTGATTTAGTAGTAGTATCATACTGCACGTACACTGCATGCCTGAATGGCCAGGTCAGATTAAAACTACATTGTATGTACTGCATATATACACCCTAAACTTATGCCACTTAAAGCTTTATGTCACTTGATTACATATTTATATATATATATATATATACAGTATGATGAAAAAGCTGTAATTAAATTATTCATTCAATGTCTTAAATCTATTTGCAAAACAAGATGTACAGTGAGGTTTCCTGCGGCTGCCTGTATGGTGAACATCTGTATAATTAAGTTCTCATGTATGTCATGGCATCTGGAGGGAGCAGTTGTTTAGAAGTGCACCCATTTGGAGGATGTGCTGCGGCAGGAAGGAGCTTCATGCTGGTCCTTGCCTGATTGCTCTCAGTGAACCAGGAAAGTACCATGTTTAGTGGGGACTAAAGCACATGAGTGAAAGAAGTTTCCCAGGAATGCTGCAACCCAAGGAGCTTCTTCACTCAGAAAAAGCAGCTGCAAATCTGTTTTCAGCCATTTGGAGTCAAACTCTCATAAAAATACTTGCAAGAGTTTGGAACCATTGAACCTCAAAGTTAGACTTGAGGCAATCTGAACTCAAACGGTAACTTAAACCTAGTCCACACACCATCTTTTGCCTATTTCTACTAGAAATCAAGGCTTATAATGCAAACAATGAACTGTTAACTGTATCACTGTTATGTACATTACCATAATACCGCTGCCAAAATGTCAAAGGGATTTCAAAGCAGCCTCTACCTTTGTGCCCAGTATTTTGCATAAAAACTGTTGTACGTATAAAAAGTGAAGTTTCACACAGAAGGAGCACTTGTTCTTGTAAATCTGTTTTTTACCCACTGTTCATAAAGAAACTTGTGCTTTGTGCATGCATAAAATGTGAGGGTGTTAATTTGGAGAAGATTTGAAAATGTTTTCAAAAAATGTAAATGTTACAGAGTATTGGTCTGCTTGTTCTTGGCACCCTCAAACATCAAACAAATGTAAAGAATGTAGCCTTTCACATAAACAACAAGGAGTCCAGTGGCACCTTAAAGACTAACAAATTTATTTGGGTATAAGCTTTTCGTGCCCAAATAAATCTGTTAGTTTTTAAGGTGCTACCGGACTCCTTGTTGTTTTTGTGGATACAGACTAATATGGGTACCCCCAATACTTGACAGCTCTTCACATACTAAGCCAAATCCACCTCTCCTGCAACTACAATTGAAAACAATTGGCCAAATTCAAATCTAGTGAAACTCCATTGTTGTTAATCATTTGATTAGTTAGTGACTCCATAGCATGGTGTATGTTGCTGTGCCACTAATGTGGTTTTGTTTTCTATCTGCTGTACCTTTAAAATTTGTTTCTTATGGGGAGATAACAAATGTGGAAGAGGTTCTCTCTCTATCCTCTCCTATAGCATTTACCATAAAGTAAGCACTTTACCCCACCTCTGGGTAGAGTAACTCACCCACAGTAAAACTAAAGAGGTTGTCTCTGCTATGTTTTTACAGTGGGATAGCGAACACACATAAGTTATCCTGTCTTAAACCATACCCTTTTTTTGTCAGTGGAGACACACCCTCAGAGTCAGGTGTTTGCAGAGGCAGAACTGATTCACCATGTAAATCAGAGGTGGCGGATACTGTTCTCCCACAGAATTTTTACTTTTGTTTCTTGTTTTGTTGAAGTGGGAGTAGACTGGCTCTCTGCTGACAAGCCCGGTCTGAACTGCATTTAAAAGCACTAAACAAGACAAGTATTTTTAGCTTAACCAAAAGAAGGCTGAAGGGATATGTGATTGCTCTCTATAAATACATCAGAGGGATAAATACTAGTTAGTGAGAGGAGTTATTTAAGTTAAGCACCAGTGTGGATAAAGGAACAAATGGATATAAACTGTCCAGCAAGTTTAGGTTTGAAATTAGACAAAGATTTCTGACCATCCGAGGAGTGAAATTTGGGAACAGCCTTCCAAGGGAAGCAAAGGGGGCAAAAAACCTAATTGGCTTCAAAACTAAGTTTGATAAGTTTATGGAGGAGATGGTATGATGGGACTGCCTACAATGGCATGTAGCTGATCTGTGACTGCTAGCAGTAACTATTCCTGGTGATGGGACACTAGATGGGGAGAATTCAGAGAATTCTTTCCCAGGAGTCTAGTTGGTAGGTCTTCCCAAATACTCGGTCCAAATCAGGGGCGCCGGAATAGGGGGGGCCAAGAGGCCCTGGCCCATCCACTTTTTGCCATAGGCTCAGCCCCTTACCTCTCCTCTTACCCCTAGGCCCTTGAGCCCGGGCAGCTATGGGAAGCCTTGGACCCTCCACCGGCCTGGGGGTGGGGATCAAGAGCAGCCCCCAGCCCATGTCCCTGGGCCCCGCAGCCAGGGCAGGTGGAGGGTCCACAGCTGCCCGCGCAGCTCTTACCACGGCCCGGCTCTGACTCTTTGTCCCCCAAGGCCCAGCCACCAGCCGGAGCTGGGTCAGGATAAGAGCCACACGGGGAGCTGAGGGCTGCTCTCGGGCTTGTCCATGCTGGCTCCAGCTTAGCCAAGGGGTGTTGCCTCAGGGGGAAGAGGAGGGGTGGGTCACAAAGGGGGTCAGGTCTTATGTCCCCCACCCCCCCATCTAGGCAGAATCCATCACCCCTGATCCAACTGATCACCATAAGTGGGGTCAGGAAGGAATTTCCTCGCAAGTCAGATAGGTGAACACCCCCACCCCCCAGGGTATTTGCTATCCTGTGCAGCAGGGGACAGGGGCAGGGGCTGTTCTGAACTAGTGTAAATGGTGAATTCTCTGTAACTTCAAGTCTTTAAACCATGATTTGAGGACTTCTGTAACTCAGCCAGAGGTTATGGGTCTATTACAGGAGTGGGTGGGTAAAGTTCTGTGGCCTGCAATATGCAGGAAATCAGACTAGATGATCATGATGGTCTCTTCTGGCCTTACACTCTATGAGTCTAAAAGTGGGAGTTTCATTTGGTGCTTTGGACACTTTTGGGCTAATGCAGATGGGAAAAGGGGCAGAGGAGCAGCAGGACTGGAATAGGGACCTGAAAGGAGGTGATGGGAAGGAAAGAAAACAAGTGGAGAAATAAGGAGGAAAAGTTGAAATGGACAAGAGCAGAGAAGGAGTCTGGAATAAAAGAGCTCAGCTGGAATGGGGAGAAACTAACTCAGAAGCATGCAGGACATGGGGCAGCCAGAGGAGAGGCTGGTGCCCCTTAAGATCTGTTCTCCATGGAGTTGTAGGTCAAGAGAAGGCTGACAGACACTTTGAACAACTGGGAGTCCAAACCTAGTTCAGGAAGGCTTTAAGAATTCCCCAACTTTTACTGCACCTGCAGGTAGGATGAGTGGGGAAGAAGAGGAAAAAATGGGATTCTGAGTAACTCTGAAGGAGGAGAGGACAATAGGGAAAAGAGAAAGCAGTTAAGAGAAGAAATCAGGAGGGGTTAAATGAGGGTAGACTCGGAAGGGCAAGCAATGCAAAGGCCGAGGGAGCTGTTTTCATCCTTGCTCCCACCCTGCTGCCAGGGGTACTGCCGGGCATCCCCCATAACACACACCAAGCCACAGGGACTGGGTATTTTTCCCCAGTCCAGCACCCAGGAGAGTTTCCCTTTCGTTCTGTGGCTCGATTAAGCAATGCCTCAACACACCTTTTCCTCCCTGCTCCTCGCTCAACCTGCTTCCACCACAGTGGGGTGGGGGTGGGTCTAGTTGTGCTAAGCTTCCTTCTTTTCTTGGTGCAAACACCATCATGATGACAGTAGCTGCTGGCTTTCAGACAGAGAGGCAGCCCCAGTGAACACCTCTAGTGGAGGGCTGAGGCTTTCGTGTGCATGATTTAAAGAGAAAAGGCCCATTGCACACAATGAGGAGAATTATTTTAATAGTTTTGCCAGGCTGGGGTCAAGTGCTTTGCATATGATTTCATATTATCGCTGTGAGCCAGTCTGATTGTGTTGGGTAGGGAAGAGATGGGGGAAATACTAGAGGCATCGGAAGATGGGATCCAGAGGAAAGAAGAGAAAGATACAAGGTCACAGAACTGATATAAGGGAGGAGGTCAAAACAGTTAAGGGTGAGGTGGGGTGAAAGAATGGAAGATGAAAAGTGGGGAATGGAAAGGAAAGCCACACCATTTTAAGCTTATGAATCTTTTTTTTACCGTATTTGCTAATGTCACTTGCATGCTTATGGTTGGCCATTTATCTGTCTTGACTTTGTCTCTAAAATGGCTTTGTAAAAGTAATTTCATTCTTTCTAAAGTGCAGTTACATTTGCTATAAGATACAGCTAAATCTGTTTTTATAAGAGCAATATGAGCCTTTTTTGCAGGAGTCCACAACTGAATTCTTTGCAGCCTCATACTTCCTTCTACCACTGTGGTGGAAAATGGAATTCACCAGGTTTTGTACAGTTGGCTTTATGTGCTGTGCTGCAATAAAATTACTTTCTACCTAGGACTGGATGGGGTTCTTAAGTTTAGGGTGGTGCTTCGGAGGGGGATGGCACACCCATGGCTGGAATGCTACCTGGTGAACTGTATTACTGTAAAAAGTGCCAGATACTTCCCTCTGCAGTGGAGAGGGAAGTAAGACTGTGGAAATTGGTAGGTCAGGCTGTGCAGCAGGTCAAAGGAGGTTACAAGGCAATATCTCCCCACGACATCGCTACTTCTTCAGATAGGTCCATGACTCAGAAGCAGTGATGGTCTCTGTTACAAGACTGACTATCCCCTTCAAGACCCAGCACTGCAGCACTCTTCCTCAGTTTCCTCACAATGATTTTCAGCCTGCTCCAGCCATAGAGGTAACTTGGCCCTCTGGCCAAGCCACTTCAAAGCATTCATCCTCTTCCCGGGTAACAGACTCCGTTAGTCCAGTCCAATATAACATCAACACAACAGTGTCTTCAGTCCACTCGGCTCCACCTTCAACCCCCTTCCTAACAGGCAGGTTCCCAGCAGCGACAGCCCTCTCACCATCTAACCACCAGCTGCTGGGCTCTGGTCAACACACATACCCAGGTCAGTACAACTAGGTCAGTACAACCAACACATGTACCCTGCCCTCCTACCAACGGCTTCTGGCGGGCTCCAGTCCTCAGCCAATTTCTAGCTCAAAGCCAGTTTCTCGCCCCACGTCAGAACAGCCTGTTCACTCTCATCCCATCCAGCCCTTAGCTGCTGGGCTTTCATTCTCAATCACAGAGTTCTGAGTCAGCCCATGAGGTGCTGGCTCCTCTTGGGCTCTGTCTTCACACACCACCCCAGCTTTGGCATTCTAGCCTCCAGACCAGCTTTTTGTCCCACAGTAGAGCAACCTCCCCACTCTCCTTCCAAGCCAGTCCTCAACTGCCAAGTTTTCAGCCCCACACCTTGCACAGATGTGGCCTGGTGGGGATAATTGAACAGGGCTGCCCAAGACCTGTTGTTCCTTGAAGAGGCAGGCTACCTTGCTATACAATCTCACTTTTGAATGACCTCCTTACTGGCCATTGACTGTGACTGTTAAGCTCAAAGACTTGCAGGAGTGAGTGACAAAGTACTCAAAAGTTTCTGCTCCTTCCTTATATGCCATTGCCTGAGGGTAGAGATAGGGAACATGTGCCTATTCTTTGCCCATCACACTAGGCCTCAGAGTTCATCATCGGAAAGGGCATTTCTCCAGGGTCTTCCAAGGATTTGTTGATCACTGGAGAAGAATCATCAATCTTGATGTAAAGTGGTCTGGAAAGGCCCATGATGCCAGACTCTTTAGAAACTCAGGCCTATTTTCTACAGTGAAAAAAGGAAATTTTCCTCCCAGGCCCACTATGGGTATCAATGGCGTTCTGATTCCTCTTGTCGTTCTGGGAGACCCAGCTTCCCCTCTGCTTCCCTGGCATATAAAGCCTTTTACTGCACACTTGGATGGGAGAAAGGAACTAGTTACCTGTACCCTGAGCAGTGACAGAACGCCAGTGGGGTATGTATGTGAAGGCTGAAAGGGAAATGGTGATGGCTCGATGATAAAGTTTGAGGCTGCTGAGCAATATCTGCCACATGTGATAACTGCTCACTGTATTTTGCACCACATCTGTGAGCGCAAGGGATAAAGTCTTACTGATGGCTCTCAGGCAGAGGTGCAGAGACTTTTGAATGTTCTGAACAGCCAGAAAGGCTGCCTTGACAGTCTGCAGCAAATCATCGGGCCCACAGGCCCAGGGATGCCTTGTGCTCCTATTTTGAACTTAGGAGCTAAAATGCGGAAATGAAATTGTATTATGCATGGTGTAAGGGTTTCATTAGTCTGTGTGGAAGAGTTTCATTAAATGAATTTTCTTTATGCTTTATGCAACAATTTTATGAAAGGGCATTTCTTATACTTTCTGGCATATGGCATGTTCATAAACCTATACTGAGCCTTTGTCAATAACAACCTTCCGTGAACATAGCAAAGGGCAAACTTGAAACTAGTGGAACATAAACCACACCATAAACCCTTTGTGGAACATAACAGTGTGGATGTGGCACAGACACGTAAGGTGCTGAGTGCACACAGGTTGATGTTGTTCTGGTCACAAATGCATAGGTGGAAGGTTTCTGACTATTGCCCTTGCCTTTGCGTGTAGAATGGCAAGGGAAGAAACCATCACCTGTAGTTGTAGGAGTGAAGCTGGATTCCCATGATCCACTGTTCTCATTGTATTGTAGTGTGGAATGGGAGAGAAGTGCCTTTGTGTGGAAGTTGGGGAAAAGTATGGATGCTCCCAGTATGCATTGTTCTCCAGGGCCTGCAGGACATGGCTGGGTTGAAGTTGGGGTGTGGGCCAGGAACATTGTCCCAAGATGTTCTCCAGGAAGAGTGTCTGCTTCAGCATCAACTCCAGAAACTTGTTTCTGCATGTCCCTATCTTTCTCAGTGCCCTCTCTGGTCAATTTTCTGTCCTAATCTCTCCTTTCCTCCACTCTTGTCATTTTATTTTACGGGATGCAGACATAAGGTCTCCACACACTTCCTCTCATCTGATCAGCCTGACCCCAGAGCAGCAGAGGACACAGATAAACAGATGGGTCAATCCAGGTATGAAGCAATGCAGTGTGGGATAGCAGAGGAAGGGCTGCCAGAGGCGGAAAAGTTAATCCAAAATACAGATGTGTCCCAACCAGAAATATATACACTTGGTGCTTTAAAAGGTCTAGTTTCCCCAATCTGAGGAAAATTCTGAATGAAATTGCTTGGGAGTAAAAATTTGGACAGAAGTGAATGAAAATTAGGAGCTATTTAAGAAGAGTTTATTAGATGGCCAAAAAGCCACAATTCTACAATCACAATAGAGGACAACTTTGGTTAAAAGGCCGAGCCTCTTGTGAGGGGAAGTGAAGGCAGAAGTTAGAAATTAAAGAACAAGTCACGGAGGTCCCTGAAACCCAGGGAATCTGTGATTTCTGTGACAAACTCTCAGCCTTAATTATAGGCCAATTAGTCTAACATCATTCCCTGGCAAATTAATGGAAAAGCTTATGTGAGATTCAATCAATAAAGAATTAAACGATGGGAATATAATGAATGTAAATTGTTGTGATTTCATGGAAAATGGGCCTTGTTAAGCAAACTAGATTTCATTTTTTGATGATTCCAAGTTTGGTAGATAAAGGCAACTGTAGATGTAATATACTTACATTTTGTATGGTGATTGACTGCATGACATTCTGATTAAAAATGAGCACTATACATTAACAATAAAGCACACATTAAATGGATTAAGACTTATCTTACTGCTAGCTCTAGTGTGAGTGATAAATCATGGGAACAAACTGCCAAGGGAAGTGGTGGATTCTCCATCAGTCAAAGTCTTCAGCTCAGGACTGGGCCTTTCTGGAAGACATGCTTTAGTCATAAAATTCCATTGCCTGTATTATACAGAAGATCAGACTAGATGATCCGATGGTCCCTTGTGGCTTTAAAATCGATGCATCTGTGAATTGTGACTGCAGTTATATGCACTGTTGAAATAAAACAGCTAAGCCAAGTGGAAGTGTTCTCTCTACAAAATGGAAAGCAATTTAAATTACACATATTAGAATGTAAAGTTACATACAGTACATACCAATTGTCCCTATTTTATTTATTTATATAGTATCATTTCTGACCTTCCATTAACCTTTATCTTTCTAATTAATTGAATTAATAGATTTCAAATATTGGGCAGGTATGACAATTTTCTACAGTACTTTTTAAAGCATCTAATGAAAACTAATAGCTCTTCTGATACATTCCATATAGAATTTCTCTCTCAAATCACCTAGATTAGCACTAATCTGCCTTTGCCACTCAATCTGCATTTGTCCCATTCAGTAGTACATAGCTGTGTACTGATCAGAGTTTTCTCATACAAGTCCCGAAGTGCCGTGTTTACAAGTTGACTATTTGCGATACTATATTTTACACGCTTTGCCAAATATTTATAATATATTCATGACAACACGAATGAGTCACTTCAAGATGCATCAGTTGGATAAGGAAATACAGTACATGCTATTACAGTTGTCAGGAATTTCCTCATATTAATATGTTACCTGACACTATCAGATTGACCACAGTTATGCAACCTGAATTTACACAACAGATCTGTATGTACTTGCCATAAAATGTAGAGATACTTTTGTGTAAATAAGCAATTGTATAAATAGTGCTGCTGTGTCACCATATTTATAACAAAAATTGTGGAGAAAGGGACAATGAGGGTATTCAAGAGCTTGGTTCTTTTATTTCTGCTACTTGTAGTGAGAGGTTCTATGGTTCAGCTGAAAAATGGTGGCTATGAAGATATTGTTATTGCAATTAACCCTGAGTTATCAGAAGATCACAATATCATAAGAAACATACAGGTAAGAACTTTGGTATATGTAATGTCCTTCAGTGACTTTCAGACTTCTTGGTTATTTCAACCTCTAGATTAGCAGTGATCTTAAAAGACCAGTTTCAGCCCCCATTAATGTCAATGCAAGATTTTTTCTTTTGATTTTCATGGGAGCTAGATCAAATCCATTATTACCATATTTGTTCTTAGCTTGAATTTTTCTTTCAAGTGCTGGTGTTAATTAAATGAGTGTACTCATCTCTTGAAGTTTAACAGGACTACTATGGTTCAGGGTCAGGCTGATTCTGTGTATCACCTTCTTTCCAAAACTTGAGTATTTTAGACTAGAGAATCATGGATATTTAATTACCATTTACTGCACCTCCATTACAATGTTTGCCATTTGCTTTTATCCCTCCTTTCTCCCGTCCTTGCAGGCATTCACTGACTTCTTAAAAATCCTTGGTATATATAGTGATATTTCTGTTTTTAGTTATTCTTTCATTTCTCAATGTCACCATGTAGATCTTTGCTCCATGTTCACATGATTTGGTCATTGAGCATACAGTTGTTAGAAAGAGAACAATAAACTGAGGCGGGCATAGTCATTAATTAGTGACTCCCAAACTACTCAAGAGAGGTGGGGAAGGAGCAAGGAGGAGGGGAACAGAAAAATAGTGACAAAGTAGTGCCCACTGTAGAGGCAGGAAAAAGGTACAATCCTATAGAATGGAGCAAAGAAAGGAGGAATCCCAGGGAGAAGAAAAAGGAAACCACAGGTTATTACTTAAATGTATCATTTTATTTTATCCATCATGCACCACAATACACTTTAGCGATCAATGAAAAAAGACTGATGCAGGCCAGAACCATCCTTCACCACAGGCCCATGTAAATTTTTTGAGGAAATGCCATGTCTGGAAGGTTCTCTGTCAGGTTTTATTTTCAGGGATAGATTGTGGTTTTTATCATAAGCCCTGAGCAACGGGCGGTGTATATTTCTACTGCCCTAGGAGCAATTCAGAGTCTCTCAGCGTTACAATTTAGTCTCTCCTTGCTCCATGAGGGAAATAATCTGTCTCAGCCCTTCCCTTGGCCAAGGTTGGTTTCTTTCTATACCTTCACATATTTAATGTTACTTTATGTACCCTTGTTTCCCGGCAAGGCTAAACTACTCATTGCCTCTACCGTTCAATTCTTAATTCATAAGGCATTTCTTTTCTTTCCCTACCAGGACATGGTCAAAGAGGCTTCTACTTACTTGTTCAATGCTACAAAACAGAGATTTTTTTTCAAGGCTGTAAAAATTATAATTCCTCTGCATTGGCTGCCAAAACCTGAGTATTTAAGTGTGAAAACAGAGTCATATGATAAGGTAAGACTTAGAGCACCCTTACAAATCAAAAGTATTTGTTGTGTTCATATGCTTAACACATAGGGTCTTGTCTACAAGGTGGAGTAATGCACATTATGGAGATATGATTTCTAAACCACACCAACGTGTTGCTCAGTAATTGGTCCTTGTAGACCCTGCTGGTGTGTACTAAATGTTTCCTGATGCACTTTAACGTAGTGCTGCTCCTTAGAAATCACCCCCGTATAGTGCATGTTACCGCACCGTGTAGACAAGCCCTACGTTTTTTCAGTAATGTAGAAATATAAATTGTTCTTTTTAGAATTTTTATTGCCCGCTAGTGCCCAGTCCTGCTGTCCTTACCCAGGGAAACAATCACTGGGAGTGTTGCTGCAGATGAGCCCATTCAACAGAATCATCTGCCAACCTCCATTTCCTGATGTTCTTTAAACAAGGGCCATTTTATTTTCAGGCAGATGTTATCGTGGCTAATCCTTACTTGAAGTACGGAGATGATCCCTACACGCTGCAATATGGAGGATGTGGGGAAAAGGGACGATACATTCATTTCACTCCCGATTTCCTGTTAAATGACAATTTGTATAACATCTATGGATCACGAGGTAGCACCATCTATTGGATCTTAATTTTCTGCTTTTGTTGTTATAAATATGCAATGGCCGAGATTTTCCAAGGTGACTAGTGATTTGAGATGCCTCAGTTTTGGTTGCCCAACCTGCGAAACTTTAAAAGAGCCTGTTTTTTTCACAAAGTGTTGAACATCAGGCTTCCTTGGGGAGTCTTAAGTTGGACACTCAGAAATGGGGGCACCTAAAATGACCAGTCTCTTGAAAATTTTGGCTCATATTTTTACAGTAAATGAAGGTTGTTTTTCCTCTTAAATCATTGCCTTGACTTGGAAATAATCTATATCCTAACCTTACAGTGCAGTAAACTAATCTGAGAGTTGAGGGGGGGTGTAACCTGGTAAGCATGCAGGTAAAACCAGTCCCAGAGGATTCTAGAATAGACCAAACTCTCATGAGCAGATCCTGTTCTGAGGATGTGAAGGTGTTTACTGGAACTTCTGAAAGTTACATTTGCCCAACTACGCTTCTTTTAAATGTACCGTCACAAGGAATTAACAATATTCCCATTTTGATTTCATCAGCATATTTTTTGACTGCATGAGCATTGCCTATGCAAGGCAATTAATAAGCAAATAAAAAAGCCCCAGTAGAGACACCCTGAGTTTTGTGCACTGTAATCTGCTGTTATTAACGACTTTCTCCTATGCCCATTAACCAATATACTGTCAAATTTATTTATCTCTGTTCCATACCCAATTAGAATCAATTATTTATGTGAGCTAGATCAAAACCAGCCCCTTGAGTCTGAACCCTGGTAAATGTGCAAGGCTATTTGGATTCAAATCGAAGACAAACCTGCATTAGATTGGATCAAGAATGTATAGATTTTAGGCCTAAAAGAGTGGAAATCTCACAAGAACAGTCTTTCTCATCAAATTTCTGGCATTTGGGGACAAAAATCTCCTTAGAACAATTCACTGGACTCCAGTAAAGTCAAATATAAACCCAAATTCTAGCTGGGGAAGCACTGAACTCAAACCTTGAATTCTGGCTTAAATTTAATCTGATCTGAGCTCTGTTTCCTTGGCCTATCTCTAATTCAAAGCTTTAGGTAGACAACATTATATACGTTCTCCATGTCAATGGCTTTACCAACACCTGCAAGAAAGGGGTTAGATTGTCTTGATGTGATATATTGATTTTCTGGAAAAGTATTCTGGTTGTCTAACCTTTTACACTTTATCTGCCTTCAACTATCTAAGTAATCCTTAGTTTTACCCTGAGCTGAAGTTAAACTAACTTCTCTATGGTTTTCTAATATACAGTACACCTTTTCCTTTGTGTTATATAAGAGCCAAGAATTATTATTTTAAAAGACATTGGTAACATGAGACAGCTTGCTTGATACCAGGAATAGACAGAAGCTACTGTCTGCAGAGGTGTCAGATCTTTACCTAGGTCTGTTAATACTCGGGAAGGGTTAATCTGAACACAGTGATCTGTTTGGGTTTCAAGTCGGATCCCACAGTGAGTCCTGTGTGGGTGCAGGGGTCCATCCAAGCAGAGCTCATTGCAGGATTGTGCCCTAAATTTGTTTAAATGATCTACGGAAATACAAAGTAAACTGTAAAGTGTTGTATTTAGATTTCACATATGCTCCTGCTCTTCCACAGCCAAAGTTTTTGTCCATGAATGGGCCCATCTTCGTTGGGGGGTGTTTGATGAATACAATAATGATGCACCTTTCTATGTGTCTGTAAATTCTGGAAAAGCAAGTGTTGAAGCAACAAGGTACCAGTGTTTTTATATTTTGTCTTCAGTTGATGACATTTTAAATAGTTCAATGACATTTGGCACATAATGGTCTTCTGTCTCCACCCTTCAACCACCACAAACTGGCTCGACACTTTCCAAGTTAATAAGCATCAGTGTGTTATTTATTAGGTCCCTTCCACCAGTCCATCAGCACAGCCTTGGGCAGCAACATACCAGTGTACATAAACTTCACCATAGCCCACTCTCTGGGGTGGCAGAGGGAAAGATCTCCTCATGGTGAGCCCCTGTATCTCATGGCATCCTCCCTCTTGCACTTCTTTCCTGCCTCTTAACTGCTCCCAGCTGCTGGGTTGATTGCTCTCATTAGCACATCAGCCCCATGCCTACACCACAGGTCTACATTACAGCCTAAGTCAAGAAAGCTTCCCCCCAAGTGATGCAAACTTCACGCTGTCCACTCTGGTGCTATGTGGACGGGAGATGCTCTCCTGTTCACATACCTTCCACTTCTTGCCAAGGTGGAGTAATTATGCCGATGGGAAAGCGCTCTCCCTCTGCATCGCACGTCTTCATCAGACGTGCTACAGCAGCGCAGCTACTCCCATATAGTTCTGTAGTGTAGACTTGTCTTCAGTCAAGTCCATTCCAGGAGGGGAATAACTAGTAACTTAGTGACCACCTGTGTCACAAAGACAATGATTGAACGGGCATGGAGAATGTAATACCAGCTCACCGCTGGAGAGCATCCTTCATGTCTGGATTGAAGCATATTGATGGAATAGTAGAGGCACTTGCATTGTTACTGCTTACACAGATGGTGTTTGATGCACAACCTATACATGATTTCTTGAAGATTCCTCTGGAAAAAAAGTCTACCAGTATTTTATTATTCTGACCACTTGTAAATTATATTGTAAACTCTTTGGGAGCAGAGATAAGTGTCTAAATTTGTGTTTGTGCAATGGCTAATACAATACAATCCCAGTGCTGACTGGAGACTTTGGGTCTTTCATGATTCAAATAATAAATAACAGATTATTATTTGTTGATTATATGCAGCTTGTTAGCTAAGCCTCTTTCTATCTTACCTCCCCTTTAGGTGTTCAGCTGATATCACTGGGAAATACATAGTTCAAAGCTGCACGGGAAACAGCTGCACGACAAGAGAATGCAAATCTGATGAACAGACAAAGCTGTATGAAGCTGGATGTAAATTTGTACCAGAAAAAACACAAAATGCCCCAGCATCTATAATGTATATGCAGAGCCTCCCTTCTGTAAGTACTGTTACCGCTTTTTGACCAAGTGGATAGCCAGTGTCTTGTAGGTTGTTTCCATTAGGAGAAACTGATGATGGAGTAAAGTATTTCTTTGATGCAATCCTGTTTATTTACAAAGAATATACACAAAGTCCTGTTACTCTAAAGATAGCAGGAATCAAACAACGGGGGATATTTTCTTTACTCACAGTTCCAAGCCTCTTTTTACCCATCACTCTGCCCAAAAAACTTCCCCTCTGCTTTCAGGGCAACATTTCCAGTCCTTCCCTTCCAATGGCTGACATTTGCTGAAGATACAATGAGGTGGGGCCAACTGGATAGACAGGCTCTCATCAACCTTCTCATTACCAGCATGGGGCCTTTTTGCCTCATCACCCCACCTAGGATCTTACCTAGGGCACTGCTCTCCCCTGCTAGCTCCCCTCTACTAAGAGAAAAAGTCTGTATTTCAGTGAGCACACACAGTCCTATGCTGGACACAGAAGGAGAAGATCTGGAGAGACAGATATTACCATGTGAGTTGGGGGTTGATGTCGTTCATAGCATGGAGTCATGATCCATGACCAGGGTGAATTAATTGTCAAGGAGGTAAGACTGGAGTGCCTCCATGGCCCATTTCACAGCTAAGTCCTCTTTTTCAATAATGGAATAGGCTCTCTTGGGAACAACTTGCAACTCAGGATGGGATGTTCCTCACCATCAGCTATCTGAGACAAGACAGCCCCCCGTCCAGCTTCAGAAGCATCAGTGTGTAGGAGGAATTCCCCAGTGAAATCCAGTCTGTTTAAAATGGGCTCCCTACAGAGGTTACCCTTTAGTAGCTGAAAGAACTTTTCACAGGCTTCCGTCCAATGGATCTTTCTCAGGCTGCTGTTCTTGAGAAGATTACTGAGAAAGGCCTCGATAGATCAGAACTACTGGTAGTAGTATCCCGTCAGCCCCCCAAACTGGAGCATTTGCTTTTTTTGGTTGGGGTGGACAGTCCCTCAAGGTCTGGACCTTGTCTACAAGAGGTTGTACCTGGCCCTTCCTCATGGTGTATCTCAGGTAAGTAGTTTTAGTCTTTGACTGTACAGAACTTTGCAGAGTTCACCATTAGTCTGTCCACTCTGAGGGACCAGATTTCAGCAACCATGTGCTTCAGGAAGTCTTTCCAGCTATAGACCATGACATTATCGAGGGAGAACACAGCATAACTACTGTGGGACTAGAGGGACTGGTCCATTAGCTGTTGGAACATTGCTGGAATCCCATGTAGGCCAAACAATAGGGTCTGGAACTGATATAGGGCATAAGAGGTGACAAAGGCTGTTTTTTCTCAGCACTCCAGAGTGAGTGGGATTTGCCAGTAAACCTTTGTGAGATCCAAAGGGTAATACATTTGGCCTCACCTAACCGATCTAGTAGCTTGTCAATGTGTGGCTCGGAGTATGCATCAAACTTTGAGATGGCATAGACTTTTCTAAATATCAGTGCAAAATTGGGTGGTCCATAGGGTTTAAGAACCAACATGCTTGGACTTCTCCAGTCTATGGGTCTCTTCTGTCACCCCCCACCCCCAAGGTCCAGCATGTACTGGAGTTTCTGCTTCACGATCTCCCTCATCTTCTATGCAAGAGGCTGCGTGATGTCCTGAAGCCTTGTGCAACCTTAGTTTGGATGTGGTAGGAAGTGTAGTAGTTTTTACTCAGCTGGTCAGAAAACACAGTCTGGAGAGTACCAGTTGTTGGGCTTAGATTGTTCCGGTGTTTGATTGTCCCTAGTAAGGACCATCCCAAGGGCCAACATGTTGGCTGCCTGTGGCCCTAACTCTGGTTTTGGAGGGTAGCTGGTGTAAGCTGGGATCTGAATGAACTCTACCTTGCCATTTGGTGATGAACTGGCAGAAAAGACTTCAGGAGCAGTGATTATTTGCATAGACACACCTACTCTGCCATGGCATTCAGCAGACAGAGCTGCTTTGCCAAAGTGATCAATCTTGTCAGTTTTGGGTTAAAATTAACTTTGTTTTCCTTATTGTATGAATAAAGGGCAGCATGCCCTGTTTGAGGGGATCACCGTAAAATCAATCTCACTCTCTACACAGGGGGTAGGGATGCCAAATTCAAGTGAAGAAGGGACGAGTAGGGACAGGTATTGCTACTTGATGGTGTGGACTGTTTAAAGCGTCTTTACGAGCATTTAATCCTCCCCTCTCCTGTGTTTAAAGACTCAGTTGAAAGATCTTTTTTCTGTTCAGACCTTAAGGCAGGAAACAGAGGCAAAGGACACTGCCCAGTGTACTGTGGGGTGGGTGTTTACTCATCGTTTACATGCTTTTGAATCACTGTTGCAGTCTTTTCCTGAGGTAATGCTGTGTTCCCTCCCCTTTTTAATAAGTTTTCTTTAGTTATACACAGACTCAGTGCTTGTGCATGGGGAAGTAGTGCTTCTTCGAGGCACCAGGGATGGTGTTTGGTTTTCCTGGATTAGTTGATGGGGGCTTGAGCCAGTTGTTTTGCAATGTGAAGATGAACCCCTAGATTTTGACCTGGCCATTGTTGCTGTCAAGCGGAAGAGTCACACGGGCTACATGGCTTTAAGAGATTGAGATTGTGACAGGGCAACATCCTATTCCTGACTTCTGCTCTGTCTACGCTACCTAGGAGGCTGTCAAATGTCAAACACCCTAGTGAGGTTTATTTACATTAGCTTATCCCACCACCTTACTGATCCAGATACCATTATTATATATGGTTTCAGTTTCTCATTTCTGTCAGTAAGAGGAGAGGGACGAGATCTCTCTACCCAGAGATCCTTGCTGGTTCAGGCTCTGCTAGCCTGCCTCTTTCTTCCCTGTCCTGCCTTCCTGTGCTGCCTTCTGCCACCTGTGTTAATGGGTCAATTTGCTCATTAGTCCTCCCCCAGCCCATTCTCATCCACTAATTAGGCCCTGTCAGGTCCACTCTGGAGGGAATTAATTAGTGTTTAAGCATCCAGAGCACTGGCTCAGCTGTTCATTCCCAGCATTGTCACAGATGCCATACATTTGTTTTGTTTCTCTTTTGTCAGGCTGTCTCATTTCATAATTTACATGGTGAATAATTTTGTAAGGGCCCTGCCAATGGGCCCAAAGTTTTGACTCTCTGAACTCGGGAGCAATAAGAGCACGCAATCCCCACATTTGAATACTTGGAGATGGGCCCATTTGTTGTAGGCAGTCTCTTGGGCACTCGGCATTCAGGAGATTCTCCCTTACAAAGGTGCCTAAAGCTTCTAGTCTCTCGCAAAGGGCAAGGACATACTGCACAATGTTTGCAGCTCGGGGGCCCTGCTCCTCCCACATTTCTCGTACTAAGTCCAGTAAATTGTTCAAGGGAAACCATTTCAGCCACTTGAACCCCTGTCCTTGTCTCAGTCCTGTAATTTCTGTGCTACCATGCAGGGCCAAGCCCTCAGAGATGGCCAATGAGTCTAAAATGGCCACTTTGCCGCAGACATAAACCTTGCTATTGGAGGCATAATCCCATGCTATTGCTGGGTTTAGCCCACAATAGGCAGTCCGTGGTTCTGTCCTGGTCAAGTAGGTGACTGGTAAGACTGCTCAGTGCTCTGATGTCCAACATGCTCCACAGCCACCCATTGAAAAATGTCAAGAAAAGTCACTGGACCATCTTCATGAATCTGATCAGCACCAGGGCCAGGGCCACGGCCAGGTCCGTGTCCACCAGATCCATGGTGGAAGCCTGACCATTGTGGGAGGCTGCACTGAGGTCACGCCCTGTTGCATCAGCGGTTGTTGTTATTGCTGCTGCTGAGCAGCTAAGTCTCAAGTCAGTTGCGGCTGCAATTGGTGGATGTGCTGCTCCGCCATTGATTTCAGTAGTTGCTCCAGGTCCATACTGCTGGGGAGTCTCTTCTTTAAGTCCTGACCTCTTCCCTTCCCCCAGTGCTAGATCTGTGCCTGCATTCTCCCTCAAGTTTGTTCTGCATGGGCTGCCTCCATAATACCCCTTTGTCACCCCTCAGGGCATGACTCACCTAGCTGCAGGTCTCCGCTGGTATGTTGCTGTATCTACGGGGTCCAAGGTAACATTGATTTTGCCCTCCTGTAAAGGCACAGCTCAGTCCTACCCCTTCCAAAGGAATCAGGAACAACAACAACAACAAAAATACAACTCAAAACAGGGTTGTCCAATGAACTTTGCGTGGGACCGAACGCTTCTATTCAAGGCTTGTCTCCAAACAGTCCATGCTTCTGCTGATCCTCCACATCTGGTTGTCCCTTCTAGCAGGAGCTTTTCAGGCCAGCAAGCTGGCTCAGCCTCTGATCTGTAACCAGGCTTTTCTCTGGAAAAGCGCAGTTCTGCTCTCCTTCCTGGGAAGCCCTGAGTTTAGCTAAGTTTCCTTTTAGCTCCTCTCTCCATGCCTGACATTTGCTGCTGGTGTAGTGGGATGGGGCCAACTGTGTCCATGGGCTCTCATTAACCCTTTAATTGACAGTGTGGGGCCTATCTGTCCCATCACAGGTGTATGGAAATACCCTGACATTGTGGCTAGTTTTGCTCCTTTTTGGGTCAGGTAAAAATAAAGTTACCCTGACAGGAGGCATTTTTGGTTGCAACATTGGGTGGGCTTACCCTTTGTGACAGGCCTAATCCTGCTAAGTTGTAAGCATCTTCAACTCCCACTAAAATGAATGAAAATTGAGCATGCTCAGCCACTTGCTAGAGATGCTCCGCACCTTACTTCTGGAGCTCCGAAAATATTCTATGGGCTAAATTCTGCCCTGCTGGGAGTAGCAAGGGGGGACAGACACAGCGAGCTGTTCATCCTCTTTACAAGTATTCCTGCCAGCCAGGAAGATCAGAGGGCTTTTGGTTTTGCAAACTTTTCTCTTCCTGCATGATTTTCCACTGGCAGAGTGTGTTGTGTCCCAGGTGAGTTGGGATCCTTATATATAAAAGTACTGGGATTCCATAGTAACTACATGACTGTAAACTTTATTGATGATGTCTGCACTGCCAGGGCATCCTCACACTGTCTCTACAGTGCAATCTGAAATATGATTGAAGTGCAGGTAGGCATCTCCATGCTAGCTTTAATCTAGCTAGTGTGGCTAAAAATAGCAGCAACAACATAATGGCATGGACACTGGGGCAGGCTAGCAATGTGAGTATATATCCAGGGTTCTGGGTGAGCTTGTACAGCCCATGCTGCCAAATCTTCATTGCTATCTGTAGCCACACTAGCTGGACTAAAGCTAATGTGGATATGCCCACTTGAGCTGCAGTGCTATTCTCAGTGTAAACCCTGAGACGTGCTTCTTTGACTTCATCCAGGGTACAGGACATAGACAGATTATATTCTCTGTAGCCTTTAGAGTTGGGAAAAAAAATTTGTATTTGTGGTTGTGGTGAGCAATGGAACAATAGTAGACTGGAATTTGCTATTACAAGTGTTCACTTGTTTCTTCAGTAATTTTTCTTTTGTTTCAATTGGCTTTTTTTTTTTAAGGTGGTTGAATTCTGTGATCAAAGTACTCATAATGAAAAGGCTACAAATCTGCAGAACAAAATGTGTAACTACCACAGCACCTGGGAAGTAATTATGAACTCTCCTGACTTCAGTAACACCTCTCCAATAAATAGCGCAAGTCCTCCGTTTGAGACCTCCTTCTCATTGCTGCAGACCAAAGACAGAGCAGTCTGTCTGGTACTTGATGTTTCTGGGAGCATGGCTGGGGTAAGAATAAACATACATGTTCTTTTTTTTAGCAGAAATGTTTAGAAACGGTTAGGCAATTATAAAACAATGTGGTGTGTATATATTACAATATTTTCTTCAGTCAATATTTCAGTTATCATGTTTATTATTTTAGAAACATTGATGCCACTATTTCTCCCATTATACATATTTAGGGATTGATAAAAGGAAACTCATCAAATTGCTAAAAACGATATGCCAGACTTGGTCTCTCTTGCCTTACAAAATATAACTACTGCTCTTTTTTTAGCTTCAGCTCCAGAATGTCAGAATCACTATAGTTCCCCAAAACAGAAAATATATCATTCATGCACGTTTCGTGCTATGTGACTCCGAAGTTATTTTCAAAATAAATATGAAAGTCACTGTGTATAGCAAAATAAAAATGAAATACTTTCCTTCATAATCATTCATCCTAATGAGTCAAGAATTTGGGATGTCATAAAGTGATGCTGGATTACCCAGAGGCATTTTTTTTAATTAAAATTTGTGCTAAATTTAGCACAATTTTCCTCTTGCAGAGGCCCCTGTAGATAACATGAGCCCTTAAAGAGACTCTCAATCTGTTTTGGGCCTCAAATTTATCAATCTTATAGTAAATCCAATATAACCTCCCTGAATAAGCTGTCTGTTCATATGTATAAATATCATAACACGTAGAAGTGATAGCCATGTGATAAGTTGGACACATTTTTGCGGTTTATTTATCCTGTACCTTTACAAGCTTCAGCTGCATTCTTCCTATAAATCCATCTACCCAGGTTTTAGTCTTACATTCCAAACCACTAACCAGCTTCCAAGAGCTATTTTTATATCAATGTATGTTGTATTCTTTCCCCAATATACAGAATATCTTCATCCCTTATTTTTGTTTCAAACATTCAATCCTGAGCCAGTGACAACGTCTGTCCTCAAAAATGTTACAATGTTTAAGTTTGATATTTCACAGATCTTCAAGGCTAGAAATAGAACCTTCCCACCGGTATTTCTCTGGGAGGACAAGATATTTTATGATTGAAAACAAAATTATGTAATTTTTAGAAATCTTCATAAGCCCTGTATGGATTGAATAATGATAAAAAAGGCACCTGGCTTTACAGGTAAAAGGATAAAAAACAGTCCCAATATAAATATGAAACATCTCTTAAGACATTCAAGAATACTTTTTTTCTGTCGTACTGAATATATGTTGGTGTGGTTTTATCACCCTTTCTTTCGAATGGCCTGCCTAGTCTCTCAAAATGTCACCATCAAGGAACAACATTAGTATCCCCAACTCATGCTAGTTAAAACTGTACCATACTATCATGTATTCCATATATACAGTAGAACCTCAGAGTTACGACGAGTTACTGACCAGCCAACCACATGCCTCATTTAGAACTGGAAGTACACAATCAGGCAGCAGCAGAGACAGAAAAAGCAAATACGGTACAGTACTGTATTAAATGTAAACTACTAGAAAATAAAGGGAAAGAAGCATTTTTCTTCTGCATAGTAAAGTTTCAAAGCTGTATTAAGACATTGTTCAGTAGTAAACTTTTGAAAGAACAGCCATAATGTTTTGTTCAGAGTTACGAACATTTCAGAGTTACGAACCTCCATACCCAAGGTGTTAGTAACTCTGAGGTTCTACTGTATTATTATATAGTATAAAGTGTATTAATGTAGCTTTCTTTAAAAAATAAATATTTTGGGTCTTCAGTTCAACAATCAACACAACTCCACTGAGGAGCCAAATGATGATGTTTTGATAAAGTCTGTTAGAAAAATCCTTGGTATATGGTACGGAATTTGCCAAGGATGATGCATGGGATTTATCTTCTCTTTCATAAAGATCATTTATGAGGCTAAAGCAGGTTGAGCAGATCTCTTAAAATATTTGATAAAGATCCACAATAATGAATTTGATCAAAATGTACAGGAGGGTGCTTAAAATGGCATATGGCTATTTCTTTGGCCTACAGCAGTGGTTCCCAAACTGTGGGGCGTGTCCCCACTGCAGGGACACAGAGGAATGTCTGGGGTGGGGGCTGAGCCAGACCCCATGAGGGGACAGGGAGGGAAAGCCACTCAGCTCTGCTCTGTCCCCAGGCCCTGGGCTCCTGTCCCATGGCCGTGGCTCCGCTCGTGGCCCGAGGGGACACAGACATATTCTATTACTGGTAAGGGAGGAGTGCAAGAGGAAAAGTTAGGGGACCACTGACCTATAGGGTACTATATAATGTTTTATATGAGTTCAGTTTTGTAGTTCAGTATTTGTCAATATCAAATACTAACTTCATTGATTTTGTGACAAAGAAAGATATGGATCTCAAGTAAGTAGTGCATCTTGTGATGAACTACAGTTGAGCAGAATGGAATTCAGGGCTCTTGAAAGTAAAGCAGTAAACACTGGCTGAAAACAGGTACAGGGAAGGTATACCCTGTGTAAGCATCCCCTATATCAGTGGTTTTCAAACTTTTTTCCTAACAACCCAGTTGAAGAAAATTGTTGATGCCCGCGACCCAACGGAGCTGAGGCAGGAGGTTGGGATGCAGGAGGGGTCAGGGCTCTGGGTTTGAGGTGGACTCAGGGCTGGGGGTTGGGGTGCAGACTTACCTTGGGCAGCTCCCGATCAGCAGTGCAGTGGGGGGTGCTAAGGCAGGCTTCCTGCCTGTCCTGACAGTGCAGACTGTGCTGTGCCCTTGAAGCGGCCAGCCGCAGGTCTGGCTCCTAGGAGGAGGTACACAGGTGGCTCTGCGCGGCTCTCGCCCGCAGGCACCCCCCCCCCCAGCTCCCATTGGCTGGTTCCCGGCTAATGGGAGTGCGGAGCCAGTGCTTGGGGCAGGGGCAGTGTACAGAGCCCCTCCTCCTCCCCCGCCTAGGAGCCAGACCCGCTGCTGGCTGCTTCCGGGGCACAGCACAGTGTCAGAACAGGTAGAGACTAGCCTGCCTTAGCCAGGTAGCAATGCCCACGGGACTTTTAATGGCCCAGTCGGCAGTGCTGACCAGAGCCACCATGACCCAGTGCCTTACATTCCGCGACCCAGTATTGGGTCGCGACCCGCAGTTTGAAAACCACTGCCCTATATTGCTGTGCCAACAGATCATCTTCCTGACATGCCACACCAATACAATTCCATTCCTGGAACTGATCTTCAGCAAAGATTGACAATTTGCCCAAATTATCTAGTGAAGTTCTGACAGGATCTGTGTCTATCATACGTGACGTATGCTATGAAATCACCCAACTGGGAACTGAGAGGCACAGGATGTAAATGCACCTATCTTTTCCCTCTAGAGATAATACTTCAGATTTTGGATCACAAGTGAAAGTGGTACTCTCTAATGATTATCTGTCCCCATCACACTAACAAATCTTTTGACACAGCTGGCATTCCTTCCTCTGGAGAGGTTTCAGATTGGAATAGCAGATGTGGAAGTACAATGAAAGAGCAGTCTGGAAAAGCTTATATAGATTAATATTATGAGTATTTTACTCTCTTTAGTATCAAATTCACCCCAAAGCCATTAAAAGGCAAACAAGTAGTTAACTAAGATCTGCACCTAGATTTCCAGAGATAAAAAGATAGAAATGGGCCCAACCCCTAATCTTAAAAAGATCAAGAATGACGACAGCTGGTTTGACGACGTTCTCTCATGAAAATTAACAAATTTTCGAAGTGCCAGTAATATGTAAAATACAGGGGCTATCCTAATGCATAGGTAGGTGGATTAGGTAAAGTGGCTGAAGATTCAGAACTGTAAACAAATTATGTGACACAGAATCTTATTTGTGAGCATGAGATCACATTATTAGAATGCTGTTTGGCTCACACTGTTATATATCTCCTGGCGGTTTCAGTATGCAGATACATTTTCATGATAGCCAAACATGGCACACATCTCCACTCGTCTGGAAAGAATATGGCTGGGGGTAATGTGAGGTAGTTTGGAGTACTCAGATATTGGAAATGTTAAACAACTACCCATATACTCCCTCCAAATCTCTCATCTACTCTATGGCAGGTACATTTCCATTTTTTGGTACAAAATGAACATTAGTAATTGCTGTATTCTTGCTTTTTGCTATCTCTCCTGTAAAGCCTTGATTGTTCTAAGTATATCCCTTTCTTCACCTGCAGAATAACCGCATTAAACGTCTCAAACAAGCTGCAGAGATATTCCTGCTACAGATTATTGAAACGGGTTCCTGGGTTGGAATTGTCACATTCCATTCTACAGCACAAATTGAAACTTATCTACAACAAATAATCAATGAGAATGTACGCCAGGATCTTACCAAATACCTGCCTATATCAGCTGGTGGAGGAACTAACATCTGCACAGGAGTACGCAAAGGATTTGAGGTGAAGGAGAACACTGGGGAGAATGTGTCCTGGAATGCTGTGACGCTGAAATGGAATTAGGGATAATGGTGGATATCCAATTGAACATGAGCTATGAGTACAGTGATATAGCTAAGAGAGCTAATGTGATCCTTGGATGAATAAGGAGGAGAATAATGAGTAGAAGTAGGGAGGTGATTTCACCTTTGTGTACAGCAGTACTGAGACCATTACTGGAATCCAGGGATTGGTTCTGGTGTCCACACTTCAGGGAGGATGTTGGGGAAACTGGAAGGGGTTCAGAATAGAGCTACAAGAATGATTCAAGGTTTGGAAAATGTGCTTTAGAGTGAGAGACTTAGGAAGCTCAATCTATTTGATTCAATAGAAGCAGGTGCAGGGCCTAAGAAATTAACAAGGCCCTGTGATGTTTATACTACAAAAAAATTAAGATTGCATTGACACAAACTTACAAGAATGCTTTGCAGGAATCTCAAGGCATCTTGCAGAAGATCAAAATCATATAAAGTCTGATAAAAATTGCACATTTTGTTTATTTTAACATTGGTTTAAGCATGGTTTCATTCTGAAATGTGATTATGTAAAAATGGCACCAAGATAGGCTGTGATTTCTCAAGCCACTACCCAGAACAGAATTGCATTCATGGTAGCTTTCCATAGCCTTAAAGGACATGTTCAAGCTTCTGGAAGATGCCCTATGCATATGCTGTCATTGGCAGCAGGACCTGGAGTGGGGGCACACATTGCAACTTCTTGGAAGAGATGTAAGGAATATGCTACCCTTAGACACCTCTCCCCTGAACCATCCTGCTCTGTACAGGCAGGATAATTCAGACACCTTCAATTCAGCCATTGCCACATAACACAGCCTCCACCGCTCGCACAATTCACACTTGTAAGGAAAGGATTTTGCCTTACACTTGCACATGTATACATCAAGGAAAATTGTTGTGCTACCTGTGCTAGGGCAGCTAACATTTACAATAAAGTCCTATTGCTAATACCTGAAATTCTCTTATCAATGTAGGTGATTAAACAAAAGTACTCTAATCTCTATGGTTCTGAAATTGTACTGCTGACAGATGGAGAGGATGGGGGTATGAGCAGTTGCCTTACGGAGGTGAAAAACAGTGGCTCGATCATTCACACCATTGCCTTGGGACCAAATGCTGCTCCAGAACTAGAACAATTTTCAAATATGACGGGTGAGTAACTTTCTAAACTAACCCTGCTTTTGGCTTGCATACTTGAAGCATGAAATGTAAAACTAGAGTGGTTTACAGCTTGCAATATGAAAAGAAAGTAAACTTAGTCACCTAATTCCAGTCAGATTTACAGAATGTTTATTTTCACCTGAATAAACACAATAATATTGGGAGCAATTGTTATCTTTATCTGTCCTTGCTTTAAAAAAATTGTAACCTGGTAACACTCTGCTAAATAGCGAGGTTTGATAATTATATTACCTCAGGATGTTTCTCTAAGCAAAAATATAAGCTCAGTGTTGAAATGATTAACATTTTATTTCTGATATTTACATGGCAATGGTGTGTAAACTTATTAATGTCCTAAATAATTAAATAATAACCCTCTCACAATTAGTCAGAGCTGGAGGGCTCTAGCTGAGGAGTCAGTCAGCTCTGCTTTGAGTTGGAGCTGCACTGTTCCTTTGAACTTCAGCCATTTGAAGGAAAGCCAGATGGGTGCTGGGTGATGCTGCAGTACAGGGCAACTACCATGGGAATTCCATGTGTTGATTTAGAATGTAGCTTTACTCTGAATAGTGACTATGTATAAATTGCACCTTCTTAGTCAACAGAGATGCTCCGTTTGTGTATTCAGAGTCACATCCGCTTGCTTCAGGGACTTAAATAAGATTGTACTGCTTTTTTACTCTGTTAGCATTGTACAGCCAACATGGCTGTGAGAGAACAACCTGAATTCAGTTCTGGTTTGTGTATTATGACAGAATAGTTCACTAAGTTCTGATCACAGAATCTGATTACACTGACACAGAGTGCTAGTGACTGATGTGTGAGCCAGAAAGAGCCCAGCTGGTCTTTCAGGGCCCAGTCTCAGTGGGCAGGACTCACTGTTTGAAACAAATGCCAGATTTCCAAAAACACTGAGCAGCAGAAATTCCCATTGGAGTTATGGGTGCTCAGCAGATAGGAAAGTGGCCCAAACATTATAGTGGTAAACGAAGCAGATTTGATCTGAGTAATTGAGAAGAAATAATCATGGAATGCTACAATGTTATTTTTACAGAGGTGTCTTTCAAAAAGGAATTACACTTTACAGGTAGTGCATAGCTCAAAGTCCAGACTTCCCAAGAACAGCCTGTAAGTGAATCAGCACAGTGTGCTGGATGAAGTGCTAGATGGGATCAAGCGAGGTGGAGTTAAAATGTGAACAGATGGTAGCATTTCCCAGGTCAGACTAGCTTTTTGCAGGAACTCCTTTAAGTGTTTGTATTAGTTGGTTTCCCCAACACCAGTGGTTCCCTTCCTCTCCCATGAACAAAGGATAGTAAAGGAACAAGATTTAATTTATCAAATTAACACTGTGCTTTATAGCAACAACCAAACTAGAATAAGGCACATAAGAAAAACCTACTGTTTTACAGTAAATGACTATTCTGATTATTTTAACCATCACATTTCAGGAGGCTTAAGGTTTTATGCCACAGATACAGTCGACTCCAATAGCCTTATTGATGCATTCAGTGGAATTTCATCAGGAAGTGGAAATATTTCTGAACAGTCTATTCAGGTCTGAGTTTCAATTTTGTTTCACATTATTAATCAGTTACTGCTCTATAGTAGTAATTTTAGTAGTCAGTGTTGTGAGATGCTACCGGTGTGGTGCTCTGCTTTCTCCTATGTTGATATCACTCAGCTGCGTGCATGTGTTCCCTCTGTGTGCTGCCCCAGCTCTGCGCAGATAGCTGATCCAGCAGACCCGAAGAGAACCCCCAATAACCACAGAGTCTAGTAAGATGCAAAGTCACGTTGACTAGGTTTATTGCGACCTTGGACACAATTGCAGTTCCCAGTAGATTACTTAGTCTACCAGGCATACTATGAGAAAGTGCCTCTTGGCAATGGACCCGGCTCAGTGGCAGGACTTTCCACTGCCCCCTCGGCCGGACAAAGACACCACCCCAGGGATACATTCTTATACACAGGTACAAACAAGTTACACATCACTCCTGACGTATTGAGGTGCAACCCCTCTACGTAGCAAGGTACAATCCCTCTACATAGTAAAGTGCCGCCTCTCACCTTGTACATGTTGGTTCAATCAAAACAACTCTATCCATCATTTTACCCTTTTGCCCCTGTCATTGGGATGGGTCGGCTTGTTCCTTGAGTGTGGAATGACAAGTATGCGAATGTTCTGATATCTGGTGTTCAGTACCTTTTAGGTATGTCTCTTTTTGCAGCATCAGCCCTTTCCTTGCCGGCTTCTGTGAGCAGGGCCTGCCTCTGGCTCACAGCTTAACTTTGCTTTATGTTAGCAAAGTCTTGACCATTACTTTAGTTCAGGCCTTAGGCCTCATACCAGGCCTCTGATACCAAGGTTTATATCTCAGGGCCTCCTCTTACTACAGTCAGTAATCGTAACTATTGAACTGCCAGTGGCTGATCTTAAAATTGAAGTATAAAGTGATATTTGGAAATGGCCGTGGGAATTTTTGCGGTCTATTATATTAGCAATGAAATGAAATAGCCAGTGAAACAAAGAAAATTAAAAATTTTCACAATTAGCTATTGAAAAGGGACTTGTAGACAGAGGTAGGCAGAAATACCACAGAGCGTTCAGCCACTCCTATATGGAATGCTGTAAACAAGTCATCTTGTCTTCCAGAGCATCTTACTTAATACCATTATCAATAAAGAGGAAAATACCCTGATTGCTTCTCTTCTAAACAATAGATAACATTTTGATTCCCAGCTTTCCTGACACTATCTCAGCTGAGCAACGATTTCTTCAAAATAATTGAGGCTAGTAGTACTGAGTTTTCCCCTCCTCCTATTTCTATCACAGCTCTTGGGTTGTGCTATCTATAACTTAACAACTCATCCCTCACTTTGTTAAATCTCTACTATGGACACAGTTTTTTACTTTATCTGAATCATGCACAGCAACTAACGTAGCGTTGTCCATGGACTACTTAGCTTCTCTACAAATGTATACCGGTCTTGTTAAAAACATAAGAATAGCCATACTGGGTCAGACCAGTGATGCATCTAGCCCAGTATCCTGTCTTCCAAGAGTGGCCGGCACCAGATGCTTCAGAGGGAATGAATAGTGTGACAGGTTAGATCACAGAACCCCCCTTGGGAACTGTCAACTGATGTGCCAAGACTACTTCTGCCCCTGCTTTCCTGCCCTGGTATCTTAGAACTCCAGCACCCGTCTTGCTGAGCCAGACACGCCCGTCCGCTCCAACACAGACCCAGGGTCTGAACCACGACCCCTAACAGCTGTAGGTTTAACCTGAAAGCAGCTTACAGAAGTGTTCCTGTCTTTAACACTCAGATGCCCAACTCCTAATGGGGTCTAAAACCCAAATAAATCCGTTTTACCCTATATAAAGCTTATACAGGGTAAACTCATAAATTGTTTGCCCTCTATAACACTGATAGAGAGATATGCACAGCTGTTTGCCCCCCCAGGTATTAATACATACTCTGGGTTAATTAATAAGTAAAAAGTGATTTTATTACATACAGAAAGTAGGATTTAAGTGGTTTCAAGTAGTAACAGACAGAACAAAGTGAATTACCAAGTAAAATAAAATAGAACACACAAGTCTATGTCTAAGAAACTGAATACAAATAAAACCTCACCAGTTCCAGTAAGCTTCCTTTTACAGACTAGTCTCCTGCTAGTCTGGGTCCAGCAATCACTCACACCCCCTGTAGGTACTGTCCTTTGTTCCAGTTTCTTTTGGGCTATCCTTGGGGGTGGAGAGGCTATCTCTTTAGCCAGCTGAAGACAAAATGGAGGGGTCTCCCAGGGGTTTAAGTAGACTTTCTCTTGTGGGTGGAGACTCCCTCCTCTCCTATGCAAAGTCCAGCTCCAAGATGGAGTTTTGGAGTCACATGGGCAAGTCACATGTCCATGCATGACTCAGTTTTTACCAGCCAAGCCACATTCCTGGGAAAGCTTAGATGTGGATTGGCATCTTCAAGTTCATTGTTGGCTTAAGTGGTTCTTTATTGGGCATTTAATTTGCACATTCCTTTCTCAATAGAAATCAAGCAAGTATACAGCCAATATTCCTAACTTCAAGTACAAAAATGATTCATGCATACAAATAGGAGGAATTTATTCAGTAGGTCATAACCTTTAGATAGATATGTTACATGGCATATGTAGCATAAAACATATTCTAGTTATGTTATATATACATTCATAAATGTAACTATTCTGCCCTTCAGACTTGGCAGCAACAAGGGTCGGGTTCAGTATCTAGGGGTTCGGTTTCACTAACACAATGCAAAACCGGCTCGAGCCCCCACCCAGTGACCTGGGACAATTATATGCCACGCCCCGGGGCACCTCTAAGAGGCAATACTTCCCCTCTCGCAAGCACGAAGTCTCAGTGTAGCAAAAGCCTTTTAATAAAGGAGGGAAACAATGCGGCATTATGTTGGGGAAACACCACAAACAGGATTCATAACACAAACCATGAGCAAAAGACCCACCCCCCAAGTAAGTTTGGCAGTGTCCTTTTCCCCTCAGGGTCTTAAGTCCAACAACCCAACAGTCACCTCACCCACAGTTTCTGACCTTGGTCAATGCAGCCCCCAGAGTTCAGAAGTTCCTCTGCAGAGTTTACCTCCCAGCCTGGGTGGAAGATGGGGGAGGTATGGGGGCATCTTACATGCTCCACTGCTTGGGTTGACGGCCATTTGCCATGCCTCTCCATGGGGTTCTGCTGCAGTCTTCACCACCAGCTGCATCTCTCTGCCAGTCACCCTCTTATCCGCTCTGCTCCGCTCGCCACGCCTCTCCGCTATCTGCTCCTCTCCGCTAGCCGTCCTACTAGCCGCTCACCAACTTGTCTTCAGGCTCCTCCCCTACTTATCACAGCTCTTCGTGATCTCAGCTCTTTAGTGACTTCAGCTCTCAGTGATTTTAGCTGGTTATAGGGGAGCCTTGGTGCTAGTGCACCACTAGCTCAAAGCAGATCTAACGCTTAGACCTTGGTATCAGTGATTTCAGCTCTGTAGCATGTAAAAGACTCCTAATGGAGTCAAAATTAGCTCTGTTGTTGCACAATGGAGAGAGGAGGTGACATGTTCAGAGTCCATCTGGAGATAGTTGAAATCCTGAATTATTATTAGGTTTTCTGTTTTAGTAGGTCCACTGTCACATCAGGAGAAAGAAAACAAAATGTTTCTTTATTTTCTGGGATAGTAACATCAGCTATTAAAAGAGAATTTATCACACTTTCTAAGCACTTATACCAATCTCATTACTATAGTACAATCTGAGCACCTGACTCTCAAATGTCCACCCAGGTGATCTCTGAAATTGCCTTCCAGTATCTAATCTCCAATTTTTATTCTAAACAGAAAGATATTTTATTAAAAGGTACTTTTCTATCTTTAGTTTTTGTAATCTGTAAAACAGGAGTGAGCAAATCTACTTGCAGCCTGGTAGGCCAGTGGGCTGCTATAAAACTTATATTGGTAGCTCATCCGGAAATTCTGGTGGCTCACATGTGCAATACCAATGTTGGTAAAGGACATCCTGTTTCTCTCCTTTCTGTGTGTCTCCCTGTCGTTGATGTTATTTCTGTTTGTGTCTCTCATTACTTCTCTGATGTCCCTACCTGTGGTTGTATGGCTCTCTTTGTGCTGTCTTTCTGGAAACAGGCTGACAGCTGCAGAGGAAATGTAGCACTAATCTCCTGCACAGAAGTGATTTGATAGCTAGGTGGATAGACCACAAAGAGCAATGGAAGGAGACCCTTGCTTACTATATTTTCACATTCTCAAGCAACTGTACTCTGGAACTGGGCATTACCAAAAATGTGCTCAGGGATTCATCATTCCACTCTCTAATCGCTAGCCCAAGTGGCCCTCGCCCTCCTGCTAGTTCCCCATGCGTGGAGGCACAGTGGCAGGAGGCTTCTACCTCCTTTGCACAGCCCTGAGCTCTGCACAAAACAGCAGAGATCTACTCAGGGTGGTGCCAGCATTAATCCTCCTCTGTCCCATCTTCCAGCAGTGGGCCAGTTGTCCACCAGCAGTCAAAATGCCCTCTGCATATGCAAAATATTGATTTGTTTCGCCCTTTAAGAGGAAAATGAACCACTCTGTAATTACTGGTATTTTAAGTGTTTATCTGCTAACTAGCCATAAAACATATTTTATTTGTCTAATAGCTTGAAAGTACAGCTCAGAGTGTCGCAGTCAAGCAGTGGATGAATGGTACAGTGACTGTAGATAGCACTGTAGGAAATGACACCTTCTTTGTAGTTACATGGGATCGAAGCACATCTTCACCAGACATTTTACTGAGGGACCCCAAAGGAAAAGAATATAGAACGTCAAACTTCACAGTTAGTGATCTAAACCTCCGAACAGCTCGACTGAATATAGCAGGCACTGCAGAGGTAAAAACTAAACTCTTTTATTATCCAAACATGTTAACATTTTCATAATCTAAAATGCCCCTTCTCTTTTAGAAGTTATAAATATATATTCCTAATGAACCAATTTTATCCATGGTGTAACTCCACTGACTTCCAGTGGTTGTCTAACTGTCATTTGTGCTCCTCCTAATTTTTTATTATGCACTATACACATCCCAAGGATACAAGACTCCCAGACAAAACACTAAATTCAGGTTGCGAGTGCATATCAATAATATACGGTTTCCAGTCCTTCCAAGAATGTGATAATTTTCAAACATCCACCACTAAAACTGAGCAAATTCAGACATAAGGTTAAATTTAAAAGAAACCAAACATTTGAGAGCACAAAGAATCCTGAGTAAGGTACCCAGATTACCTTAGCTGTGGTCCCCTAATTGCCCTTTGTGCCCTGGAAAATCTCCCCTGAACTAAGATAATAACTAACTCAGGGAAACACAAAGCTGCCTATAGACTAAAGGAGTCTTATATTATATTTTTATACTCCATATATTTGATTTGCAGGTGGGGGATTGGTATTATTGGATTCAAAATAAGCACACAGAGTCTCAAGTCATATCCATGATAGTAACCTCTCGAGCCGCATCTTTGGCTGTGCCTCCAGTGACTGTGAAAGCCCTCATGAATAAGGATACAAACAACTTCCCTAATCCAATGGTGATTTATGCAGAAGTTAGTCAAGGATTTTTGCCTGTTCTTGGTGCAACTGTGATGGCCACTGTTGAACCACAGACTGGATCTGCAGTGGAGCTCAGACTCCTTGATGATGGTTCAGGTAATCTTATTACAGGTTTCTGTACCAGGGATTTGGAGGTTGGAGTACTGGTTGGAGTACTTGACTTCCTGCCCCCTGCTTCTGTGGTTGAGGTGCCTCAGTCTTTAAGGCAGGAGTTTAGGGAGACCCGGGCCCTCCCACTCCAATGGATCCCAGCCCAGGGCCCTGTGTAAGTCAATACCTGAGTAGGGGACCTCTCAGCACAGAGTCTATATCCACAGCCCTGGGCTACTTCCCACTGCTGTCCCTTCAGTCTGGGGTGTGACTCCTAAAGTCCAAGTTCCTGTGGTGGCTTGTCTCTAGTAGCACCCCTTGTGGACCCTGGGCGGCATCCTGCTGAGGTTGCAGATTCCTCCATATGGGGCAGTAGTAAGTTTAGCAGGGTCAGAACCCCCACAAGGTGTCTGAGCTTTGTTCCCCTGGGCTCCTCTTAGGCCCCGTGCTCCTAGACCTCTTTCTCCAGCTCCTTTGCCCAGGAAGACAGTATTTGGTTCCTGGTGGCTGCCTCTGCTCGTAGCCTAGTGACCCTTCCCTCAGGTAGAGAGGCACCGAGCTCCTGTCTCTTCACTAGTCAGCCTCAAACTGAGGCAGGCTCCCTCCTTTTCTCTCCCTTCCAGGCCTGACATTGGCTGCAGGTATACAGGGCAGGGCTAGCTGGGCCCAAAGGCTCTCTTTAACTCCTTCCATGCTGCTGGGTGGTTTCTCTTCTTCACCACTGTTTCCTTACAGTTTGTCTAGAAATTTGTACAATCCCCATTTTGTGGTATGTGTTTTAGAATCGGTCTCTGCATGTTACTTCCAAGCTTATCACTAAGGGTTCAGTCATGCGTATGCCATAAGTGAGGGGAAACTGTGACTCTGGTCTCCCCACTGCTTCAGGATGGGAATAAACTGCACTGGGTCTAAAGTGGTGCAGCACATGTGCCCTGACATGCTGGCACAGCTACATTGTTGGGTGTGTTAGGAAGGAGGAGAGAGAAACTGCACCAAGCAGGAGGGTGTGTAGTGGCTGTGCAGAGTCTTCTTCCTCTCCTGTGCGGTTACCCCGATGCAAATAGCCAGCACAGGGACAGAAGGGAGTCTTGTGGGCCTGATTCAGCCGTACTCACTGTTTGAACTTGTGTATATTTTACAGAGGGGATGCAGGAGGCACAACAAGAGAGTGAGAGTCAGTTTCTAAAACTTGTCACATGCTATATTCTACAGGCAGTACAGCTATGTTAAAAACATCTCCTTCAAAAGGATGAATTACATAGATTATTATTCTCCTTTTTTAAATCTACTGTGCCTGCAGAGGTGATGTGATCATTCTCCAACTTCTCTGTTCTCTGAACCACGTAGTACAGACAGCAGGCTCTTTCCTCCCCACAACCCTACATTCCACCATTGCTTCAATCTCAAAGAGTTTTAGTCTGCACATCACCAAGGAGGGCTCCACAGACCACAGAGAATTATTAAGTAGTTTAGAACTAGTAAACTAGTGGTTATTATTTAAAATAACAGTAAATACACAGCTACATGTTTTAATGCCACATTCAGAGGAGTAGCCATGTTAGTCTGAATCTGTAAAAAGCAACAGTGGGTCCTGTGGCACCTTTAAGACTAACAGAAGTATTGGGAGCATAAGCTTTCATGGGTAAGAACCTCACTTCTTGCATCTGAAGAAGTGAGGTTCTTACCCCGAAAGTTTATGCTCCCAATACTTCTGTTAGTCTTAAAGGTGCCACAGGACCCTCTATTGCTTAATGCCATATTGTTATCTCCTGTTAAATATATAATGAGCTTATGTCACCACAATGGGATCAATCCCGTTTTCACCTAGGTCCATCTCAAAACTCTTATTGATTTCACTAGAAGCAGGAGTAGGCCCGATGTATGTTTATGAACTGAACAGCAAGAAAAGATCTTTTGTAACAAAAGGTACCTTGTTTGGATGATTAATTATTAACATTTGTATGTCAAGGTGCTGATATTACCAAGAATGATGGAATCTATTCAAAGTACTTTACATCTTTCAGAGGAAATGGTAGATACAACTTAAAAGTGCGTGTCCAAGGGAAAGATAAGACTGTCAGACTTCGCCGCAGGCAGAGTCGAGCCTTGTATGTTCCAGGCTACATAGAAAATGGTAAGGAACATTCATGAAGTAGAAAACACTTTGTGTGAGTGTGTGTGTAACTTAGTATATTTTTCCTCTTTCCCTTATTTTTGCATTTCTGTTTTGACTAAAAGCCCCAGGGAAATTAAGTGCAAAAAATACAGTTAATTCATCATTCAAATATAGCTTTATTCTGAAGTGACTTTGTAAAAATAGTATTGTCGAATTCTACACTGTTGTGGCTCAATCGCTCCAGAACAAATTTGTGCTAGTTAGAGGTTAACCACACAGCTATTCTAACTCCCAGCCCTGCAGATGCTGAGGTTCTGAATATCAAGTTGTGTTCTTTCTGGTTTGTGCATTGTCTCCATAATCTGCAGGCCAAATGCCATGCTCACGTACATCTATACAACACTATGGTCAAGAATGGGATTGTACAGGTGTAACTGGGGACGTACTTTGAAGAGAACAGTTGGCTCTGCAGATGGAACTTGGTTAACAACTCTGGGGAAAAATAGTAACTTACTTTTCATCATTTAATCTGATTCTGGGTAAACAGAGTGGCAGCTCTACTGAGTAAGAAGCGCTTTCTAAACTTGAGCTGTAAGGCACCCAAAAAACTCAGGAAGTTCCAACAATTAAGATTTGCACCTCAGTGGTCACTTGGCTACATTGCACAATGTAGTATTTCCTATTCCTGTTTTCCTTGTTAAATATAAACCTTAATGTTGTTTTACCAGTACCAAAAAGACCCAGACAAATTGTGCAACAGGACTGGAAAAAATATGGTGATAGAAAACTTAAGTTTTGGAATTTCTTTACTTTTGACTGCCTGATTTCTCAACCTTAAACGTGGATTGATGTTAGTTTTTGCATTTCATATCCTCTCTCTCTTTCTTGCACACACAGACATGGACACACAGAGAGACAATTTTCTGTATTTCTAGAAGCTTAGAATATATTGAATTTTAAGTCTACATAAAAATGCGTCCAACTTTAACCCAGAAAAACAAGGAAATGCCTACAAGGTTGTAATTCTTCCGCTGCCTGCAATACCGAGGAAGAGTGGGGTGGAAGCTACCTTATCACAATCACTTCCCACTGACACCTGCTCAATACCTTAAATACCCTAACTGATAATAGGCACTGTTGCTACTTTCAACTACCCTTGAAATCTGGTTTGCTTTTAGGGTCTGCCTTAGTTTTGTGCAAGGATGCAGGTCTTGAAATTCACTTTGTTTTCTGTCTGAGCCTCACTAATTTTTGCACTATGTTTGAATAAGCTAAAGAAAAAAATAGATTAAAGTGAGAAGGAATGCTAGATAAAAAGAAAGTGTGCTATGATTTAGAGTTTTGTAATGGTCAAATATTATGAGCATTTTTTTATCTTTTTTGGGACAGGTGAAATTAAAATGAATGCACCGAGACCTGAACCTAGTGATGATGAAATTCAAGCAAAGCTAGGAAGTTTCAATAGAGTTGCCTCTGGAGGTTCTTTTGTAATGGAAAATGTTCCTTCAGGAGGAATTACTGATGTGTTCCCACCCTGTAAAATTATTGACCTTGAGGCTCAGTATGAAGAAGATAAAATTCACTTGTCTTGGACAGCTCCCGGGAATGACTTTGATGTGGGACAAGGTAAGTTGGAAGTTTTGTTTTAATCAGCTGGAAGTGATACACTGTTGTCAGTTATCTGAAATTACATACGATGAGCCAGCCAAGCAGAGGACAAAAGTTATGTCTTCCCATCTGCAAAAATGTGACCATCACTGTGGCCTGGCCTCCCCTAGATTTTCTCTCTAAAATTTCCTAGTGTAGATCAGGCCTTGGCGTAACCAGTAAATTACCTGGTCAATATGATATTAACGTTAATCCCCCTTAATCCTTCAAAAATGTTTGAGAAACATGAAATATTCCCAAACCCTGACACTTTTACAGCAGAAATGCAAAACCTGTATACCAACCAGCCAATGCTAGCTTAAAAAGGCAAACAAATTAAATCAAAAACATACTCACCTGTGACTCTTCCAAGGCTTAGCCCCTGTCTACACTGCAACTATACATAAGTCAGGGGACACAGTTACACCATGGACAGTCCAAGGCTTTAATCCATTTATGGGGACACACCTAGGTCTCCTCTATAATACACATTTTAAGTATGTTGTAGCCAGGTCCCATGACTCAATTGTGTTACAGTGTGTACATCGGTACAAGCCAGAGAGGGGTTGAGATAGAAGTCCTACAGTCACACAGAGAGCAGCCTCAGATTAAAATCTTTACATATGCCTACAGCTCTTGTCAACCAGCTCACCAGAGAATAAACCAACAACTCCATTAAATCCCCAAAGCACTGGTCTAGGTTCTGCTATGTGGCTACTTTGCACTCCTCCTCCTGGTCATAACAACCGTATAGCTAGAGTAGCCAGCAATGGGAGAATAACCTCAGTTAGGAGGATCCTCTGATGGTGTAGAGCTGGAATAGCACTCTTTTGCTACCCCATCCCCCGGCTCTGCAGAGATAGAAAAGAAGATGCGGGACAGGAGGTAGAACTCAACTCAAACAAAGACCTGGAAACCCACTAGCAGAACAGAACCAAACAGCCTTGAAGTGACAACTGTGGAAGCCAGGCACATTTGCAGCAACATCCCTGATACTCTACTTATGCTGGCAAATGGAGCAGGCATTTTCCTATCTCTCAGTCTATGCTTTTAGAGAGGGAATGTTGACCAGGATGCAGGGACATATCCCTGTACTGCTGTGTTTTTTAAATGTACTATTTGATCTTATACTTGACCTGGATACTCACCAGAGACAATTGAAGGGTATATGGGTATGGGAGGGATGGGGGAAGCTGGTGGGGAGGCGTGGATGTGGGCAGGACTGGCTCCAGGCACCAGCCCAGCAAGCAGGTGCTTGGGGCAGCCAACGGAGAGGGGCGGCATGTCTGGCTCTTCTGCGGCAATTTGGTGGCGGGTCCTTCGCTCCCTCTGGGAGCGAAGGACCCGCCGCCGAATTGCCGCCGAAGACTGAAGCGGCGGCGGTAGAGCAGATCGCAATCGCGGCTTTTTTTTTTCCCCACTTTTTTTCTTTTTGCTGCTTGGGGCGGCAAAAATCCTGGAGCCGGCCCAGGATGTGGGGCAGTTTAGTGGCAGTTTTCTGCACTGCCACGTGGAAGACTCATCTTGAATTCTTGGGTTTGGTCTCCTGCTGCTCAGCCCAGCAGGAGCTAAGAGTGCTAATAATATAATGCACTTAGTGCTCATGAAGGGAGGGAATGCCCCACATCAGTTAACAGTAGACTATTGACCCAATTAAACTGTGAAACAGACAAGTTCTAACAGGAATCCTGCCCAGAGCTCTTCAGAGAAAGGATGGGAGTCAATTAAGCAGGCCCATCAATAGTGAGGTTGGAGAAAATGGTAGGGATGGTAATGGAGTATCATTGGAGTTCTGATAAAGATACAAAACTGTTCTACAAATCCTGTACTGTGCTTGCAGTTACAGATAATATAATAGGCATTACTAACACACTCTTACTTGTATTCCTCGCTTTTTCCAGCTGACAAATACATAATAAAAATGAGTGAAAGTCTTCTGGCCCTGAGAAACACCTTTGAGGATGCTACTTCCGTGAATACGTCTAGTCTGGTACCTAAACCTGCTGGCACCAAAGAATCATTTCAGTTTAAATCAGAAAATGTCACAATAGAAAATGGCACCATAATCTACTTTGCAATACGTGCCATTGATAATGCCTCCCTGACCTCAGAAGTGTCTAATATAGCACAAGCAGCTTTGTTTATCCCTCCAAAGGAATCCTCGCCTGATAGTACTCCTAATGATGATGTTATCAATGAAGGTAGTAATGTTTTAACAATAGTGTTAATAGTAGCTGGGTCTATAATAGCTGTATCAATAGCTGTAAGTATGATCGTTTGCATTTTACACAAGAAAAATAGAAGGGGAGGTCCTGAGCTCAGAATGTAATAAAACTAATTGTAAGATGAAAGTTCAGTAGGAATCTATCTTGATTTGTTCTGTTTGTGATTTTTAAAATACATAAGGGGAGACTTAAATCATTTTGTAATACATTTGAAAATTAAGTGAATTGACTTTAAAATAGATGTACATTTATGTGTATTTCTGTTCTCCTTTAAATTACTTTATGCTATGTTACAGTACATGTACATAGACTAAATACTGAATTTAAAAGCATGTACTCAGTAGAGTAAGACACGAATATAAATGACAATCTAGATGTAGAATTTAATTCTAATCTTGCAAGAATTTTGCAACATTATTGTGCTTTATTTTTTAAAAAGTAGCAAAAACTATGTCTTTCTATTTTTGTTTTCCAGTTGCTTAGCTGTCAGGAAAGGTGAGATTTAATAAGAAATTAGATAGATCTGTAATCTGTCATTTTCATACATACCTTCACATCCTTTCAGTTATGTTCAGTGAGTAGGAAACAAAGTATATACTTCTGATGGCCTTGCAAATGCTTAAGTACATGCACAACTCTACTTATGGGCATATGGAAAACACTTTCTTCCTGATATAATCACCAATCACATGCAACATTTCAACTCTAAACTATTAACGAAAGAACAAAAGCAAAATAGTAGAAGAGAAGACAATATATGCCAAATTAGCAGGAATGCCACCTATCACATCATATGTAGAAGCAATTGCATGCAGCATCAAGGAGGAAAAGCTATTCAGCAGATGGCTTTTCACTCATCTTTCCTATATCCTGCAAGCCCAACTTGCAACATCATGCTGTGTGATGTGACCCTCCAAAAATGGGAAAGGATCATCCATTCTATGGGTAATGAAAACATCCATATTTATATTCGATGGAGTGAAATTATTTTATAAGGGACATAAACCCTCATGCTTCAGATCATCAGCTTATCACTAATGGGGGCTAGGGAGAAACTTTTCCATGGGTTAATTATTCCATAATTGTCCATGAGACACACCATTTTCCTTTTTGTTCACCACTTTTACAAAATTATGATAAATCTTGTATAAACTATGCTTTGTGAGGTATCATCGGAAAACTCATAATTTGCTGATCATTATTGTTCTGGTAAAATATGTGGCAACATTTTATGTAACGTCATAAGATTCTGTGTATGATGTTACTAAGGGATATTCCAAGTCTGGGAAAGCAGCCCGTACCAGTTCCTCAGAGACAAAAGGCAAACTGAAGCCTCAGCCAGGTGTCAACACAATCAAATGGACTATCAGTGGGGTAAGTGGCCATTCTTTGGCAGGAAGAAGGGTGTGAGTAAGAACTTTACATCTTGGAAATGGAGCAGTTGGGGGTTCCCATGTAAACAGACTGGCTTCACCTGAACCCCAGCCTAAGATGATTCTCAAAGAGGAGGAAAAGATATAAAAATGTGGAACACATCCCTAAAATCACCTCTCTCCCCTCATCTCTACTCATGGCATCAACAACATTTGAAAGATGAAGGAAGCATCATTGAACTGGGGGGAGGAGTCCTGGCTGAAGGAATCCAACCAGACTGCTGTAAGCATATAGTGAGAGAAACCTTTTGCTTTAAATTTACTTAGTTTGTTAATTTAGATATTAGTTTACGTTTTACCTTTTATTTCTTTGTAACCAGTTCTGACTTTTCTGCCTCATTACTTGTAATCACTTAAAATCTATCTTTCTGTAGTTAAATAAACTTGTTTGATCTAAACCAGTGTATGTCTGAATTGAAGTGGTTGAGAGACTTAATTTGAGATAGCAGGGTTTGTGCATATCATTTTCCATTTATGAAATGATGGGCTTTCTATAAGCTTGTACAGTACAGAAGGAAAGAACTGGGCAGTACAAGATGCAAATTTCTGGGGACAAGTCTTGGACTGGGAATTCACTGGTGTCACTCTGCAATACAGTTCAGGAATGGCTGGCTAGAAGCATGCATATAATTCAGCTGGCAGTGATTTTGCATTCTAGAGGCTGTGTATAAATAGACCAGGAGTGGTTGTTCTCAAAGCGAAGCAGTGTAAAAGGCACCCCAATTGGAGAGTTGAGGAGACACCACTACTCAGCCCTCCAAATTATACCTTGGGGAATGTCACAGTCCAGTATGGGGTTTCTTGCTGCTTCCACTGAAGTATACTTAGTCATATAGATGTATTGGCGAACTTGGGTATGCCTACACTTAGATTTTGTATAAGTTAATTAACTGACAGTTCAAGGTAGTTACCACGTTTGGACTATGCCTGGAACAAACATTTGGGGAATGTCCAGGTTAACCTTTACAACCATATTAACTGCAAATCACTCGTGAAAACAAGCCCTGTCTGAGAGAGTCATCTGGGTGTTTGTTTGGTTAGTGCAATTTCTACATTTCCCAGGTGGTTTTTTTTATGCCATGAAATGAAATTCAGAAATTAAATTTCTCTTAGTTGCTCTTCTACATGTAAAGGCAATATGACTCCCCAGTTTTGTTTTTCTGGTGCATGTTGGTGGTTTTCTTCATGTCTTTTGGGTATAGGTGAATGGGACACAAGAGGGTAATTAGTAGAGTGTAATAAACAGAAGGCTTGGAGGTGCAATGTATTATGCATAAAGACCAGTAAAACAGAACAAATCATGGGAATTGTGGATTGTGTTTTATTTTTTATTTGTCAATTAATGAGAAATGTTCCATGAACATGGGATTTCTCATCTGATGACCTGCCCAATCATACATATTTGAGTTGTTTCCTGATAGAAAAATTGGCCTGGGAGCCTAGGAGTGTTTGAGTTGGTGATTAAACTGTCATCACTATCTGGAGATCTGTGTTTGGGGCTGGTCCTTCATTCCTGACAATGCAAAAGCTAGGAGCGCTGTAAATAGAAAATGCCCTCAACCTAGGGAGGGAGCACCTCGTAGCACTCTGCAACAATCTCTCTGGTGGATTTGAGAGCAGCCCTGATGGTCTCTGGAGAGAGCCTGAACCACTCCTCTATGTCTGAAAGAATAGTCGTCACATTCTGGAGAAAAGCGAGGAAGGTCTCTTGTGGGGAGTTATAAAGAGAAAAATTACAGTCACAAAGCAGCATTCACAGGCATTAAACTCCTCAAGTGGCTAGGGTTGACAACCCTCCAGGAGAGTCCTGGAGTCTCCAGAAATTAAAGATTATGTAATGAGAGGAAACCTCCAGGAATGCATCCAACCAAAATTAGCAACCCTACAAGTGGCCCTAGTTTTACCTGCTTTCCACCCAGGGCCGGCTCCAGGCACCAGCTCAGCAAGCAGGTGCTTGGGGTGGCCAAGGGGAAGGGACAGCACATCGGGCTCTTCGGCAATTCGGCGGCAGGTCCCTCGGTCCCTCTCAGAGGGATGAACCTGGCGCCAAATTGCCGCCGAAGAGGAAAGTGGCACGGTGGAGCTGCTGCCGATCGCGATTGTGGCTTTTTGTTTTTCCGCCGCTTGGAGCGGCAAAAACACCTATTCAGTAGCGCTTCATTTTGCCTGCTCATCCTACCTCTAAACTGGAGGGTACTACCAGCTCATCGTTCTCACAAGTGTTTATATTTCTACTCCTCAGAAGTTATATATTGGTAGGAACTACATCACAGAGTCAGAGTAATCAGTGGTGAAATTGTTCCTGTTAATATTTCCTAGAGTAACAATAAAACATAGCAGTCCTCAGATGTACTGTGTCCATGGAGTAAGTGGGTCTATAAATATTGTTCCACGGACATCCCTGTTCTCCAGTTAACTGACATCCAGTTAAGAGCTGTCTAGCAGTTTGATGCTTTGGTTACACTGACATCTAGTGGATTTTCAAAATACACACACAAAAATTCTTCCAGTTATGTTTCCAAAATCACATTATATTTACCCAATAGACCAAAACAGCTCCTTCAAGGATGCTCTGATCTCTCATATAAATACTTATTTAGTGGGACAGTCAAAAATGATAGATCCAAGTTTTCATTCACCAATTATGATTGGCTCTTATTTTTCTTCTCATTTATATTGCACAAGTGCCTTGAGGACCCAACTGCAATTGGGACTTCATTGCTGTGGCTGCTGTTCACACACATTGTAATTGACAATCTTGGCTCAAAGAGCTTGGCTGATGTACTCCTGGAGGTTTCATCAGATGACATAATCTTTAATTAAAGCTTAATTAATCTTCAATTCCTGGAAACTCCAGGACAACCCTGGAAGGTTGGCAATCCCAACTTCACCTCCAACGCATCTCTAGGGGAGGCATCAATAATTTGGCTGCTTATGTTTCCTGAGTACAATAGGAGAGGTTAACAGTGGACCTGATCCATTGATCCACTGACTTCAATGAGCTTTGGTTCGGGCTCAGTGTTGGCAGTACTGTCCATTCCAAAGGACATGTGGGCTGGGACCATGACTGCCCACCAGGACTGACACCCCCCTGTTAGCAGTGGTTAGCTAGAAGGGCAGCCTATGGTGGAGTGAAAGATACACATTTTGTATAGAAGTAGAAAGTGCTCCTAAGCCTGCTCGTGCACACTCTTGTAATAATATTAATTAATTAATATTTAGCTCTTGTATAATGCATTTCATCAGTAGATCTCAAAGCACTTTATAAAGGAGGTGTGATGGGGTGTAGCAGGGACTTGGAGGACCCCTGCTGGAGGCCACAGGAAAGGGAACAGTAGAGCTGTGTCCTCCAAACTGTCTAGAGAGGCTGTAGGGAGCAGCCAATCATACTCCATCAGGCTCATATAAAAATGAGCTGCTGGACAGAGCAGATCAGTTGCTGGCTAGAGCCAGAGGAGCAAGCATGGTGCTCCTGACTGGCTGCAGGGCTGGACAGCTCAATGCTGGCTACAGACAGAAAAGCAAGGAAGATACTGGGGCTTAGAAGGATACGGTCCAGGGAAACATAGTCTGTAGGTAAAGGGAAGCAGCAGGCTGATGCTAGATATAGGGTTCCCCTCCCCCCCAGCCACTATGGAAGTAGCTTAAGCTCTGAGCAAGGGAGAGCAACCCCAGAGAAGGAGCTAAAGTCCTGGAAGAGGTTCAGTAATTGTTGAACTTTGTTACCCCTGAAAGGGGTGGAATAGAATAGTAAAGAGGGACTGAGCTGGGGCAACCAGTGGAGAATCTCCAGAGAAGAAGCCCTGGGGGCACTGCTCCCTATCAGAGCAAGGACAATATTTGAGCAAGCCCAGAAGTGGCTGAAAGAGTTTGAAAGCTAGCCCAGCAGGGGCTATAACTGGGATACTGTGACAGAATCTGTTGGACAGACTGAGAACTGAACCCAGGGACAGGACTGCAGGCCAACACCAAAAAGCTACTGTGATAGGTCCTATGAGACTAGAATTGAGCCCAGGGACTACTCTTGCTGCTTGTTCAGTTTTTGTATTTTTCTCAGTGGAGACAATGAAAACAGAGTAGTCAGTTTTTAATTACATTTACTTTCAGATCTCAAACTCTGGTTCCTGGACCACTGCTATTCTGCAGAGTGCTGGCTGGCAGTCTGTGAATCGGCAGCTGGTCACATGGGGCTGGCACTTTTCTCATCTCTATCTGCTAAACTACATTGAAAGAAAATACAAATACATAAATACTTTCTCAGTGTGACTCTTTCATGTAAGCAATTGCTGAAGTTGCCACAGTGATGTTATGTGATGGGGAGGGGAGGCAGAAATGACAGGAGCTGTGGTCCACATTATAAAGAATGTGAGAACCCCTGCGCTAGTACAGTGCTGGGGTTACAAACACTGCAGAACATTTTGTTTTTTAAATCGTTTTTCCATTGAAATTAAACTGAATCTAATGGTCTTAGCTTTTGTAAAAGCCTTGAGTCTCATGGCCTCCTGCTCTTCAGCTCATGCCCCTACTTCTCACACAGGGGCTGGAGTCAGAAGAAGGGCTGCTTATATTTATAAACATTTAAGTTATTTAAAAAATCCTTATACTATAAATATTGATAACTGTTATTCAATGAATGTTGCTTTTTATGTGCCAGATGCAACAGGTATTAAAGTTAATGGAAGGATTCTGGAAGCACGCCCGTTGACTTTAATGGGTATTGGATGGTGACCTGTATACCTAAAACCAACTCTTTATATATCTTTACATCTATCATGCTCCCCTCAAAACTAAAAGGCATCTCTCCTCAGCAAAATCCATAAAACAAATTGCGTTTATCAGCCAAGCAATTCTGGATGTCGAAAAGAAGTGAATGTTGGGGAAGTTTTCAAAATACCATAGCTTTAAAATGCTTTAACTAATTTATCTTTTTTATCAAACTTCCCAGAAAAACTCTGTCCTGGAATGAGAGAAGGAACACAAAATTTCAGGAAGATCAATTACTTCTCAGAGAAGTTAGGTATTGGGGCAGGATGAGATAACTTGAATACTGAACTGATTACGAGGGGCTAGCTTCAATCTGTAGCGATTTTTATCCAGATATCTCAGTTGCTTTCAGCCCCCATTTTAACTACCTGTTTAAAGCTCAGTCTTTCAAACACTGGCACACAAAATTAACTATTAAATCCATAGGTAGAGATATAAGTGGTCTGGTCTCTGGATGCAATGAGCAACCACAACTCCCATTTAATCAATGGCAGCTATGGCGTCTCAACCCCTGAAAGAAGGACCACTTTTATCTAGGTGCTCAACTTTGAGAACTTGGCCTAACTGACTTTTAGAAAGTCTCAGGGTGACAGCACTAGGAATAGAAACCTGCTCCTCTCACTCTCTGTACACTGTAGTCTCTACATGTGCCTCCTCTGAGGTTTGAAAGACAATCATAAACCAATGACACATTACGTTACTAAAAATACTTTCAACAAACTGGAGCTAAATCAACAGTAGAAAAAGGGTTTGAAAGCAGCATTCAATCAGCAAAGATATATAAACTTGCTAAAATAAAAGGTAAAGAATGGTAAATTGCATTCAAGCAGAGCAAGTACTTACATACACAGTAGCTTTCACGTCTTGTCTTGATCAATAACTGTTTTGCACAATGGCAACTTTGTAAAGGTTTTTTTAGGTGTGTGTGGTTGTTTTCCCCTCCCCTTCCTAGAATCCCACTATTGAAAGGACATAATAAGACTGAGTTGATTGTTTTGGTTACTTCCTCTTCCAGGAATTTGCTTCCTGTCCTAATGCACTAGATTGACTGTAGGGAAAGGGAAGGCAAAACAGTTTTACCAAGCATAGCCAGTAATTACTGCTGCTGTGGGTGGGTAAGCACCTTAAGTGCAATATGTTTACGAAGTTATGTTTCAACTAAAAAAATTAATTTCTTGTTAATGCAACATCACATCCTATAAAGACCAACACCAAACTAATCTGTATGAACAAGTTGGCTGCCGACACGGCCACCTTCCTGAGCCTAGGTTGACCAGATAGCAAGTATGAAAAATTGGGATGGGGGATAATAGTTGCCTATATAAGACAAAGCTCCAAATAACAGGACTATCCCTATAAAATTGTGACATCTGGTCATTCTACCGGAATCATGCAGTGCAGGTGACAGTCGTGGGAACAAGCTGAGACCAGCTATCACTGCACAGGCTGTGGGTCAGGCCTGGGCAGTCCCTGTGGTGGTGGCGCTGGAGGCCGCTGTTGGGCCTGGTGGCTGGGCATCGGTCCATGCTCAGCGGCCATTCACAGCCCAGTTCCTGCTCCTGAACTGGGCCCTAAACTGGGCCCCGCATCCCGAGGCTGCCGTTGGCAGAGGCGGGGGTGGCTGGGAGAGTGGTGGCAATGGGGTGATTTTTTTTGCTTATATTGTGCATTTTACTTCAATTGTTAAACATGTAGGACAAAATGGCTGAATGTTACACATCACCAAGAGCAAAAATTTACCAGGCCTCATATAGTCTTGTCGAAGTAGAAGTAAATTTACACCTGTAAAACATGGCCCTGTTTTATACAGTACATACCAGATCTACTATGAAACTTCCCTGTCATGTACTTAAAATATGATTTTACAGCTGCTTTGATAGCTGTGATGTTATGATCCTGTGGCCCAGCCTCATCAACTGTGGCCCAGGCAGATTGGTAACGAAAATCTGTCACACATTCTCTTGGTCATTTTATAAATAGCCCGGGCAAAATTATTCTCTGATTTTTATACAGCACCAAACTCAATGGAGTTGCATGAGATATAAGTCAGAGCAGAATTTGCCCTTGTCGTTGACTTTGAGTTTCCTTCTAACAATGAAGAACTAACTAACGCAGTAATTTCTTTCTGCTAATTCTGTTGTTTTTTATGTCTAGGGTTAGACATTATCAAGCATGACGGTGCCTATTCCAGGTACATCTATTCTGGATCTGAAAATGGCAGATACAACTTGAAAGTACGTGTTCAACAAGCTAACAAGACTGTCAGATCACACCCCACAGTGCCATGGAGTCATTCTATGTATATACTCGGTTACATAGAAAATGGTAAGATGGAGTAATGTGGGCTGAGGCATGTAAAACAAACTCCATTGTGGATACACTGGAATAAATAACTGCATCACATTCTCTCAAACACTATTAAAGGACATTAGAGCATTGACATCCTTGCTAAGAGATCTTCATAAGTATAAGGATCTGCCCAGCAGGATGATATTAGTTTTGGATGCTTTTCAGAAATTGTTTTAACTAAATTCTGCCCTTTCTACACAGGAGCAAAAATGGGGTAGTTAAATTATTGTTTAATTTAGGTTTTATACCATTATTTCCTAGAACACTGCTTTTGTGATGTGGCTGGGACCTTAGAAGGAATAAATCCACATGGATTTATATTTTGCCTGTGAAAAAAGCAGATGTTGGAAGTTCTCCTGTCTCTACATGTGTAATGTGCCAATGACACTGCAGAATCATAATCAATCATCTTACATTCAGAATTGTTACAAAGGTTTAGCAAATGTCAAACACTTATCATTTTATACTAAGTTCCAAGTACTTCATATGGGAAGCAAGTCTAAGCGGAAAAATAATAGAAGACAGTTGGCAGTTTTTCATAGAGACATTATTAAGGGCACAAGAGTAAACTATCCCACTGCATAGTAAAGATGGGAAGTATGTCAAGAGATCACTTTGGCTTAACCAGGAGATCTTCAGTGATCTAAAAATCAAAAAAAGAGTTGTACAAAAAGAGGAAACTAGGTCAATTTACAAAGGATGAATATAAACAAATAACACTGGTATGTAGGGACAAAATTAGAAATGTCAAGGCACAAAATGAGATCAGACTATCTAGAGACATAAAGGGCAACAAGAAAACATTCTACAAATACATTAGAAGCAAGAAGATGACCAAGGACAGGGTAAGCCTGTTACTCAATGCAGGGGGGGAAATAATAACAGAAGATGTGGAAATGGCAGAGGTGCTTAATGATTTCTTTGTTTTGATTTTCAACAAGAAGATTGGTGGTGATTGGACGTCTAACGTAGTGAATGCCAGTGAAAATGAGGTAGGATCAGAAGAGGCTAAAATAGGGAAAGAACAAGTTAAAAATTACTTGGACAAATTAGATGTCTTCAGGTCACCAGGGCCTGATGAAATGCATCTTAGAATACTCAAGAAGCTGACTGAGGAGATATCTGAGCCATTAGCGATTATCTTTGAGAAGTCATGGAAGATGGGAGAGATTCCAGAAGACTAGAAAAGGGCAAATATAGTGCCCATCTATAAAAAGGGAAATAAAGATAACCCGGGGAATTACAGGCCAGTCAGCTTAACTTCTATAGTTAACTTCTGTACTTCAAGAGCAAATAATTAAGCAATCAATTTGCAAACATCTAGAAAATAATAAGGTGATAAGTAACAGTCAGCATGGATTTGTCAAAAACAAATCGTATCAAACCAACCTGATAGCTTTCTTTGACAGGGTAACCAACCTTATGGATGGGGAAAAGCAGTAGACATGGTATATCTTGACTTTAGTAAAGCTTTTGATATGGTCTTGCATGATCTTCTCATAGGTCTGGTCTATACTACCCGCCTGAATCGGCAGGTAGAAATCGACTTCTCGGGGATCGATTTATCGCGTCCCGTCGGGACGCGACAATCGATCCCCGAATCGGCGCTCTAACTCCACCAGCGGAGGTGGTAGTAAGCGCCGCCGACAAAAAGCGGCAGAAGTCGATTTTGCCGCCGTCCTCACAACGGGGTAAGTCGGCTGCAATACGTCGAATTCAGCTACGCTATTCACGTAGCTGAATTTGCGTATCTTAAATCGACTCCCCGCTGTAGTGTAGATGTACCCATAAAGAAACTAGGAAAATGGAACGTAGATGGAGCTACTATAAGGTGGGTGCAAAACTGGTTGGAAAACCATTCCCAGAGAGTAGTTGTTAGTGGTTCACAGTCATGCTGGCAGGATATAATGAGTAGGGTCCTGCAGGGATCAATTCTGGGTCTGATGAAGATATTGAACAGAACCAATGATTTAGATCAGTGGTTCCCAAACTTGTTCCACCACTTCTGCAGGGAAAGCCCCTGGCGGGCCAGGCTGGTTTGTGTACCTGCCGCGTCTGCAGGTTCGGCCGATCACGGCTCCCACTGGCCGCGGTTCACTGCTCCAGGCCAATGGGAGGTGCAGAAGCGGCGGAACAAGTTTGGGAACCACTGATTTAGATAATGGCATACAGAGTAAACTTATAAAGTTTGTGGACGATACCAAGCTGGGAGGGGTTACAAGTGCTTTGGAGGATAGGATTAAAATTCAAAATGATCTGGACAAAGTGGAGAAATGGTCTGAAGTAAATAGGATGAAATTCAATAAGGACAAATACAAAGTACTCCACTTCGGAAGGAACAATCAGTTGCACACATACAAAATGGGAAATGACTGCCTAGGAAGGAGTACTGCTGAAAGGAATCTGGGGGTAGTAATGGACCACAAGCTAAATATGAGGCAACAATATAATACTGTTGCAAAAAAAGCAAACATCATTCTGAGATGTATTAGCAGAAGTGTTGTAAGCAAGACATGAGAAGTAATTCTTCTGCTGTACTCTGCGCTGAATAGGCCTCAACTGGAGTATTGTGTCCAGTTCTAGGTGCCACATTTCAGGAAAGATATGGACAAATTGGGGAAAGTCCAGAGAAGAGCGACAAAAATGATTAAAGGTCTAGAAAACATGACCTATGAGGGAAGACTAAAAAAATTGGGTTTGGTTAGTCTGGAAAAGAGAAGACAGGGGACATGATCAGTTTTCAAGTATGTAAAAGGTTGTTACAAGGAGGATTAAGAAAAATCGTTTTTCTTAAACTCTGAGGATAGGACAAGAAGCAATGGGCTTAAATTGCAGCAAGGGAGGTTTAGGTTGGACATTAGGAAAAACTTCCTAACTCTCAGGGTGGTTAAGCACTGGAATAAATTGCCCAGGGAGGTGGTGGAATCTCCATCATTGGAGATTTTTAAGAGCAGGTTAGACAAACAACTGTCAGGGATGGTCTAAATCAGAGGTTCCCAAACTTATTTGGCCTACCGCCCCCTTTTCAGAAAAAAAATTACTCAGCGCCCCCCTTTTCAGAAAAAAAAATTACTCAGCGCCCCCCTGGAAATCTACCTTCTTTAAGCAAACAAACAGAAAGATGCAGTGACAAATTTGTGTTCTTTTATGTATCTATATTTCTACCTACGTCCTACAATATAGTAAAGAAGATGTGTTATTAGAATATCGCCCACGACATCAGGTATACAGTGGTTTTTGCGTAAGATGGCAAAAGACAACCAAACTAAAATACTAATGAAACTAATAAACTGGGTTTTGTTCTTTGCTCAGCATTAGATATATGTATTTGATATTAAATTGTCAAATATCAAACTAAATTTATCAAGAAATAATTAATTAAAAATAATCAATATGCAATTAAAAATCAGTTAATAGTTTTAGTTTGCCCTTATTTAAATAATTGTTCCTTATTAACACACGCCTTATTTACCAATTAACACAGATGATTCGATAGATATAAATAAATGTTAATAGTTAAGTTTTTTTACGATTTCATTCCCATTTTCGTTAATATTGTAATAAAAATATGACAAATATATTGACTGTACACTTCAAATAGTACTGTACTGACACAAGCCTGCTACGATTTTATTATTAGTAAGCACTAGAGACACAGAAACGTACGGTAGATATGTAAGAAAATGTATAAAAATACTCACGTGTAAATTGCTGTTTTATTGAAACAACAATAATACAATTTGCTTTGTATGTGATCCGTAATCCGTAAAGATCGAAGGTATTGAATATGAATAAAAAATTTTAAATACTTATTGCACTATTGTTAACTGCTTTTTACACAGTTAAGAAACAATCTAAATTAGATTTCATACATGTCGCCTATTTATAGTATCGTATTGTAAACAAGTCATTGCACGCACATATTCCTGCCGATGCATGCTGGACTTCCCAACAATGCGCGACACGCTCGCCTGCCAACACTTGCTTGTTAAGAGTTGTTGGCGGACTTGACACCTGATCGGTTATAATTTGTGAATTTATTTGGAAAATAAAGTAATCACTACAACTTTAACTCTATGTTACACAACAGATGAAACATGTACGAACGGTTTTTCAAAATTTTCTTATATTCTTTCTTTATGCTTCCACCGCCCCCTTATTTTTATTCAACGCCCCCCAATTGCACCCGAGGCTACTACTGCCCCCCTGGATCGTTCCAGCGCCCCCCAGGGGGCGGTATCGCCCACTTTGGGAACCTCTGGTCTAAATAATGCTTAGTCCTGCCATGAGTGCAGGGGACTGGACTAGATGACCTCTCGGGGTCCCTTCCAGTTCTATGATTAACTTCAATGGGGCCAGGATTTAACTTCTGGTTTTGGGGTGATTTTGGACTGACTTGGCCAATGGATTTTAAAGAATTGCAAAAGTGGTGCTTGCAACTGTAATGGGAGGCCTTACTGTCATAATATTGTCATATTGCTTTCTGAGCAGCCACAGAAGGGAGCCAGGTGGTCTCCAAATGTGAAGTGGAGTGAAGAGTGCAAGCCTTTGACTCAACAATTTTACTTACATTTTTACTTCTTAATTCTAGGCTGAATTGAGTAAAGTTGGTAGGGCTGCAAGGCTTTCGATGAGGACAGAATTAGCCCATTCTGGCCATTAAATTCAATATCATGAATCTTTGTCCTCAATGAGATTTCGAGTTCACAAGTGCTTCCTCAAGTCTCCCTCAAGTTACCAGGGCAAGTGTTCTGTTATGGGATCTGTCCAGCATGCAACCTTCACTGTTCAGATGGTTGAATTGGGTAATTGGAATAGGCGCTCACTTGTGCTGCTAACAATTTGACTGCTTCGAAAGGAACAGATCCACAGTTTTAATTACAGGGTTAAATACATGCTGTATAATCTGACATATTTCCATTTTCAGCTGTCAGTTTCTAAATAAGAACAAGTGAAAGTCCTCTGGACAACTTTGATAATGCTATACCAGTGCTATACCTGCACTCTGACACCTCAGGATGCTGGGAACAAGGAAATATTTGTATTTAGAGAAGAAGCTTTGCAACAGAAAATATAACTATAAACTATATGGCTGTATGGGCCATTGTTAAAGCCTCCCTGCACTCTGAAATATCTAATATAGCCCAAGCTGTGAAGTTTGTTCCCCCAGTGGATTATCTCACTGCTAATATTGAGTACGGTGTTTCAATAATAGCGTTGATAGGATTTCGGCTGTTAACAGCTGTTTGCCTTATTACAAGTGCAAACATATGTGCTTTAAATAAAAAGAAGAAAGTGATTATCACAGAAACTGCAACAAAGCTACTATGACTTAAGATGAAACTTTGGATGATGTGTACTTACTTTTCTAGTATTTGTTTAGATACTTTCAAGAAATATGCAAAAATTTCATTAGCACAGAAAATGAGTATATAAAAAATTATTGGAAAGCCAAAATGCAGATCTGTAGAAACCATGGTAATTTAGTAGCAGTATCATACTGCATGCACACTGCATGCTTGAATGGCCAGGGCAAATTAAAACTACATTGTATGTACTGCATATATGCACCCTAACTCATGCCACCTAAAGCTTTATGCCATTTGATTACATATATATTATGATGAAAAAGCTGTAATTAAATTGAATGAGATAAGGTCTTAAATCTGTATGCAAAAGAAGATGTACAGTGAGGTTTCCTGGAGCTGCCTATATGGTGAATGTCTTTATAATTCAGCTCTTATGGGTGTCATGGCATCCGGAGGGAACAGCAAGTTAACAGTTGGTTTAGAAGTGCACCCATTTGAAGGATGTGCTGAGGCACGAATGAACTTCATGCTGGTCCTCACCTCATTGCTGATTCACAGATAGCCAAGCACTGTGTTTAGTTGAGACTAAAGTGCATGAGTGAAGGATATTTTCCAGGAATGTTATGACCTAAGGAGCTTGTTCCCTCAGAACATGCAGCTGCAAATCTGTTTTCAGCCTTTTGGAGTCAAACTCTCAAAAATACTTGCAAGAGTTGGAACCATCTAACCTCAAAGTTAGACATGAGTCAGTCTCAACTCAAATGATAACTGAAACCTAGTCCACACACCACTTCTTTTGCCCATTTTTACTAGAAATCAAGGTTTATAATGCAAACAATGAGCTGTTAACTGCAAGGCTGGCGCAACCCATTAGGCGACCTAGGCGGTCGCCTAGGGTGCTACAATTTGGGGGGCGGCGAGCGCAGCGGTATTTCAGCGGCGGGACTTTCCGCTGCCTCTGTGGGGGGGCAGCATTTCGGGGTGGGACATTCTGTCGCCGCCTAAGGCGGCGGAAAAGCTGGCAGCACTCCTGGTTAACTGTATCACTGCATGTACATTACCATGATACCTCTGACAAAATGTCAAAGGGAGCGGAAGGCAGCCTCTACATTTGTGCCTATTATTTTGCATAAAAAATTGTATGTACAAAAAGTGAAGTTTCACACACAAGCATCATTTGGGCTTGTAAATCTGTTTTTTACCCACTGTTCATAAAGAAACTTGTGCTTTGTGCATTGTAACAGGGTTCACAACCTGCCCCTCTTCCTGGGGATGCTTGCTCTCCCCAATAAGGCTCAGAGAGGCTTCAGGGTTGTGCAACACCCGTGTCTTTATTTACTTAAGGTTGTCCCACCACCAGTGTCCATCTATATACAAGCTTTACAGGTTTAGTCTCCTCATTTACAGGCAGAGTCAGCTTTCAGCTAGAGGGCCTCCAGTTCCCTCCCTGACTAACTTCTCCTTGGCTGCCCCCTGCCTTCTGGCTCCCCCCAGCATTTATAGCCCTTGGCTTGTCAGGTCAGCAGGTGTTACCAATCCTCAGGACAGCATCAGGCCTTTTCCATCAGCCCCAATCTGCTTCCCTTGATTGGAGCTGACCGGGCAGAGGCTAATTAGGTGGTTTTGCACCAGCACCCTGCTACAGCATGCATAAAATGTGAGGGTGTTAATTTAAAGAAGATTTGAAAATGTTTCAAAAAAAGTTAAATGTTACAGAGTATTGGTCTGCTTGTTGTTGGCATCCTCAAACATCAAACAAATGTAAAGAATGTAGCCTTTCACATACTAAGCCAAATCCACCTCTAATGTTACCACCACTGAAAACAATTGGCCAAATTCAAATCTAATAAAACACTGGTTTTGTTAGCCATTTGATTAGTCAATGACTCCGAAGCATGGTGTATGTTGCTATGTCACTAATGTGGTTTTGTTTTCTGTCTGCTGCACCTTTAAATTTTTGTTTTTTATGAGGAGATAACAAATGCAGGAGAGTTTTCTCTTGGTCATAACCTATAGTATTTACCAGAAGGTAAGCACTTTGCCCCACCTATGGGTAGAGTAACTCACCTAGTTTACCCCACAGTAAAACTAAAGAACTTTGCCTCCACTATGTTTTTACAGCCGGATAGTTATCACACATAAGTTATCCTGTTTTAATCTATACCCTTTTTTTTGTCAGTGAAGACACACCCTCGGAGTCAGGTGTTTGCAGAGGCAGAACTGATTCAGCATGTAAATCAGAGGTGGCAGATACAGTAACTCCTCACTTAACGTTGTAGTTATGTTCCAGAAAAATGCAACATTAAGCGAAGTGATGTTAAGCAAATCCAATTTCCCCATAAGAATTAATGTAAATGGGATGCGGGGGTGAGAGGGTTAGGTTCCAGGGTAATTTTTTTCACCAGACAAAAAAACTATACACACACACACACACACACACAGTATACGTTTTAAACAAACAATTTAATACTGTCCACAGCTATGATGATTATGAAGCTTGGTTGAGGTGGTGAAGTTAGAGGGTGGAAGAGGGAGGAAGGGAGACACCCTGACATTAGCTCCACCCTGCCCCCCCACACAGCAAGCAGGAGTCTCTGGGAGCAGCTCCAAGGCAGAGGGCAGGAGCAGCACAGGGCAGTGAGGGGAGGGACAGCTGAACTGCCCAACAATTGCTAGCCTGATGGGCGGCTGCAGCACAGGGAACTTAGGGGAGTGGGGAGCTGATGGGGGGCTGTCGGTCCACCCTGGTTACAAGCCCCCACCAGCTAGCTGCAATGGGCTGCTCTTCCTGGACAAAGCAGGTGGCTGCCAAATGACGTTAGAAGGGAGCATTGCACAACTTTAAACGAGCATGTTCCCTAATTGATCAGCAACGTAATAACGTTAACTGGGACGACTTTAAGTGAGGAGTTACTGTACTGTTCTCCCACAGAATTTTTACTTTTGTTCCTTGTTTTGTTGAAGTGGGAGTAGACTGGCTCTTCGCTGACAAGCCCGGTCTGAACTGCATATAAAAGTATGAAAAGTGCTTATCTTGTTTAGCCTAACCAAAAGAAGGCTGAGGGGAGATATGATTGCTCTCTATAAATGCATTAGAGGGATAAATACCAGTTAGTGAGAGCAGTTATTTAAGTTAAGCACTAATGTGGATACAGGAATAAGTGGATGTAATCTGTCCATCAACAAGTTTAGGCTAGAAATTAGGTAAAGGTTTCTGACCATCAGAGGAGTGAAATTCTGCAACAGCCTTCCAAGGGGAGCAGAGGAGGCAAAAACCTAATTGGCTTCAAAACTGAACTTGATAAGTTTATGGAGGGGATGGTATGATAGCACTGCCTACAATGGCATAGAGCCATGCTGTGACTCCTAGCAGCAAGTATCTCCAATGGCCGATGATGGGACACTAGATAGGGAGGGCTTTAAGTAACAACGGAGAATTCTTTTCCAGGTGTCTAGTTGGTAGGTCTTGTCCACATGCTCAGGGTCCAATCGATCATCATATTTGGGCTGGGAAGGAATTTCCCCTCAGGTCAGATTGGCAGAGACCCTGAGGGTTTTTTGCCCTCCTCTGCAGCATGGAGCATGGATCACTTGCTCTTTAGACTAGTGTAAATTGTGGATTCTGTGTAACTTTAAATATTTAAAGCATGATTGGAGAACTTCCATAACTTAGCCAGAGGTTACGGATCTATTACAGGAGTGGATAGGTGACCTTCTGTGGGATGCAATCTACCGGAGGTCAGACTAGATCATCATGATGGTCCCTTTTGACCTTACAGTCTATGAGTCTAAAGAAGAGAGGTTCATTTGGTTTGGTGCTTTGAACACTTTTGGGCTAGTGCAGGTGGGGAGAGGGGCAGAGGAGCAGCAGGGGTGGAAAAGGGACCTGAAAAGAGGTGATGGGAAGGAAAGGAAACAAGTGGAGAAATGAGGGGGAAAAGCTGAAATGGACCAAAGCAGAGGAGTCTGGAATAAAAGAGCTCGGCTGGGACCGGGAGAAAGAAACTCAGGAGCATGCAGGACATGGGGCAGCCAGAGGAGGGACTGGTGACCCTGAAGAGCTGTTCTCCAGGGAGTTGTAGGTCAAGAGAAGGCTGATGGACATTTGAACAACTGGGAATCCAAGCCTAGGTCAGGATGGCTTGAAGAATTCCTCAACTTTTACTGCACCTGCAGGTAGGATGAGTGGGGAAGAAGAGAAAAAATGGGATTCTGGGTAACTCTGAGGCTAGGGAAATAGGTAAGAGGGAAAAGAGAAAGCAGTTAAGAGAAGAAATGGGGAGAGGTTAAAATGAGGGGAGACTCAGAAGGGAGAGAAATGCAAAGGCCGAGGGAGCTGTTTTCATCCTTGCTCCCACCCTGCTGTCGGGGGACTTCTGGGCATTCCCCTTACAACACATACCAAGCCACAGAGACTGAGTATTTTCCCCCAGTCATCATGCTCCCTAGCATTGGGGTGGGGCACCCAGGAAAACTTCCCTTTCTCTCCAAGGCTTGGTTAAGCAGAGCTTCCACACAGCTTTCCCTTCCTGCTCCTAACTCAACCTGCCTCCACCACATTGGGGTGGGGGTGGGGCTAGCTGTGCAAAGCTTCCTTCTTTTCTTGGTGCAAACACCATCATGGAGACAGTAGCTGCTGGTTTCCAGACAGAGAGGCAGCCCCAGTGAACACCTGTGAGGGCTGTGAACACCTATGTGCATAATTTAAAGAGACAAGCCCCATTTAAAAACAATGAGAATTATTTTAATAGCTTTGCCAGGCTGGGGTCAAGAGCTTCCCATATGATTTCATATTATCGCTGTGAGCCAGTCTGATTGTGTTGGGTAGGGAAGAGATGGGGGAAATACTAAAGACACCGGAAGATGGGATCCAGAGAAAGATACAAGGTCACAGAACTGATATAAGGGAGGAGGTCAAAACAGTTAAGGGTGAGGTGGGGTGAAAGAATGGAAGATGAAAAGTGGGGAATGGAAAGGAAAGCCACACCATTTTAAGCTTAGAAATCTTTTATTTTTTACTATATTTGCTAAAGTCACATGCATGCTTATGGTTGGCCCTGTTTATTTGAGTTTACTTTTTGTCTAAAATGGCTTTGTAAAAGTATTTTCATTCTTTCTAAAGTGCAGTTACATTACTGATAAGATATAGCTAAATCTGTTTTTATAAGAGCAATATAAGCCATTTTGCGTGCAGGCATTCACAACTGAAATCTGTGCAGAGCCATATTTCCTTCTTCCACTGTAATGGAAAATAGAATTGTACAGTTGGCTTTATGTGCTATGCTGCAATAAAATTACCTTCTACCTAGTACTGGATGATGTTCTTAAGTTTAGGGTGGTGCTTTAATCTTTTTTTTGGGAGGTGTCAAGGCTCCTTCCCCACTCTGAACTTTAGCGTACAGATGTGGGGGCCTGCATGAGAACTTCTAAACTTAACTACCAGCTTAGATCTGGTCCACTGCCACTACTCCCAATGGGCTAACTCCCTTCCCTGGGTAGCCTTGAGAGACTCTTTCACCAACTCCCTGGTGAACACAGATCCAACCCCTTGGATCTTAAAACAAAGGAGAAATCAACCATCCCCCCTCCCTTCTCCCACCAACTCCTGGTGGATCCAGATCCAACCCCTTTGGATCTAAAAACAAGGAAAAAATCAATCAGGTTTTTAAAAAGAAGGCTTTTAGTTAAAGAAAAAGGTAAAAATCATCTCTGTAAAATCAGGATGGAAAATAACTTTACAGGGTAATCAAACTTAAAGAGCCCACAGGAACCCCCTCTAGCCTTAGGTTCAAAGTTACAGCAAACAGAGGTAAACACCCTAGCAAAAGGTACATTTACAAGTTGAGAAAACAAAGATAAAACTAACACGCCTTGCCTGGCTGTACTTACAAGTTTGAAATATGAGAGACTTGTTCAGAAAGATTTGGAGAGCATGGATTGATGTCTGGTCCCTCTTAGTCCGAAGAGAGAACTCCCCCCAAAACAGAGAGCACAAACAAAAGCCTTCCCCCCACCAAGATTTGAAAGTATCTTGTCCCCTTATTGGTCCTTTGGGTCAGGTGTCAGCCAGGTTACCTGAGCTTCTTAACCCTTTACAGGTAAAAGGATTTTGAAGTCTCTGGCCAGGAGGGATTTTATAATATTGTACACAGGAGGGCTGTTACCCTTCCCTTTATAGTTATGACAGGAGGGTGGCATGACCATGGCTGGAATGCTACTTGGTGAACTGTATAAAGGGCCAGTGGAGAGGGAAATAAAACTGTGGAAAGTAAGTGTAGGCTGTGCGTGGATTCTACTTGGGGAATCAATGGAATCAATCAGAAGGCATGCAAACCTCCGCTCAGAAGGAAATCCAGGAGGGCTAGAAGTGAACTAGTATGAGTAAATTATAAAGTTCAAAAGGTCATTTGAGCCAAACAGAGTGGAGCTCACCTTGGAGCTGCAGCAACCAACCAAGAGTTCCCCTCAGCCTGCAGAAACATATGTATAATATATGGAGATATACCTATCTCATGGAACTGGAAGGGACCCTGAAAGGTCATCGAGTCCAGTCCCCTGCCTTCACTAGCAGGACCAAGTACTGATTTTGCCCCAGATCCCCTAAGTGGCCCCCTCAAGGATTGAACTCACAATCTTGGGTTTAGCAGGCCAATGCTCAAACACTGCCCCCCGTACATCGTTATCTGACAGCTCACCACCCCGGATTGCTATCTGTCACTAGATAACCAGTTTGGTGTTTATAGGTCAACTGTCAGGGCTGTTGTCATGGAAGTGTGAGCAGGTATTAACAGGATGCTGCTGCCACAGGTCATAAAGGCTAGGGCACTGCACAGAAGATTATCAATGGCTTTGCATGGCTGGGGTTCCCAAACCGTATTGGGGCCATTGATGGGACCAGTGTATGCTTTGCCCACCATACCAGGCCTCAGAGTTCATCATCAGAAGTCCTCCAAAGATTTGTTGATTACTGCAGCAGAAGCATCAATATTGATGTAGGGTGGTCTGGAAAGGTCCATGATGCCAGACGCTTTGGAAAGTCAGGCCTCTTTGCTACAATGAATAGGGGATATTTTGCTCCCTGGACCACTATAGATATCAATGGTGTTCTGATTCCCCCTGTCATTCTGGGAGACCCAGCTTCCCCTCTGCTTCCCTGGCATAGGAAGCCTTTTACTGGACACTCGGATGGGAGAAAGGAGCTGGTTACCTGTACCCTGAGTAGCTACAGAACTCCAGTGGGGTATGTATGTGAAGGCTGAAAGGGAAATGGTGATGGCCCGATGATGAAGTTGGAGGCTGCTGAGCAATATCTGCCTCATGTGATAACTGCTCACTGTATTTTGCACCACATCTGTACATGGATAAGGAAATACAGCTCAGATTTAGCTTCTTTCAGTCTTTAGGAATTTCCCCAGTATATTAATATGTAACCTACACCACCATATTGAGCACAGTTATGCAAACTTAATTTACACAGCAGTCCATATATACTTGCCATAAAATATACAAAATGTACAAACAAAATGCCCATAAACAACTGTATAAATAGTGCTGCTGTACCACCACTTTTATAACAAAAATTGTGGAGAAAGGGACAATGAGGGTGTTCAAGAGCTTGGTTCTTTTATTTCTAGTACCTGTAGTGAGAGGTTCTATGGTTCAGCTGAAAAATGGTGGCTATGAAGATATTGTTATTGCAATTAACCCTGAGTTACCAGAAGATCACAATATCATTAGAAACATAAAGGTAAGAACTTTGGTATATGTATTGTCCTTCTGTGACATTCAGACTTCTTGGTTAGTTCTACCTCTAGATTAGCTGTAATCTTAAAAGACCAGTTCCAGCCCCCATTAATGACAATGTGAGGTTTTCTCTTGATTTTCATAGGAGCTAGATCAATTCTATTATTACTAAATTTGTTCTTAACTTGAATTTTTATTCAAATGCTTTTGTTAATGAAATGAGTGTACTAATCTCTTGAAGTTTAACAGGAATATTATGGCTCAGGGTCAGGCTGATTCTATGTATCAGCTCCTTCTTAATTACTTCTTTCCAAAACGTGAGTACCTTCGACTAGAGAATCTCCAGAACATGGATATTTAATTGCCAATTGCTGCACCTCCATTACAATGTTTGCCATTTGCTTTTATCCCTCCTTTCCCCCATCTTTGCAGGCATTCACTGTGTTCTTAAAAACCCTTGGGGTGTGTGTGTGTATATGTATATGTGTGTGTGTGTATGTATATAGTGATATTTCTGTTTTTGTCATAACTATAAAGGGAAGGGTAATAGCTGTCCTGTGTACAGTACTATAAATCCCTCCTGGCCAGAGACTCCAACATCCTTTTCCCTGTAAAGGGTTAAGAAGCTCAGGTAACCTGGCTGGCATCTGACCTAAAGGACCAATAAGGGGACAAGATACTTTCAAATCTTGGGGGGGGAAGGCTTTTGTTTGTGTTCTTTGTTTTGGGACGGTGTTCGTTCTCGGGGACTGAGAGGGACCAGACATCAATCCAGGTTCTCCACATCTTTCTAAGCAAGTCTCTCCTATTTCAAACTTGTAAGTAAATAGCCAGGCAAGGCGTGTTAGTTTTCCTTTGTTTTCTCAACTTGTAAATGTACCTTTTACTAGAGTGTTTATCTTTGTTTGCTGTACTTTGAACCTGAGACTAGAGGGGAGTCCTCTGAGCTCTTTAAGTTTGATTACCCTGTAAGGTTAATTTCCATACTGATTTTACAGAGATGATTTTTACCTTTTTCTTTAATTAAAAGCCTTCTTTTTAAGAACCTGATTGATTTTTCCTTGTTCAAGATCCAAGGGGTGGATCCTGACTCACCAGGAGTTGGTGGGAGGAAGGAGGGGGAATGGTTAATTTCTCCCTGTTGTAGATCCCAAGGGGGGTTGGAACTGATTCACCAGGAGTTGGTGGGAGGAAGGAGGGGAATGGTTAATTTCCCCTTGTTTTAAATCCAAGGGGTTGGATTTGTTTTCACCAGGGATTTGGTGAAGGTTTTTCAAGGTTTCCCAGGGAGGGAATCCATTGAAAATGGTGGCAGCCGAACCAGAGCTAAGCTGGTAATTAAGCTTAGAAGTTTTTCACGCAGGCCCCTACATTTGTACCCTAAAGTTCAAAGTGGGGATCTCAGTCCTGACAATGTATATAGTGATATTTCTGTTTTTAGTTATTCTTTAAGTTCTCAGTGTAGATCTTTGCTCCATGATCACGATTTGGTCATTGAGCATTCACTTGCTGTAAAGAGAACAATAAACTGGGGGGGGGGCATAGCCATTAACTAGTGACCCCCCAAACTATTCAAGAGAGGTGGGGAAGGAGCAAGGAGGAGGGGAACAGGAAAATAGTGACAAAGTAGTGCCCACTGTAGAGGCAGGAGAAAGTAGAACCTAATAGAAGTGGAGCAAAAAAATGAGGAATCCCAGGGAGAAGAAAAAGGAAATTACAGGTTATTATTTACTATTTATTATTTTATTTGATTCATCAAGCACCACAGTACACTTTACAGATTAATGAAAAGGACTGGTCCAGGACTGAATTATACTGCACCTCAAGCCCATGTAACTTTTTTGAGGAAATTTCATGTTTGGGTGGAGGTTTTATTTTAAGGGATAAATTGTGTTTTTTATCATAAGCCCTGAGCAAGGAGCGGTGTATATTTGTGCCCTTGGAGAAATACAGAGTGTCCCAGAGTTATAATTTGGTTTCTATTTCCATCATGGAAAAAGGAATCTGCCCCAGCCCTTCCGTTGGCCAAGATTGGTTTCTTTCTATACCTTCACATACTTAGTGTTACTTTATGTACTCTTGTTTCCTAGCAAGGCTAAACTACTCATTGCCTCTACAGTTCAATTTGTAATTCATAAATCTATTCTTTTCTTTCCCTACCAGGACATGGTCAAAGAGGCTTCTACTTACTTGTTCAATGCTACAAAACAGAGATTTTTTTTCAAGGCTGTAAAAATTATAATTCCTCAACACTGGCTGCCAAAATCTGAGTATTTAAGTGTAAAAACAGAGTCATATGATAAGGTAAGACTTAGAGCGCTCTTTACAAACCAAAAGTATTTGTTGTGTTCATACACGTGAGACATAGGGTCTTGTCTACAAGGTGGAGTAAAAGCACACTATGGAGGTATGATTTCTAAACTACACTAACATGTCACTCATTAAATGGTCCTTGTAGACCCTGCTGGTGTGTATTCCCTAGTGCACTTTAACGTAGTGCTGCACTTTAGAAATCACTCCTCTGTAGTGCATGTTACCGCACCGTGTAGACAAGCCGTTTTTTCAGTAATGTAGAAATATAAATTGCTCTTTTTAGAATTTGTATTGCCCTCTAATGCCCAGTCCTGCCGTCCTTACCCAGAGGAACAATCACTGGGAGTGATTGCTGCAGGATGAGCCCATTCAACAGGGTCATCTGTCACCCTCCATTTCCTGATGTTCTTTAAACAAGGGCTATTTTATTTTCAGGCAGATGTTATCGTGGCTAATCCTTACTTGAAGTACGGAGATGATCCCTACACGCTGCAATATGGAGGATGTGGGGAAAAGGGACGATACATTCATTTCACTCCCGACTTCCTGTTAAATGACACTTTGTATAACATCTATGGATCACGAGGTAGCACCATCTATTGGACTTTAATTTTCTGCGTTTGTTGGTATAAATATGCAATGGCCGAGATTTTCCAAAGTGACTAGTGATTTGGGATGCCTCCATTTTTGGTTGCCCAACCTGCGAAACTTTAAAAGAGCCTCTTTTTTCACAAAGTGTTGAACATCAGGCTCCCTGGATGAGTCTTAGTTGACCACTCAGAAATGGAGGCACCTAAAATTACCAGTCTCTTGAAAATACTGGCTAATAATTTTACAGTAAATGAAGGTTGTTTTTCCTCGTAAATCATTGCTTTGACTTGGAAATAATCTATACCCTAACATTACAGTGTAGTAAACTAATCTGAGAGTTGCAGTGGGTGTATCCTGGTGAACATGCAGGAAAACCAGTCCCAGAGGATTCTAGAATGGACCAAACTCTCATGAGTGGATCCTGCTCTGAGGACGGGAAGGTTTTTATTGGAACTTCTGAAAGTCACATTTGCCCAACTACCCTTCTTGTAAGTGTACATTCACAAGGAATTAAGAATAGTCCCATTTTGATTTCAACAGCAGGTTTTTTTGACTGCATGGGCATTGCCTATGTGAGGCCATTAATAAGCAAATAAAAAAGCCCCAATAGAGACCTCTCCGTTTTGTGCAGTGTAACCTGATGTTTTTAACAATGACTTTCTCCTATGCCCATTTAACCAATATACTGTCCAATTTATTTATCTCTGTTCCACGCACAAGTTAGAATCAATCATTTATGTGTTTCTTTTAAAATAGAGCTATGTCAAAACCAGTCCCTCAAATCTGAAACCTGGTAAATGTGCAAGTTTATTTGGATTCAAATCCAAGACGAACCTGCATTAGCTTGGATAAAAAATTTAGAGATTTGTTGGCCTAAAATGTTGGAAATCTCACAAGAACTGTCTTTCTCATCAGATTTCTGGCAGTTTGGGACAAAAATCTCCTTAGAATAATTCATTGGATTCTAGTAAAGTCAAATACAAACCCAAATTGTAGCTGGGTGAAGCATTGAACTCAAACCTTGAATTCTGGCTTAAACTTAATCTGATCTGAGCTCTGCTTCCTTGGCCCATCTTTAGTTGAAAGCTATAGTTAGACAACATGATATACATTCTCCATGTCAATGGCTTTACCAACACCTGCAAGAAAAGGGTTAGATTGTCTTGGTGAGATAGTTTGGTTTTCTGCAAAAGTATTCTGATTGTCTAATCATTTACACTTTATTCACTTTCAACAATCTATGTAATCCTTAGTTTTACCCTGAACTGAAGTTAAACTAACTTCTCTATGGTCTTCTAATATACACCTTTTCCTTTGTGTTATATAAGAGCCAAAATTATTATTTTAAAAGACATGGGTAACATGAGAAACCTTACTTGATACCTGGAATAGTCAGAAGCTCCTGTATGGAAACAGATCTTTACTTTAGGTCTGTTAATATTCTGGGAGGGTTAATCTGAACACAGTGACCTATTTGGGTTTCAAGCCGGATCCCACAGTGAGTCCTGTGTGGGCACAGGGATATGTCCAAGCAGAGACGATTGTAGGATTGGGCCTAAATTTGTTTAAATGATCTACGGAAATATAAAGTAAACTGTAAAGTGTTGTATTTAGAATTCACATTTGCTCCTGCTCTTCCACAGCTAAAGTTTTTGTCCATGAATGGGCCCATCTTCGTTGGGGAGTTTTTGATGAATATAATAACGATGCACCTTTCTATGTGTCTGTAAACTCTGGAAAAGCAAGTGTTGAAGCAACTAGGTACCAACTTTTTATATTTTGTCTTCAGCTGATGAAATTTTAAATATCTCAGTGATACTTGGCACATACTGGTTATCTGTGTTCAGTCTGTACTTTGAGCCCTGTGCGAAGAGTCTTGGCAAGTTGTTATTCATAGGCAGGGCCGGCTCTGGCTTTTTTGCCGCCCCAGGCAAAAAAGCCGCTGCCCCCCCCCACCCCCGCGGGGGGCGGACGGAGCCCCTGGGGGAGGGCAGTGAGCCCTGGCGGGGGCTCTGCTCTTCCCCCCGGCGGCCGGGGGGAGGGCGGCCGGAGCCCTGGGAGGAGGGCGGCGAGCCCCGGCCGGGGCTCCGCTCTCCCCCCCGGCGGCCAGAATGCAGGGGGCAGGGCGGCGAGAGGGTGGCGAGCCCCAGCCAGGGCTCGCCGCTCTCCCCGCGGCGGCCGGGGGGAGGGCGCCGGGAGGGAGGACAGCCAGAGCGCCGGGGGGAGGGCGGCGAGCCCGGCCGTGGCCCCGCTCTCCCCGGGGGCCGGAGCGCCACGCCGCCCCCCTCCAGGTGCTGCCCCAAGCACAAGCTTGGTGGGCTGGTGCCTGGAGCCGGCCCTGTTCATAGGATTAAAAAAGAAGCTTATACGATAATGTTTAACTAACAATATTGCTGTCTACAGACCAGTCTCATTGAATTATCACTATCATTTTGTAATGCATCACATTTTTACCACTAAATGAGCTTTTAATTTAGATGCAATTACAGATTTGAGTTCCCATTCTCTACATTCTGATTTACCCTGGCTTTATCAAATAGCAGTTAGCACGTAGTAAATAAGAATGTTTTCTCAAATTCCTGGGGGTTGGGGGGTGGGGATCCGGAAGTTCCAAAACATTCTTACTAGTTGATGTTTAGTGTTATTTAAATATTAAAAACTTACATGGTCAAAGTGCACATCCCATTATTTCCCTGTTTTAGCGTTATTACTATCTTATGATAATGTTCTCTAGATTCTGCATATTTAAGTGGGTTTTTTTAAAGGTACAACTCTGTAAATGAGAAACAAAAAACAGAGTGAGACTGGATATCTCAGTGGGTTTGAAATGGGATACAGAACTTTTCACTTCTCAGGCACTGATCTGAACTGAAACCAGTTTGGTAGTGCCGAAAACTCATTACCATCTGCCAGTCACTTATTGACCACTGTGAAATGAATTGGTGTTTTCAGTCCAATTCCTAATGGAAAAGTATCAACATCACCAAACTTCTGTACTGCAATTGGCACTCTAATTGGCAGTCACCACTGAAGGAGACTGTGACAGGGCTCCCTGCTCCGCCTTTTCAAACACTGCAAACCGGCTGGACACTTTCCAGGTTTATAAGCATAAGTGTGTTATTTATTAGGTCCCTTCCACCAGTTTATCAGTACAGCAACATACGAGTGTACATAAACTTCCCCATAGCCCACTCACTGGGGTGGCAGAGGGAAAGATCTCATCATGTGCCCTGTATCTCCTGGCATCCTCCCTCTTGCATTTCCCTCCTGCCTCTTAACTGCTCCCAGCTGATGGGTTGATTGCTCTCATTAGCACATCAGCCCTGTGTCTAATTAAGCCACTGAGCACCCATCTCCAAGTTAAGTCCACTCCAGGGGGAATAGCTAGTACCTTAGTGATCAGAGTGTTGGGTCAGCTCTAGCCCTAGAACTCTGTCCCCGAGACACTGATTGAATGGTCATGGAGAATGTAGTACCCGTTCACCTCAGGAGAGGGTCCTTCATGTCTGGATTGAGGCATGCCGATGGACTAGTGGAGGCACTTGCATTCTTCTTCTTCACATAGATGGTGTTTCACACACAACCTATAAATAATTTCTTGAGGGTGCCTCTGGGAAAAAAAAAAAGACTACCAGTATTTTATTATTGTGACCACTTGTAAATTAGATTGTACAGTCTTTGGAGCAGAGATGGTGTCTAACATGGGCAGCGGGTATCAAAGGCAGAGGAAACTGAGCTTACCCAGACTGCCTGCGTGGGCACACCCACACTCTGCTGTGCCTCTTCTTTCTCGTGTGGCCGGGGCCTCGGGCCAGTGGCGCTGGAACCAGGAGGGACCCGGGGGGCATAGCCCTTCCACTTTTGAAAGTGGATGGGCCTGGCCAGACCCAACCTCTTCCCCTCCTCTTCCCCCCTCAACCGCCACCCCCTGGCCAGAACAGCATTAAGTCCAGCCGGGGAGCCCGGACAGCTGTGGCAGACACTTCACCTGCCCGGCGTGTGGGTGGGGGATGAGGGGGCTGAGAGCAGCCCCCGAACCATGTCCCCGCTGCCTGGCTGCAGGAGGAGGCTCCCCACAGCACAGCTCTCCCCGACCCGGCTCTGGCCGGGGATGGCCCTCAGAGTTGCAGCCTGGCCATAATAAGAGCCGCACAGGAAGCTAAGAGGAGCCACGGACCCTCCAGCTCCCCACCCAGCTCTTATAATGGCCAGGCTGTGGCTCTGAGGCCCCGCAGCCTGGCCGGAGCCGGGTTGGGGAGAGCTGCCCGGGAAGCTTTGGGGAGCCTGGGTCCCTCCACCTGCCCTGGGCGGGGGGCCTGTGACACGAGCAGGGGCTGCTTCTTGCACCTTGGGTGGGAGCCTCCAGACCTCCCACTCTTGGGAGGGCTTCAGGGCCCTTCCCCCAAGCTGGGCTAGTGGGGGGCCGGCCTCCAGCCAGGGACTCTGGGTGGCTGGAGCCGGTGCTCGTGCCATCCACCCACCTGGCGCTCCGGTGGGGGTTGGGCTGTGCTGCCTGCCCATCGGGTGCTCCAGGGTTGCGGGGGAGGCCTTTGGGCTGCAGCGGGGGGAAGGTGGGCAGGAGAAGCAGGGCTCCAGGTAGAAGGGATGGGGCAGCTAGGGGGCTAGCCTCCCCAAGTCTGTGGTTCACCCACTGCCCATGGTGTCTAACTAATGCTAATCATGTTTGGAGGTTTTGGGTCTAATAAATAAGAGATTATTATTTGTTGGTTATATGTGGCTTGTTAGCTAAGCCTCTTTCTATCTCACCTTCCTTCAGATGTTCAGCTGATATCACTGGTAAATATATAGTCCAAAGCTGCACAGGAAACAACTGCATGACAAGAGAATGCGACTATGATCAACAGACAAAGCTGTATGAAGCTGGATGTAAATTTGTACCAGAAAAAACACAAAATGTCCCAGCATCTATAATGTACATGCAGAGCCTCCCTTCTGTAAGTATTGTTACTGCTTTTTGACCCAATTGGATATTTGGGGTCTTGTAGGTTGTTTGCATTCGGAGAAACTGATATGGAGTAAAGTATTTCTTTGATGCAATTCTGTTTGTTTACAAAACATATGCACAAAGTCCTGTTACTCTGAAGACAGCGGGAATCAAAGAACAGGAGGTATTTTCTTTGTTCACAGTTCCAAACATCTTTCAACCCATCACTCTGCCCAAAAAACTTTCTGCTTTCCGAGCAACATTTCCAGTCCTCCCTCCCCATGCCCAACATTTGCTGAAGTATAGTGAGGTGGATCCACTGGCTTTCATTAACCTTCTCATTGCCAGGCCTATTTGCCTCATCACCCACCCATCCCAGGCATGCGTATACACACACACACACACACACACACACACACACACAAACAAAAAAGATCTTACTTAGGGCACTGCTTTGCCCTGCAGCTCCCCTCTACTGAGAGAAAAAGTCCACATTTCAGTATGCAACCCAGTCCTATGCCAGACACAGAAGGAGAAGGTCTGGAGAGAGCAGTATCACCATATGAGTTGGGGGTTGATGTGCTTCATGGCATGGAATCATCGTAGAGGTGCATGATTCACAACCAGGGTGAATTAATTGCAAAGAAGGTAATATTGGAGTGCCTCCATGGCCCATTTCACAGCTAAGTCCTCTTTTTCTATAATGGAGTAGGCCTCTCTTGGGAACAATTTGTAACTCAGAATGGGATGTTCCTCACTATCAACCACTTGGGAGAAGACAGCCCCCATCCAGCTTCAGAAGCATCAATGTGTAGGAGGAATTTCTTGGTGAAGTCCAGGCTGTATAAAATGGGCTCCCTACAGAGGTGAGCCATTTGTGGCTAAAGACCTTCTCACAGGTTTCCGTCCAACGGATCTTTCTCAGGCTGCTGTTCTTGAGCAGATTGTTGAGAAAGGGCACAATAGATGAGAATCCTGATACAAACTGGTAGCAGTATCCTGCCAGCCACTGTCCATCACCTGCTGTGGACACAGACCATGAGAAGTCCCACCTTCATGGGTCTGACAGACGGCAGCCCCATGATTCCTGATTGGCTCCCCACCCTATATAAATCTAAGGGGCATTCCAGGAAGTGTCCAGGGAACAGCATGGTTTCTTTGTAGCTGCCATGACGTCTCCCTGCTCCAATCTCAGCTTGATTGGGACTTTACCTTCTGACTTGGATCCCAAAATGTGACTTGGACTCTAACCCTTGTACTGACTCTGCCTTGGAACCTGACTATGCACTCCCCAGCTGCTCCCTACTTCAGATATTGAACCTGGCCCTTTTTGCTGCTAACTCCACCTAACAGGAGGTTCACATGAGCTACAGATAGGCCTTCCCCAGCTTTCTATGTCTTTAAGAGATTGACATTCTGACAGGGCAATGTCCTGCTTCTGTCTTCTCTCTGTCTTCAGAGACTCAGGGACCTTAAGTTGTCAAACACCACAGTGCAGATTATTTGCATTTGATCTTCCCACACCCTTACTGATCCATGCACCATAATTTTTTACAATTTCAGTTTCTCCTCAGTTCTCTGAGGAGAGGAGAGGGAAGGGATCTCTCTACTCAGAGATCCTTCCTGGTTTTGGTGCTTGGGGGGCTGCCGCTATTCAGGGTTCACAGTTTGGTTCAATGGCTCCCAGCCCCCCATGGTACAAATCCTGGGCGTTTTGAAGCCCACCTGGTTTTAGGTCATTGTGCCAGTTGTTGACTCTTTGCACGTCGCAGGGCGATGTAACGAGGCTGGTCAGGTTTTGGCTCTGCTAGTCTGCCTTTCTCTCCCCTGCTCTGCTTTCCTGTGCCTTTTTCTATCTCCTGTGTTAATGGACCAATTTGCTCATTAGTCCTCTCCCAGCCCATTCTAATCCACTAATTAGGCCCTGCCACAGAGTTAAGCCTTGCTATCGGAGGCATAATCCCATGCTGTCTCTTGGTCTAGCCCGCAATAGGCAGCCTGTGGTTCTGTCCTGGTCAAGTAGGTGACTGGTAAGACTGCTCGGTGCTCCAATGGCCACCATGCTGTCACTGCCACCCATTGAAAATTTCCAAGAAAAGTCACTGGATCATCTTCAGGCCCCATCTTCATGAATCTGACTGGTACCAGGGCCAAGGCCAGGTCCGTGTCCACCAGACCCATGGTGGAAGCCTGGCCACTGTGGGAGGCTGCAGTCAGGTCACGCCCTCTTGCACCAGCCTTTGTTGCTGCTGAGCAGCTAAGTTTCAAGTCAGTTGCTGCTGCTGAGTGGCCAGTTGCTGTCGGAGCCACTGTTGCTGCTGGTGTTGGTGGGTGTTCTGCTCCGCCGTTGATTTCAGTAGTTGCTCCACATGCATATTGCTGAGGAGTCTCTTCCTTATGACAGAAGCTCAGGTACGCATATTTGTGCTAGCTTTAATCTAGCTAGTGTGGCTAAAAATAGCAGCGAAGACAGGGTGGCATGGACACTGGTGCAGGGTAGCAATGTGGAGTATATATCCAGGGTTCTGGGTGGGTTTGTACAGCCCATGCTGCCACATCTTTACTTCTATCAATAGACAAACTAGCTGGATTAAAGATAGAACGTGTATGCCCGCCTGAGCTCCAGTCATACCTTTGATTGCAGTGTGGACATACCTGTGTAACCCCTGAGACAGATTCTTTGGGAACACTCTTCTTTGATGACTTCTTCCAAGGTCCAGGACATAAAAGGATTTTATTCTCTATAGCCTTTAGAACAGGCAAAGAATTTCTGTATTTGTGGTTGTGGTGAGCAATGGAAAAATAGTAGACTGGGATTTGCTACTACACGAGTTCACTTGCTTTTCAGTAATCATTCTTCTCTTCCAATTGGCTTTTTTTAGGTGGTTGAGTTCTGTGATCAAAGTACTCATAATGAAAAGGCTACAAATCTGCAGAACAAAATGTGTAACTACCACAGCACCTGGGAAGTAATTATGAACTCTACTGACTTCAGTAACACCTCTCCAATAAATAGCGCAAATCCTCCGTTTGAGACCTCCTTCTCATTGCTGCAGACCAAAGACAGAGTAGTCTGTCTAGTACTTGATGTTTCTGGGAGCATGGCTGGGGTAAGAATAAACATACACGTTCTTTTTTTTAGCAGAATTGCTTAGAAACAGGCAGTTATAAAACAATGTGGTGTATATATATTACAGTATTTTCTTTAGTCAATATTTCCGTAATCATCCTTTATTCGTTAAGAAAAAATTGAGGCCACTATTTCTCCAATAATACATATTTAGGGATTGCTAAAAGGAAACTCATCAAATTCCTAAATATGATATGCTAGACTTGGTCTCTTTTTCTTTACAAAATATAACTTGTGCTCCTCTTTTTAGTTTCAGATCTAGAATGTCAGAACCACTGTACTTCCCCCAAATGGAAAATATATCTGTTTAGGGCGTCAAATTTACCATTCTTAAAGTAAATCCAATATAACCTTCCTGAATAATATGTGTTCATATGTATAAATATCACATAGAAGTGAGAATCATCTGATAAGTTTGCCACATTTTTTGCAATTTATCCTGTACCTTTTCAAGCTTCACCAGCCTTCTGACCATAAATCCATCTCCCCAGGTTTTATTCTTACATTCCAAAGCACTACCCAACTTCCAAGAGCTATTTTTATATGAACCTCTGTTGTATTCTTTCCCTAATATACAGAATTTCATCATCCCTAATTTATTTGTTTCAAACATTCAATCCGGAGCTAGTGACGACATCTGTTCTCAAATATGTTACAACTTTCAAGTTTGATATCTCACGACCTTAAGGGCTAGAAATAGGACCTTCCCACTGGTATATCTCTGGGAAGAGAAGATCCTCAGCTTCCCTGTGGGAGGCACAACATCCTTTTGTGCCCTGGAGAGACCCCAGATATCTCGCTTTAAAATTGTGGCATCTTAATGTCTGGAAAAAAACTTATGTAATTTTTAGGAGTCTTTATGAGCCCTCTATGGGTTGAATAATGATAACGAAGGCACCTGGCTTTACAGGTAGGGGATAAAAAATAGTCCCAATATAAAAATATTAAGACCTCTCTAAAACATTCCAAGAATGCTTTTTTCTATCATATCGAATATGGTCACTCAAAATTTCATCATCAAGGAATAACATTAGAATCCCCAGTTCATGCTATATCACACTATCATGTACTCGATATATATTATTATATAATATAAATAAGAGTTTTACTATCACTTTCTTTAAAATACAAATATTTTAGGTCTTCAGTTCAACAATCAACATAACTCCACTGAAGAGCCAAATGATGAAGTTTTGATCAAAAAATCTTAGGCTTATGGTATGGAATTTGTAACGGATGGTGTATGGTATCCATCTTCTTTCTCAGAAAGATAATTTATGGGGCTTAAATAGGTTGTGAGCGTCTCTTAAAATATTTGACACAAACCCACAATAATGAATTCAATGAAAATCTACAGGAAGATGCTTAAAATGGCATATGACGTATTTCTGTGGCCTACAGGTTACTATATAATGTTTTATATGCTTTCAGTTTTGTAATTCAGTATTTCTCAATATCAAATCATAATTTCATTTGCTTTGTGACAAAGAAAGATATGGACCTCAAATAAGTGGTGCATTTTGCGATGAGCTACAGTTGAGCAGAATGGAATTCAGTGCTCTTGAAAGTAAAGGACTAAACACTGTCTGAAAGCAGGTACAGGGCAGTTATACCCTGTGTAAGCTTCCCCTCTACTGCTCTGCCAACACAATTTATTCCTGTCAGGCCACACCATACAAGTCCATTCCTGGGGCTGATCTTCAGCAAAGATTGACAGTTTTCCCAAATTATCTAGTGAAGTTATGATGTGATAAATGTCTGTCATGCATGGCACATGCTATGAAATCACCCAACTAGGGACTGAGACGGGCACAGGATGTAATACGCCAACCTTTTCTCTGTAGAGATAATACTTCAAATTCTAGATCACAAGTGAAAATGAATGTGGTGTTCTCTAATAATTATCCATCCCCATCTCACAACCAAATGTTTTGATACAGCTGGCATTCCTTCTTCTGGAGAGATTTCAGATTGGAAAAGCTTATGTGGACTAGTACTATGAGCATTTTACTATCATTAGCATCAAATTCAACCCAAAGCTATTGAGAGGCAAACAAGTACTAGATTTCCAGAGATAAAAGATACAAATTAGCCCATTCTTTAATCTTAATACAGGAGAGGAAGAGAATCCTTAACTAGATCAAGAATAATGACAGCTAGTTTAATAGAGAAAGGAAAGCTTCCAAGGGTAAACTTTCTCAGCTGGTTTTCAGCAATCTGTTCAAATATTTATATTTAAAATAAACTCTTTCATTGTAATTACCAACTTTTCAAAGTGCCAGGAACCTGTGCAATAGAGGGGCTATCCTAAAGCATAGGCAGGTTGAATGCTGTTCTCTGAGGCTGCAGCCATTATACCTAAACAAGTTATGTGAAAGAGATATACACATCTCTACTGGTCTGGAAAGAATATGCCTGGGGATGATATGTAAGGTAGTTTGGGCTACCCAGATATTGGGTATTTGTTTAATTTTCCATATTTTCCCCTCAAATCTCTCATCTGCTCTATGGCAGGTACATTCCCATTTATCAGTACAAACTGAACAACATTAGTAATTGCTGTATTCTTGCTTTTTGCTATCTCTCTTGAAAAGCCTTGATAGTTCTAAGTACGTCCCTTTCTTCACCTGCAGTACAACCGCATTAAACATCTGTACCAAGCTGCGGAGATATTCCTGCTACAAATTATCGAAATGGGTTCCTGGGTTGGAATTGTCACATTCCAATCTACAGCACAAATTACATCTAATCTACGACAAATAGTCAGTGAGAATGTACGCCAGGATCTTATCACATACCTGCCTAAATCAGCTGGTGGAGGAACTAACATCTGTGCAGGAGTACACAAAGGATTTGAGGTGAAGGAGAACTTGGGGGGATGTATCCTGGAATGCAGTGATAATGAAATGGAACTAAGAGGAGAATAGTGAGTAGGAGTAGGGAGGTGATATCACCTCTGTGTACAGCAGTACTGAGACTATGACTGAAATACTGTCTCTGGTTCTGGTGGCCACATTTCAGAGAGGATGTTGGGGAAACTGGAAGGGGTTCAGAAAGACAGCTACAAGAACAATTAAATGTTTGGAAAATGTGTTTTATAGTGAGAAATTTAGGAAGCTCAATCAAGTTAGTTCAATGGGAGCAGGTTCAGGATCTAAGAAATTAACAAGGCCCTGCTATGTTTATACTAGCAAAAAAATTAAGATTGCTTTCAGAAAGTCTTACAAGAATGCTTTGCTCAAGGCGTTGTGCAGAAGATCATAATCATATAATTTCTCATATAGAAAATCCAAATTTTGTTTATTTTAACATTGGTTTAAGCATGGTTTTATTCTTAAAAGGGCTTATGTAAAATGGTACCTTCATGCTCCATGATTTCTCAAGTCACTTTCCAGAATGGGCATGGACAGGCTTCCACATGCCCTGTGCACATGCTGTCATTGGCAGCAGGATCTGGAGTGGGGGCTGGCAGACACACGCATTACTACTACTTGGAATGCTGTAAGAAGTGTGCTAGACACCTCTCCCCTTCACCATCCTGCCCTGTGCAGGCAATGTAATTCAGACACCTTCAGTTCAACTCTTGGCACATGACACAGCCTCCTACACCAGCACAATTCACACTTGTAAGGAAAAGATTTTGCCTTACACTTCCACTTTAAAAATTTCTCTTGATGTAGACACTGTCTGTTTTAGAGCAGCTAACATTTACAATAAAGTCCTATTGCTAATACCTGAAATTTTCTTCTCAATTCAGGTGATTAAACAAAAATACTCTAATCTCGATGGTTCTGAAATTGTATTGCTGAC